>NW_024870849.1:1132500-1732500 GCF_019054845.1 Dipodomys spectabilis
CAGGCCACCAGCATTGCCTTCATACAACCACAAAGTAGGAAGACTGTCTCTTTTCCACTTCTCAGGCAGCAAAGTGCCTCAGAGACAAGAAGGCAAAGCCAGGTTCTAACTCAGGTGCTTGGAAACAGAAGAGAAACGGCCCTGCCTCTCTTTGGACTGGGGATTTGCATTAATGATGTGGAGAATGAAGGAGAAAGGGCTGGCAGAGGTAGAAGAAGGGCCTTCAAACCTGACAGATGTAGAGTCAAAAACACACTCCCTAAGACCAGAGGGCAGTGTTTTTCTAGTCTCTTCCTTCCCTTTCTGCCACTAAACTGACTCACTATTGATAACCTAAAGATAGCCTGAGGCTCCCTTCACCTGAGGGAGGAAGGTTAGTCATTGTTTGAAGAGGCTGAGAAAAGCCTGACCCTGGTGTAACTCTAACAAATGTTTCAGGTTTCCCCCCATTGCTGGTTGTGCCTGGAATGAATGAATGAAGTGGTTTTGCAGCTCACTTCCCGGTTGAGTATGTACATTCTGCCTCCTAATCCTACAGGCCTAGGTTTCTGCACCTAGCCTGGCATTTGAAACTGTCCTTCAAATACAGTGTAACACTGGAATTCTGTCAGCTAGCCGCGCTAGGGCTTGAATCCTGAGAACTTCATTTGAACCTTGGATGGGTCTCTGATGTTTCTTTCCTTCTATAGCTTGAGAACTCTAAGAACATTTAGAGTGAAAGTAACTACTCATCACCAAGGGAAACACACAAAGCTGTTGAACATCTGAACTTTCAGAAGTGGAAGTAAGAGTGTCATAGACTTTCCTGCCCTTGTTGGCTTCACCCTGTGATCCTCAGACCTCAGGCTCCTGAGATAGAGTGATGGGTGTGAGCTACTGGTTCTCTGCTAGGTTCAGAACTGTAATGACATTGATAATACAAGTCAACTGCTTATCTCAAAGGGCTTGGGAAACATATTAAGCCTTTCAACATTGAACCTTTCAAATCCCTTTAGCACACAAGGTTATAATCCTAGAGAATGAGAGGCTGGGCATATGGATGTGCTATACTTGAGCCTTAACCTCTGACTCCAATTCTGGTGTACATCAGCATTCATTTTCCAGAGAATGTTCTCCTAATTAGCAAATAGGAAAAGTACTTTGATTAACCCTTACTTTTTTCCAGTTCTGTGTCTTATATCAAGCCTGGGCCCTGTCCCTGAACAATTCAGCTCAAAGCTAAAACTCTACCACTTGAGTCACAGCACCAAATGGGTTTTTTTGGTGGTATCTTGGACATAAGAATCTAACAGGCTTTCCTTGCCTAGGCTGTCTTTGAACTATGGTCTTCAAATCTCAGCATCCAGAGAAGCTGGGATTTCAGGTGTGAGCCACTGCCATCTGGCCTATTGTTTTTGAGAGTCCTGGGGCTTCTTTTTTTCAAGGCTAGCACTCTAGCATTTGAGACACTCCATTGCTTCTGGCTTTTTCTGAGTATGTGGCACTGAAGATTCAAAACCTGGTATTCATGCATGTTGAGCGAGCTCTTTCCACTAAGCCACATTTCTAGGCTTGCCCTTACAATCTTATCCCACAACTTGCCTGTCCTCAAGAAAAGGCTACTGAGTATAAATCATTAAAGAAATCCCTATAGGAAGGTGTTCAAAGATAAAAAGACAACACTCATCCTTGAGAGATACTCTAAACATGTGAAGACTATGACAAATGCCTCCATTTAATTATGTATCATGTTTCAACAGAAAAAGTTTTAATGAAAAATGAGTCAATGTCCCAAATTATTGTGTATAATTTTATAACAGATGTGCAAAATGTAATAAATATTACGTGTATAATAATACTAAATAAAATAAACAATAGATGACTGAATCAAATAAAAAATAAATACAAAATCAATAAGTTTTCTAAAGCTTAGAATGTTAGAATTTTATAATCTGTATGAACAAAAATTTTTTTGGTCATGGGCCTGAACTCAGGGGTTATCCCTGTACTCTTCAGCTCAATGCGAGCGATCTACTGCTTGAGTCACAGTGCTACTTCCAGTTTTCTAGTCGTTTATTGGAGATAAGGGTCTCACGAACTTTCCTGTCCAGGCTGGCTTTGAACTGCCATCCTCAGATCTCAGCCTCCTGAGTAGCTATGATTATAGGCATGAGGCACCTGTGACAGGCACATGAACAAACTTCTTAAAGATTTATTCTGAGAAAAGAAACTTGGAATACAATTTTAGTATAAATAACTTATAATGCCATGTTTAAGGCACTAATTCAGAAGTATTAATTCATTGTTTGGTTTCTTAGTTTATTTAAAGTTATATTATATATGTATGCATTATTAATATATATACATATATATTATTTAAAACATATATTTGAATTGTACCTAAGAACATATGTGTTCATGTAAAGTTATACAACTGCACAAGTTTCATTATTTTTTTTCCAGTTTGGTTGGTACCATAAATTAGGTGGGATTTTTATATTGCTGTTTTGTTCTCTGTTTTGGGAAGATTTCTCTCCCTTTTATCCCTCTGCGCCCCCCTCCCTACACTTGAACTCAGCTTGCTCTTTCTTGGCTTGGTTGTTCATAGCTGATTTTCTACCACTTCAATCATACCTGCAGCCGGGCTTTCCAGTTAATTGGAGGTGATTTCTCTCAGGCTTTTCTGCCTTCATTGGCTATGAAATTTCATCTTCCAGTTCTCAGCCTCCTGTGTAGCTAGGATTAGAGATGTGAGCCATTGGGGTGCCTAGGGATAAATTAGACTTTGGTTGGTGTTTTCTTTCTGTTTTTCTAAGCATGGGATCATCTACTATAGAACTTCTGTGAATGTCCTGGGTCTGAAGTAAGATATATAATACATATGCAAATCTGTATAGTTCTCATAAGATGTAATGAATTTAATACGTGTTATAAGTGTAGTAATAGTCAATAAATATAATGAATGAATAATAGAAAAATAAATACACTAAAAGAAATATGCAGTAAACATAAATATGTAGATATTCATCATTTATTCAAATGTGGATGAATATTACTTAACAGGGCTAGGGATTGATTTCAGGCCTAGGGAACAGGCCTGAATTACTTGTATTCAAAGAGGGTGAGTTTCTCCATCCTCCACAGTGCATTAAAGTTTCCCAGACTCCAAGTTCAAATCCCATGCCTGGAAGAAAAAAAAATGAGCACTAATTCCAAGCCAGGGAGCTCTATTAGTATTTTTAATATTTTTATAATTTTAAAATTTATTTTATTTTTATATATTTTATTACAATTTTATTTTATTTATTTATTCATTTATTTTGTCAAGCACAGGGCTTGAACTCAGATTGTAACAACTCTGCCTCAGCCTCCATCATCCTAAGCTGGGATGGTGCAGCTTCTGGGCCCACAGCCATTCCTCGGATCCTAGGCCTCAGGGGCTGACAGTAAAACAAATTGAAAACGGCACCAAAAAATTTCTGCGAATTGAAGACGGTCGACGGTTTCTCGGTTTTCCTTCCTTGCATGGTGATGATCTCGGGTCCAAATGACACGGCTGCAACCTATAGGTCACCGGGCATTGCTGAAGGTTGGCAGGCTGGCAGCGAAGCCATAGGCTAATCTGGACACCTGGGCCCTGAGTTTGAATCCTGGTCATGCCACTTACAAAGGTTTGGAGAGCCTAAGAAACTATTTCCTGTCCATAGGACCACCAGAGGAATGTGATCAATGTCATGGTTGGATGAGTATTTTGTCAATCAGTCTAACATAAAATTAAACCCAGTATTCACAAGATGTGGATTGATTTCAATTTATAGTTTATTATGCATTAAAAGAATACGTGTGTGTGTGTGTGTGTGTGTGTGTGTGTGTGTGTGTGTGTGTGTTTTGTCAGTAGTAGGGCCTGAACTCTGGGCTGGACACTCTCTCTCAGCTTTTCAGCTCAGGGCTACTGCTGTAACATTTGAGATACAGAACCATTCCCGGCTTTTTCTGATCATGTTGTGCTGGGGAATCGAACCCTGGGCTCATGCATGCAAGACAAGCACTCTCCCAGTGAGCCACCTTCCCAGCCCCTAAAATACTACTATTGATTAAATAAAGTTCTCACTACATACCTGTGAATCACTAGGAAGGTAGAATATGTCATTGAATACTAGATAGATATCACTGGCAGTATCTAAATTTCTAAAGATAAATTTATTTGTATACCACCATCTGCATAGAAAGGTTTTGCTATTTTGGCCATACTTGTGTCTCGATCCCAGGTCCTGGGATCCACCTGGCATCTGAATGTGCTAGAGGCTGTCGTGCTGACTCTCACCCATTCATGAATTGGGCCTTCTAGGCCCTCAGTTCAGGCCCCAGCATTGCCAAAAATGTCTTCTTGGAGTAAGATTCCAAGTGTGATACCTGTTTTCTTTTTCTGTGCAAGTCAAGTGCTGGGTGTCAGGTATGATGTATATAATATGTATGCAAAACTACATGCTATGGAATAGATTTTAATGAATGTAATAAATGTTATAAAACCACTCACAGTCGGTCCGTAAATAAATGGTAAATAAATAAATAAATAATAAAATATCATGAATCATTCCAACAAACACGATATAAACTGAATATATGGATGGAAGTATAAATCATATAATAAACATGCCTATATATGTTATGTTCTCCAGGGCTGGGGCTTGAATTCAGGCCTAGTTAACAGGTTTGAATTGCTTGTCTTCAAGGGAAGAGAGCTTCCCTTTCTCCCCCCCCCCACCCCACGCAATGCATCAGAGTTCCCCAGATCCCAAGGTGACATCCCTGGCCTGGCAGACAATAAAATAGCATGAAATCCAAGACAGGGAGCTTCAGTAGTACTGATAAATACTTAATTAATTTATTTATTGCTAAGCACGGGGCTTGAACTCAGATGGTGGCAACTCTGCCTCAGTTTCCATCACCCTAGGCTGGGATGGTGCAGCCTCTGGACCCACAGCCATCCTGGGTCCAAGCCTCAGGGTCTGACAGGAAAACAAAATGAAAACACCACCCAAAAACGCCGCAAACCACAGAAGGTCAGAAGTTTCTGTTTTTCTTCCTTGCACGGTGGCCATCCTGGGTCTGAATGACATGGTTGCAAACTGTAGGTCACCTGGCATTGCTGAAGGCTGGCGGGCTGTCAGCGAAGCCATAGGCCAACCTGGACACTAGGCCCTGAGTTCGAATCCTGATCATATCACTTAAAAGGGGCTGGAGAGCCTAAGAAACTGTTGCCTGTCCATAGGAACACCAGAGGAATGTGATCAATGCCATGGTTGGATGAGTAGTCCATCAAAGAGTCTAGCATAAAATTAGACCAAATAATCCAGGACACGGATTGATTTTAATTCATAGTTTATTATGCATTAAAAGAATGCTATTGGGGGCTGGGAAGGTGGCTCAGTGGTAGAGTGCTTGCCTTGCATGCCTGAGGCCTTGGGTTTGATTCCTCAGCATGACATAAGCAAAAAGAAAAAGTTAGAAGTGGTGCTCAAGTGGTAGAGTGCTAGCCTTGTGCTGAAGAGCTGAGGGACAGCGCCCAGGCTCAGAGTTCAGGCCCCACGAGCAGACCCAAAGGGAAAAACAAACAAACAAAAAAAACCAAAACCAGAATACTATTAAGTGGAATCCTCACTAAATACATGAGAATCGGTAGGAATGTAGTATATGTCACTGAATACTAAATAGACACCTCTGGCAGTACCTAAATACCTAAATATATATTTATTTATATACCACCATCGTCATAGAAAGTTACAGCTATTTTGTCAAAACGTGGGGATTGATCCCAGGTTCTGGGATCCACTTGGCAGCTGAATGGGCTAGAGGCTGTGGTGCTGACACTCACCCATTCATGACCTCTCAGGCCTTCAGATCAGGTCCCATCATTGCCAAAAATTTCTTCCTGATGTAAGATTTCAAGTGTGACACCTGTTTTCCTTTTCTGTGCAAGTACATAATATGTCTGCAAAGTTACATGCTATGGAATAGATTTGAATAAATGTAATAAATGTTTTAGGTGCACTTATAGTTCATAAAATAAATGCTAAATAAATACATCAATAATAAAACATAGTGAATCACTCAAACAAACACAATATAGACTGAATATATAGATGTAAGTATAAATTATATATTTAATATGTCTATAAATTTTATGAGGTTTTGAATTCAGGCCTAGGGTAGAGTTTAATTAATGCATGATTCTCGTAGGAATTGATAGGCAAGACGTATGGCACAACGATTATTTTTAATTAAGAGTTCATGAAGTCTGACAATAAGAATGACATTCAGGAACTGGAGACAATGTGAAAGATCCAAGAATCAGTACTCACATGTTAGATAGGATTCCAACACAGCCCGCCACATCTCCTACTCTATACAAATAGGTATTTATTAGCATACTAACTTCAGCTTATGAATGGATGAATATTGGGCCACCTGGGCTCGATCTCAGGTCCTGGGTACGACCTAACTCCTTCGTTGCTCACAGGCCAGTATCCTCACCTAGATCCTTTGGCCAATTGAGCCTGCTAAGCACTGAGTTCAAAACCCAATACTGGCAAAAGATGAAATCTGATGTGAGAAGTCCATCGATCCACCTGTTTTCCTGTCCTGTGTTATTACTGGGTCTCGAGAGGATGGAGAATTCTATATAGGCAACTCTATAGCCATAGGAATAGGTTGTCATCTGTGTCGACACAGTTATGTCTGGCATCATACTCAATAAAACACATAAATAAAATGCATCCATGACTAAGACACACAATAAAAAGAATAATTACACTGAACACATGATGCATTCCACACATGTATGTAAATAGCGATCCTATGTGTAAACTAAGTGGGTATATTATTTTTGCCAGTGCTGGGGCTTCACATCAGACCCTGCAACCTGGCCTGATATTGTAGTCTTCAAGGATGGTGAGCTTCCCTTTCCCCCACAGTGCTATAGATTTACCCAGACTTGAGTTAGAATCCCAGCTGTGGCAGAAAAATGGTGCAAGTTCAGAGCCAGGGTGCTTTATTATTATTATTATTATTACCAAGGAAAGGATTTGAACTGTTTGTGGTGACTCTGCTTCAGCTTCAATCATCTTAGGTTGGCGGGCTGCCATTGGCCCATAGCCGATCCTGGGAACCTAGGCCCTGAAGCCTTGCAGGAAAACACACACACACACAAACACACACACACACACACACACAGAAAAATAGCCGTGGGGTGGATTTTTTACATTTTGTTCCTTTCCACGGTGACCATCCTGGGTCTTAATGACATGCCTACAAAGGGTTCTTCACCTTGCATTGGTGAAGGCTAGCGGGATATCGGGAAAGCCATAGGCCCATGCAGCAATGTAGGCCCTGAGTTCGAGTCCTGCTCCTGACACCTACTAATGGGGGGAATTCCCAAGAGACTCGTTCCTGTGCATCAAAATACCGATGGAATGTGAGCAAACTCATGATTGAATGAGAAGTTTCTGCATGCATCAGTCTAGTCTAAAATTAGACGCAATGATCCTAGGATGCTGATTGATCTTAATGAATAGTTTATTAAACATGAAAAGAATCCTACTCCTTCAATTCCATTGAAGGTAACTACCTACCTAAGAGTTGGTAGGAATGTACTTGATAGATAGATGTCTCTGGAACTCTATATAAATATATATATTTATTGGCATACTACCACATGCCTATCCATGTATGACTATTTTGTCCACCCTTGTGGCTAAATCTCAGGGTCTGGGACCTCCTGGCAGCTTCCTGGGCTAGAAGTTGCCGTGCTGACACACCCATTCATGAATTGGGTGTGCTAGACCCTGAGTTCAGGTCCCAGCACTGCCAACAATTGGATTGTGGAATAAGAAGCCTAGTGTGACACCTCTTTTCCTTTTCTCTGAGTGTCCTGGGTATAAGAACTACCTTCAACTTATGAAGGGATGATTGCTGTGTGCCTTCCCCCCACCACTTCTACCTAAGGGCTCCATCTCAGGTCCTGTGAAAGGCCTTGCTCATTAGTGCCTCACAGGCTAGTATGCTCACATGGACCCATTTTTCACTTGGGTCTGCTAGGCCCCGAGTTCAGATCCCAGCAGTGCCAAAATTCACCCTGATGTCAGAAGCCAATGGATGCACCTGTTTTCCTTTCCTGTGCAAGCCCTGGGTCTCAGCTAGGATGGAGAATGCATGGGCCACCCTGTGGCCATGTGAATAGGTTGTTATTCATGTCAGCTCAGTTATACTTGTCATCATATACTCAAGAATATACACAATGCATCCATGAATAGCATACAAAATAGAATAATTACACTAAATGCACAATGCAGTCCACATACAGATATGAATATATATCCCATGTTTAAATGATCTATTCAGGACCATTGTGGCCTCCCTGGGGCTCGATCTCTGTTCCTGGGAAAGGCCCTGTTCCATGGTGGCTCACAGGCTGGTGTGTTCACCATGACCCATTCACCAATTGGGCTTGCTAGGCTTTGAGTTCAATTCCCAGCACTGCCAAAAGATTCACCTTGATGTGAGAAGCCAGTCGTTGCACCTATTTTCCTGTGCTGTGCAAGTCCTGGGTCTCAGCTAGGATAGAGAATGCATAGGCAACTCTATACTCATGGGCGTAGGTTGTCATCTAGGTCACAACAGTTATATCTGTCAACCTATACTCAAGAAAATACACAATATATCAATGAATAAGACACAAAATAAAGAGAATGACTACACCAAATGCAAGATGCTGCCCACCCACGTATGGAAATATAGATCCTCTGTTTAAATGATGACTTTATGACTATTTTGGCTCCCACCAGGGCTTCATGTCAGGTTTTGGGAACGGCCTAGCTCTTTAGTTCCTCACAGGCTGGTGTGTTCACCATGACCCATTCACCAATTGGGCCTGCTAGGCCTTGAGTTCAAATCCCAGCATTGCCAAAAGATTCACCTTGATGTGATAAGCCAATTGATCCACCTGTTTTCCTGTCCCATGAAAGTCATGGGTCTCAGTGAGGATGGAGAATTCTATATAGACAACTCTATAGCCATGGGAATAGGTTGTAATCCATGTCAACACAGTTATGTCTATCACCATACTCAATAAAATACACAATACATACATGAATAAGAACAAAATAAAAAGAATAACTACACTGAATGCAAGATTCATACCACTCCTGTAGGTAAAGAGAGATCTTATGTTTAAAAAAGGTGGGCTTGTTATTTTGTCCAGTGCTGGGGCTTCAAATCAGGCCCTGGACCAGGCCTAACATTCTAGTCTTCAAGAATGGTGAGCTTCCCCTTCCCCCAAAGTGCAACAGAGCTACTCAGACTTCAGTTCAAATCCTATGTTTAAATTATGAATTTATTACTATTTGGCCCTCCCTGGTACTCGATGTCAGGTCGTGGGAACAGCCTATCCCCTTGGTTGCTCACAGGCTGGTGACCCTTGACCCTTTCCCCAATTGGGCCTGTAGGCTCTGAGTTCAAATCCCAACACTGCCAAAAGATGAATCCTCATGTGAGAAGCCCATGGATTCACCTGTTTTCCTGTCCTGTGAAAGTCCTGGGTCTCAGCTAGGATGGAGAATGCATAGGAAACCCTATAGCCATGACAATAAGTTATCATTCATGTAAGCACTGTTATATCTGTCACCATATTCAGTAAAATACACAATACTTCCATAAGACAGACAATAAGGAGAAGTACACCAAATGCAAGTTGCTGTCCACACCTATATGTAAATATAGATCCTATGTTTAAATTATTAATTTATGACTATCGTGGCCACCCTGGGAATCACTGTCAAATCCTGGGAATGGCCTAACTCCTTTGTTGCTCACAGGCCGGTGTGTTCACCGTGAACTATTTGCCAATTGGTCCTGCTAGGCCGTGAGTTCAGATCCTAGCACTATCAGCAATTGGATCATGGAGTAAGAAGCCAAGTATGAAAACTTTTTTCCTTTTCTCCGAGAGTCCTGGGTCTCAGGAATGATGAAGAACACATCTACAAATTTAGATGCCATGTAATAGGATGTCATCAATGTAATAAAGGCAATGGGTGTCATCACTGTAAAATCAATGGTAAATAAATGAATAAAACTAAAAGTACAAGGAACAACCACACCAAACGTGTCTGGACTGAGCATCCATAGGTAAGTACAAATCCTGTCTTTACAATGTATATAAATAGTATGTTTTCCAGGGCTGGAGCTTGAATTTTGGCTTAGAGTACAGGCCTGATTTTCTTATCTTCAAGTACAGTCAGCTTCCCCTTCTTCCACAGTGCTGCAGATTTACCCAGACCCAGAGTTCAAATCCAAAGCCTGGCAGATAAATGGGGTGAATTGCAAGCCAAGGAGCTAATTTCTTTTAATTTTTTTTTGCTCAGCAAGGAGCTTGAACTCAGGTTGTGGCAACTCCGCCTCAGCTTCGACAATACTATGCTGGGGCGCAGCCACTGGACGCGCAGCATATCCTGGGATCCTAGACCCCCAGGCCTTGTGTGGCAAAAATATACAGAAAAATGCGGTGAGATGGGGTTTTTATGTTTTGTTCCTTTGCATGGTGACCCACTTGGGTCTGAATGACACTGTTGCAAAGGGTACTTTACCTTGCATTGCTGAAAGTTGGCAGACTATTGGGGAAGCCATAGGCCCAAGTGGCAATGTAGGCCCTGATTTGGAATCCCGGTCCTGACACAAATCAATGGAAGGATCTACGAAGAGACTCATTCTCAACCATGGGAATAACAAGGTAATGTTATCAATGTCACAGTTGAATTAGTTGATCGTGAATGATGCTCCTATAAAATTAGACCCATCATTTCAGGAGACTGATTTTATTTAACGTTTATGAAGCATTAAAATAAAACTATTACAGGAATGCAATAATTTCAGGAAATTGATTGATTTAATAAATAGTTTTCTTAATTTTTATTTATTTTTTATTGTGAAAATACTGTACAGAGTGATTACAATTACATGGGCAAGATAATGAGTACATTCCTTATCAAGCATTGTAGCCTCATCCTTTTTTTACCTTCCTATCCCTTCCCATCCTTCCTTCCTCCCCACCCAAATATCCCCCCCCCATGACATGACAACTTGTACTCCTCATTGTTGCAACAGGTTCACCTGTATCCTTATTTAAACGACTTGATTTTCCCCTTCCCTTCCACAAAATATACCCACATCAAATACAGTGAAACAGGGGTTATACTGTGGGGGAGTGACATACAAAGCAACAAAGTAATAATCTTATAACTGCGTAAGAAATAAATGCATGAAAGAAAAAGAAATTTAAAATATATAACTTAGGGTTCATTTTCCTAACATCACAATATCTGACCTTTTCTGCTTGACGCATACATATATTAGATATTGCAAATAAGGGAAATCATGGGACCTATGTTTCTTTGGGCTTGGCTTACTTCACTTTATATAATTTTTTCAAAGTCTTTCCATTTCCTAAAAAATGGGGCAATGTCATTCTCTCTGATGGAGGCATAGAATTCCATTGTGTATATATACCACATTTTCTTGATCCATTCATCTACTGAGGGGCATCTGGGTTGGTTCCATATCTTAGCTATGGTAAATAATGCTGCAATAAACATAGTTGTGCAGGTAGCTTTAGTGTGATCTTGTTTGTAAACATTTGGGTAAATGCCCAAAAGTGGGATTGCTGGGTCATAGGGGAGCTCTATGTGGAGTCTTTTCAGGAACCTCCATACTACTTTCCGAGTGGTTGAACAAGTTTACACTCCCACCAACAATGAAGTAAGTTTCCCTTCTGTCCACATCCCCTCCAGCATCTGTTGTTATTAGAGTTCTTGATTTTTGCCATTCTAACTGGGGTGA
The DNA here is from genome assembly GCF_019054845.1 of Dipodomys spectabilis. NCBI lineage: Eukaryota > Metazoa > Chordata > Mammalia > Rodentia > Heteromyidae > Dipodomys > Dipodomys spectabilis. Next base: position 1,144,369 of record NW_024870849.1, read on the forward strand.
GGTGGTATCTCAATGTTCTTTTGATTTGCATTTCTTTTATGGCTAGGGAGTTTGAGCATTTCTTCATGTGTCTATTGGCCATTCTTCTTTCTTCTTCAGAGAAGTTTCTCTTCATGTCTTCAGCCCACTTATTTATTGGGCAGTTGTTTCTTGAGCATTTGTTGTTGGGAGATTTAATTTTTTGAGTTCCAAGTATATTTTAGCTATGAGACCCTTGTCCGTTGTATGGTTAGTGAAGATCTTCTCCCAATCAGTGGGCTTTCTATTGATCTTGCTAGTTATGTCCTTTGCCATGCAGAAGCTCTGCAACTTCATGCAATTCCATTTGTCCAACCTTTCTTTGATTTTTGTGTTTCTGGGTCTCTATTAAGAAAATTTTGGCCTGTGACAAGGAGACCTTGCGTTTCTCCTATTGCATCGTATAATGTTTTCAGAGTGTCTGCTGTGACTCCGAGGTCTTTGATCCATTTGGAGTTGATTCTGGTGCAGGGTGATATATAAGGGTCTAGCTTTAGTTTTCTACAAGTAGTTAACCAATTTTGCCAGCACCATTTACTGAAGAGGCTGTCTTTCTTCCATTGTATTGTTTTAGCTCCCTTATCAAAGATTAGATGGCTATAGGTCTGTAGGTTCGTTTCTGGGTTGTCAATTCTATTCCATTGGTCCTGAGGTCAGTTCTTATGCTAGTACCAAGCTCTTTTGATTACTATGGCTTTATAGTAGAGTTTGAAATTTGGTATTGTTATTCCTCCAGCAGCGTTCTTTCCGTTGAGGAGCGTTTTTGCTATTCGGGGTCTTTTATTGTTCCATATGAATTTTTGGATTGCCTCTTCTATTTCCTTGAAGAATGAGGATGGAATTTTGATAGGTATCGCATTGAATTTGTAGATAGCCTTGGGAAGTATTGCCATTTTCACGATATTAATCTTTCCAATCCAGGAGCATGGGAGGTTTTGCCATTTTCTAAGTTCTGTTTTGATTTCATTTTTCAAGTTTTTAAAGTTTTCATCATAGAGATCCTTCACTTCTTTGGTTAAGTTAATTCCTAGTTATTTGATTTTTGGTGGGGCTATTACAAATGGAGTTGTTATCCCAATTTCAGCCCCATTTTTCTCATAGTTGGCATACAGAAAAGACTTTGATTTTTGAGGGTTAATTTTCTACCCTGCTACTTTGCCAAAGTTTTGAATCAGCTTGAGTAATTTGGGAGTGGATTCTATGGGATTCTGTAAATACAAGATCATGTCATCTGCAAAGAGGGAGTTTTATTTCTTCTTTCCATATATGGATCCTCTTTATGTCTGCATCTTGTCTTATTGCTGTAGTAGGCATTCTAATACTAGGTTGAAGAGAAGTGGAGAGAATGGACATCCTTGTCTTGTTCCTGAGTTAAGAGGAAATGGCCTTAATTTTTCACCATTAAGTATAATGCTGGCTGTAAGTTTGTCATATACAGCCTTTATTGCATTGAGGAATGTTCCATGGATTCCTAATTTTTCCAAAACCTTCATCATAAAAGGGTGTTGGATATTGTCAAATGCTTTTTCTGCATCTATTGAGATAACCATGTGGTTCTTATCTTTTCTCCTGTTGGTGTGATGAATAATAGTAATTGATTTGTGTATATTGAACCAGGTTTGCATCCCTGAAATGAATCATGTTTGATCATGGTGTATGATTTTTTGGATGAATTGTTGAAGTCGATTGGCCAAAATTTTGTTGAGAAATTTTGCATCAATGTTCATCAAAGAAATGGGTCTATAGTTCTCTTTCTTTGATGAGTCCCTGCCTGGTTTTGGGATGAGGGTTATGATGGCTTCATAGAATGTGTTCGGTAGTGCACTTTCAATTTCAATTTCATTGAAGAGTTGAAGGAGTATTGGTGTGAGCTCTACTATGAAGGCCTTGTAGAATTCTGCTGTAAAACCATCTGGTCCTGGAATTTTCTTAGCTGGGAGGACTCTTATTGCTGTTTCTAATTCAATGCTTGATATACGCATGTTAAAGATGGTTTAACTCCTCTTGATTTAGTTTGGCATGTCAATATTTGCTAAGAAAAGGTCCGTTTCTGCCATGTTCTCAAACTTATTAGCATAAAGTTTTGAGAAGAATTCCCTTAAAATGTTCTGAATCTTGGTTGTTTCCGTGGTGATATTTCCATTCTCCTCTCTGAGTTTATTTATTTGGGTGTGTTCTCTTCTTTTTCTGATAAGATTTGCTAAGGGTCTGTCAATTTTGTTGATTTTTTCGAAGAAACAACTCTTTGTTTTGTTGATTCTTTCTATAGTTTTTGGATTCTAATTCATTTAATTCTGATTTAATTTTAATTATTTCTTTCCGTCTACTGGATTGGGGTTTATCTTGCTGCTCTTTTTCAAGGAAGTTCAGATGTCTCCTTAAATTGTTGGTTTCAGATCTCTCCAATTTGTTGACGTAGGAACTCTGAGCTATAAACTTGCCTCTGAGTACTGCCTTTCCTGTGTCTCAGAGGAGCTGGTAATTTGTGTGCTCATTTTTGTTGAATAGCATGAACATTTGAATTTCCTTTCTAATCTCTTCCATGACCCACTTGTGTTTCAGCAGTGTGTTGTTCAACCACCATGTGTTAAGGGACTTTCTTCGGTGACTTATGGTGTTGAATTCTAATTTATTCCCTTGTAATCAGAGAGAATGCAAGGTATAACTTCAATGTTTCTGAATTTAGACAAGTTTGCTTTGTGCCCTAAAATGTGGTGTATTTTAGAAATTGTTTCATGTGCTGCTGAGAAAAACCTGTATTCTGATTCTTTGGGTGAAATATTCTGTAGATGTCTGTGAAATCTAGTTGATCTATGCAGTTGTTTAGATCTGCGGTTTCTCTGTTGAGTTTTTGCCGAGTTGATCTTTCTAGTGGGGAGAGTGGTGTATTAAAATCCCCAACAATTAATGTCTTTGTATCTATGTGGGATTTGAGGGAAAGTAGTGTTTCTTGGATAAATTTGGGTGCTCTGTTGTTTGGCCAATAGATATTTAGAATTGTGATATCCTCCTGGAGGAGAGATCCCTTTATTAGTATGTAGCGACCTTCTTTATGTCTTCTCACAAATTTTAATTTGAAGTCTATTTTATGATATTAGCATTGCAACTCCCGCCTGTTTTGGGGGGCCGTTTGCTTGGTAGATATTTTTCCAGCCTTTAACATTGAAAATGTGTTTGTTTTTACGGGCAAGATGTAACTCCTGAAGGCAGCAGAGAGAAGGATATTGTTTTTTAATCCAACTAGACAGTCTATGTCGCTTAACTGGACAGTTAAGTCCATTAATGTTAAGAGATAGGACTGAGAGGTATTTGGGAGTTCCTGCCATGTTATCCACCTTCGTGGGGCCTGCGAAAACTGGGTTCTTCCTATGGTTCTTGGATTCTCAGTTTGGGTGCAGTTTCTTGGCCTTTATTGTGATCTTGTTGGTTTTCTATGTGTAGGACGTCTTTAAGAATCTTTTGTAGGGCTAGTTTGGTGGAGTTATATTGTTTCGATTTTTCTTTGCTATGGAAGGTTTTTATTTGTCCTTCAGTTATGAAGGAGAGTTTAGCTGGGTACAGTATTCTTGGTTGATAGTTGTTTGATTTTAGGGCATGGCATACATCATTCCAGGCTCTTCTTGCTTTGATTGTCTCTGCTGAGAAATCTGAGGTGATTCTAATTTTTTTCCCTTTATAGGTGATTGATCTTTTCTCCTGGACAGCTTTAAGGATGTTTTCTTTGGTCTCAGTTGATCCTGTGTGGATTATAATGTGACAGTGCGATGTCTTGTACTGGTCTGGTCTATTTGGAGTTCTAAAAGCTTCTTGTATTTGAATAGGCCTATATTTTTGCATGTTTGGGAAGTTCTCTGCTAGGATCCTGTTAACCAAATTTCCTAGACCATTAACTTCTGTTTCTAGGTGCTCCTCTACACCCATTATCCTTAGATTAGTCCTTCTGATGGTGTCTTCCAAGTGTTGGATAGATCTATCATATTTCTTGGATTTGTCTTGGATGGTTGTATGTTCTTTCTCTATAAGGTCTAGGCTGTCTTCATTCTCCGAGATTCGATCTTCTGCATGGTCTAATCTGCTGTCGAGATTTTCTACTTTGTTTTTTATTTCTTTTCCTTCCAGTTGGTCAGCTTTGTTGGCTTCAAATTCTTTGTTGAAGTCTTGAATGAACTTCTTTACTTCCTTAATTTGGTGTTCAGTGTTTATTCTCAAATCACTTAGTTGATTAGTTATGGTATCCTTGGACTCCCATTCCTTCTGTTGGGTTCCATTCAGCATTCCCTTTGTCGTCTCCCTGATTTCCTTCAGCTCTTTTTTAATGGATTCCATGAATGCCTTTAGTAGTCTCTGTGTATCCTCATCCTGCTCTCTCAATTCTTGTACTACTCTTTGATTAGCTTCCTCCCTTTCGTGCGATTTCTGTAGTTCTCTTTGAGTGTTCTCTGCCTGCTCACGCCATTCCTGCCTTTCTCTTTGAGTATTCTCAAGCTGCTCACGCAAATCTTGTAACAGTTTTTGAGTATCTTCTTCACACTTATGATATTCCTGTATAAACTTTTGGATTGCCTCCTCTCTCTCCCTATCACGCTCATAGAGTCCTTTGTATGTTTTCAATCTTTTCATTTATCATGTTTGCCAGCAGTGTTTGTAGTGCTATTTGGGAACTCTCCTATTGATTATTCATTTTCTGTTCTGTCCCCTGGTTATCATGAGTGGGGCTTGAGATACCTGGACATGCAATTTTTCTTGTATTTTCCGGCTTACTCTGCCCATTTAGGATGAAATTAACAACAGTTTTGTGCTAGAAAACTATCTTAAGGCAGCATCAACCAAAGTCTGTATTTGCACAGTCAGTAGTCTGCAGATACAATCTAGTTCAACAGATACATCTATTCAACATCAAACAACTGTATATTAATGGGCTACGAACAGCAAAGAAGAATTTGGTAAACCAGAAATTATTAGGTTTAGGAAGAGATGAGAGAAGGGGAGGGATATAAAGGATATGTGAAAAACTTAAAAATAAAAATACTTAAAATATTATATAGGTATAAAGAGGTTGTACTGCTATTAAGGAATTTAAGTCTAAGAGGTTTTGAATTGAGTAATAAATTTGTGGATTAATTATGTACACAATAGAGGATAAGGTCTAATAATCCACTATGGGTTTATCTGAGGATGTGCAGAACAGTAATTAAGTCACATAAAGAACGAAAGAGAAGAAATGGTGAAAAGGATAAGAAAGAAAGAAAAAAGATCAGAAGTTCAGTAGAGCTATCCAAAAAACAAAACAAAACAAAACAAAAACAAAAACAAAAAAAGGGAGAAAAATGCACACACACTTATACCTCTAAATTAAAATTCTAAGAGGAAAAAAATTACTAGAACACAATTTTTTTTCAAGAAAGGTATTAATTAAAGATTTAAAAAAAATTTTAGAAAAAAAAAATTTTTTTCTTTTTTTTTTTTTAGATTAATTTTCTTTTTTTCTTTTTTTATTTTATTTTAATTGAGAATATACTGTACAGAGGGGTTACAATTACATGGGCAGGAAAATGCATACATTTCTTACCAAGCATTGCAGCCTCCTCCTTTGTTTACCCTTCACCTCCCTTCCCAGCCTCCCCTCTCCCCCCCACCCAATCATACCCCCCCTCCTCCCCCCCCAACGACATTGTAAAGCTGGTTTTGACATGACATTTTGTACTTCTCATTGTTGCAACAGGTCCACCTGAATCCTTAAACGACTTGTTTGTCCCCGTCTCCTCCACATGTTATACTGACATCAAATATAGTGAAAGCGGGGGTTACACTGTGGGGGAGGGACATACAAAGCAACAAAGAAATAATCTTATAAATGCGTTAGAAACACATGCATGAAAGAAACAAAAACATTAAAATACATATTTGAGGGTTCGTTTTCCTAACATCACATTCTCTGACTTTTTCCGCTTGACTCATACCTATACTAGATATTGCAAATAAGGGAAACCATGGGACCTATGTTTCTTTGGGCCTGGCTTACTTCACTTAATATAATTTTTTCCAAGCCTTTCCATTTCCTAACAAATGGGGCAATGTCATTCTTTCTGATGGAGGCATAGAATTCCATTTTGTATATATACCACATCTTCTTGATCCATTCATCTACTGAGGAACAACAACAAAAAAATTTCTTTGATTTTTTTTGGAAGGGTTGGCAAAAATCTTGTGTCTCCCTTGTGTGCATAACCAGCCTCTTATTGGAGTCTCTGGTCTGCTTGTTTTCCTGTGGCTTGGTTGGTTATTTAACTCAGCTTCTTTGAACAGGCAGAAAAATGCTCTGCAATCCTCTTCCCAGGTTAGTTCAATGGGAAGAGATGGTTTTTTCCTTGAGTTTGGAGATGCTGTGATGAGGCTAGGATCTGCGTAGAGTTGAGGCCTTTCAGCAAACAGTAGCTTTTCTCGGGGGCTGGTTTGGGAGAAACTCACAGAGCCCAGCCCGGAGCCACTCCCAGGGTTTCTGTTTAATGAATTTCAGTTGATTGTTGAGGCTGCTAAAGGGAGAGGCAGCCTCTGGCTCTGATTACCCGGTGAAGAAAGCCACTACTGGAGCTGGCGCCCCAGCTGGGTGACTTTTCCCTGGGTGGAGCTGACTGAGTCTGGCAGGTCAGGTAAGGCTCTTGTGACTTGCTAGATGACTCAGGATTTATTCCAGGGCCTGAGTTGGAGCTAGCAGCTCTGCAGGGCTTTGTTGGTATCCAAGATGGAGGTCTTCGCTACTTGGGGGGAGGGGTGGCCTTCCCTCCTCTGCTCCCTGAGAAGGAGTGAGGATGTCAGGGTTCTACTCACACCAAGTCTTGGTTCCTGGGTTGTCTCTGGTCTGTGAACTGTGGGATGAAGATGTCTGCTCCTTGTCGGTTCTTGCTGGTGTTGAGTGGAATCTGCTCTCCCGCCTTGTCTGGCTCCTTCATCACAGACTCTCTGTGATTCAGGTATGGCGCCTGCGGTCTTGCCCTGCCGCCGTGGCGGCGGCTGCTGGCAAGTGCTCTGGGCTGTCTCCTTACCTGTATTTTCTCTCTCTGGCCTAACTCTCTGTCCTGTGAAGGCACACTTGGTGTGATTCTCTGGCTTAGCACTGTTCACTGGAACTCTAAAACTGCTTTCAATGCGAGAGCTTGTTTAGCCTCCAGCTTCTCCCCCGCCATCTTTCCGGAACTCCAGTATAACACATTTAAAATAAAGTTATTTCTATGCTTGCCTTCAAATGGCATACTGTTTCCTTTTTTAATACTCTCAACCAGAAGTTTACAAACAAGTTCTATATGAGTAAAGAACACACTCAAAAAAGTCAGGGACAGAGTTTCCTTCAAGCCTTGGATTCTTTTCATGTACAGTAAAAAGGAAAGCAAAAGTTAACTTGAACTTGGTCATTCCTCTATGTTCAATTCCTCTCCTGGGATCAGTTTCCACATCCAGTAACAGTTACTTCCACTTACTTCCAGAAACAATCTATGGTACTGCTCCAGATAAAATGAATATTTTCTGGCTTCATTGAAATAGCAAAAGACACCTTTGGACACTTGGTAACACATGTTTCAGAGACAACTTAGTAAACAGAAAATGTGAAATTTAAATGGCTAATAAATATGTTATCCCTGAGTATATTTTGTTCAAACTTCTTAATTACTCTGTAAATTATGGTGAATTTTAAATGGGAAAAAGGTTCTCAGATCTTTAATTGTGAGTGTATGTGCTGTTCATTAATTTCCCAAGTGTACCTGAGTTAGGAATAAGAGAAACAATAGCAATAATAGGAGAAAGAGAGTTTCTGTGTTTAACTGTAAGGATTCAATACAATATAGAAGACTACAAATATGACAACATTGAAACACTAAAGCCAAGTCTAGCATGTAGAGTGATGGTAGTGATATAGGGAAAGCATTACTCCTAACTGGAACATGAAGAATGAGGCCACTCCCTTTCTAAGTTATGCTTGCTAATCCCAAAATTTTGTAAAAAGAATGGAAGAATGATTCTGTTTCCAATGCAAGTCAGATATACGATCATGGACTTAACTGGAAAGAAAGAGTCCATCTTGAGAGAACAGGGATCATATTAGCAATGAACCTGGTGGCTAAGATCACATTAATTTTTCTTTCTCTCATATATATTTTTTTGCTGTTTTGGGACATGGCACTTGAACTCTAGCACTGGGCGCTGTCCCTCTGCTATTCAGCTCAAGGCTAGTGCTTTACCACTTGAGCCACAGTGCCACTTCCACTTTTATGGTAATTATTGTAAAAAAAAAAGTGTCTCCAGTAATTTCCTACCCGGGATGGCTTTGAACCCCTGTCCTCAGATCTCACCACCACTTGGCTTATGATCACATTTCTAGCAGTGTACACTCAGCATATGTAATGTGTATGTTCATCTATCTTTATATGAATTCTTGAGTTAGAAATCTGAGCTACAGCTTACACTTTATACTCACAAAAATGTTTGTAGTTTAAAAGTTAATACTCCTGGAAAAATAAAACCTAAGGATGTAAAGGATTCTGGGATGTTCAGTTTGCATCCAGCCTGGGCAGAACAGGCTTTGAGACACTAACTATAATTAACCAGCCAAAAGCTGGCATATCAGTCATGATCAAGATTGCTGAATAAGAGCTTGAGACTTTTGCATACTTACATACAAACATACACAGACACACATAGGCACTTATATGTGCACACAAAAATACAAAATGAAACAATTCTCACAATATGTAGAAAAGTTAGAAAACAATAGAAAATAAGTACTGAGTAAGACTAGAATTAAGTGATAACTTTTAATATTAGAAAGCCCTCAAATGCACTATCTTCAAAAAAGTTGAGAATATTACATAGGTTGGGACCAGAGATAGTAAGAGAGTCAAGTAATCATTATTAATGGGATCAGATCCATGGAGGAATGAATCAGAGACCCAGGCAGGTACATCTGAAAATGTTCATATCCTTTGTCAAATGTAAGAACATCTCTGAAAGTAGTACATAAAGAGTCTGTGCAGTCAGTCTAGTGGATAAGATCATAAGAGAAATTTAGAATTGCTAGTCTGTTTCTAGATTAAATAAACCAACAAACTATGGCAGGGCAATGTGATACAAGCTTGGAATTCTAGCACTCAGACTAAAACAGGAGATTAGAGAGTGGAATTACATAGCGATACCTTCCCTGGACAAGGTAGTATACTTTTGTCTCAATAAAACAAACCAAACAACAAGAAAGGAATACACAGTTTAAGTTTGGGATAATTTTGTCACTATGTTTAGAGAAGTCAAGTTTTCTATGGAAATGCAACTCATATATATCCTCAGTTGTGTTTTAAATGCTCTCTCCATTACAGAACATTCCTAGATTCAAAATGACTCACGATTTCCATCTAAAATTTGAAAAAGTAAGTAATTACGTTCCTCCTTAAACATTGAGAAAAATGCTAGGTTTGGGTTTGGTTTTCATTTTTGTTTTTGTTTTATTGGCTTGTCTTAGAGCTTGAACTCTGGGCCTGGACACTGTCTCTGAACCTGTTTATGCTCAAGGCTTGTACACTACCACTTCAACCTCAGTGTCCCTTTTGTCTGGCTTTTTCTGAAAAGTTTATTGGAGATAAGAATCTAAGGAACCTTCCTACCTAGGTGGGTTTTGAACCAAAATTTTCCGATCTTAACAACCTGCATATCTATGATAGTTAAAAAGTATAAATATAAATAATATTTGCATGTGTTGAGAACACAAGAATATCACTGGGGGAACAATGATGCAGCTCAGTTTATTGTGGTGTTCTTTCCAGAACAAGGAGGGCATCACATTAGGAGAGGTGTAGTATTTTTTTCACAATAGAGGTAAGATATTCATGATGTGAATTAAGGAATTTTAAGGTGCACTTTTCAAGTTGGATACTATTGGTCCAGGATAACTTTATGACATAAATCTTGGGATTGATGGTCATAGAAATAATAACTTACTCTGATAAATAATTGCTTACTCTTTAAGAATTAATTATTACAGATGTTTCATAGTATTATTCTCTATAGAATGTGGCTATTTTTCTGTTGAATTCTCAATCTGTAACACCCCATTGGACACTTTATTTATTGCAGAATTTCATAACATACAAACAGGTACTGTTTTGAATATCTCAGGTATGGAATGTTGAGAATTTAAAAATCAGTAGTTATTAGTCATAGGAATTTTGAATAACCTATATTCTGTCCTCTTAACAACTTATTTACTTTTAAAATTTATGGATTTCCATAGAATTAAACTGTTTTCGATTTTAGTATGAGAAAAAGTACTAAATTTATTCTTTTTTCAAAATATTGGCAAGTGTATTGTGAAAATATTATCTAGTTGGATAACATTCAAGTTGCTGAGCCTCTGATAAAGAAAGGATAATTAATTCAAATTACATGCCAAATAGTGTAATTTTTAAAAAGTTACTACATAAAGAATAATATTTACTATACCAATACAGTTAAATTATATTTTATGCAGCTTATTTTTAAAATTTTATTATCAAATTGATGTACAGTGTGGTTACAGTAATTGTAAGGTAGTAAATATATAACTTTCCAAACTTGTTACCTCTCCCTCCTTGTTCTTATAGTTTACCTTCATCCCTTCACCCCTCAGAAGTTGTAATGTACATTTCCAATATGTTGTATTGTGAGTATTGCTATTACATTGGTTTTGCCCTTTGTCCTTTGTCTCACCATTTTGTTGTTCCTCTTCCCTTCCCTAATTAAGGTAAAAGTATACACAATACACAGGGTACAAAAATCAAATACAGCAGATATAAACCATAGGGGGAAAACCCAAAGAAAATAGAAATCACATAGTACATCTAAAAGTACCACCACAAATAAAAATATATATTTCCGTATCTTCGAGTTCATTTTGCTCAGCATCAGCGTATATGGTCATATATAACATAACAGAGCCAATGGAAAATAATAGTTGCATGGACACTATTTCATGAAAACATGTTAAATTTTTGATGGTAAAAGTGAATTAGTATTGGCGAATTCACGATTCTGATATAGGAATTTCAAAGAGTTTTAAAGTTATGACAGGTAAATTTTAATTGTTCAAACTTTTTAAAAACTTAACTCATTAAGAAAATTTAAATGGCCTAGGAAAGTAGGCTTTCATGCAACGAAATCTATGGAGACTTAGTAGAGAGGAAGCAATGTGGATGAAGATGGCTCTTTTTAACACTAAACAAACAAACCTCAGAAAACTTGCTGTAAATCCTGTAGGTTCCTTGACAATTGTCCTTACCCAGGAAATATACTCTCACTGTGTGAAACAAGGTTGTAGTGGAATTTAAATTCAAAGTTCTTTAAAAAAAAAGACATCAAAATTTTTGAACTAACCTTTAATTATCAAACTATCAAACAGTAATTATCTAAAAAAGATAATTTGGGTCAAAATATTTCGGAAGAAAGTGCCCTCCACAATGAAAGAAGGTATTGGCTTCACACTTTTCTGTTTGTAATACTTTCCACAATGTCTTTGCACGTGAAGCAGTGAAACATAGAAATCTGATTCGGTACTTCAAACCAATGATTTCACATTTCTAAGTGGCTCACAAAACATAATATCCTTATTAACATGAGAGAGTGAAGACTTCTGTTATTACATAACCCAAAAAGTTATGGGTTCAGAAAAGAATTGAGCAAATGGAAAAAGTTAGAAAATAATGTTCTTAGAAACCCTAGCTAAGCGTATTGGCTTCAGCAGTGGAGGTAGGCCAAAACTTTTTATATAGATTGTGTTTATGTTTTTGCTCCCTAAAGTGATTTTTCAGAGCTGATTTACCTCACTACAATGCAGAACTTATTGAATGAAACATGAAAATAAATTCCACATCTAAATTATGCAACTTAAAAGATTTTTAAAAGAGAAACTATGAAGATGTTGCAGTGGCTGGGCTGTATAGTCCTTCAGCTTCACCAGACTTGAAGCCAAGAAGCTGTGATTAATTGGAAATAAGGCAAGAGCTAAGAGGAAGACATAGAAGTAAGACACAGAAGCATGGTCCTTTTGAAACAGACACTGTCTTCCAAGGTATGGCTGATTTAAATCTATTCTTCTCCATACATCTTGCTGAGCAAATGCAACACCAAGAAAAAAATAATCTATTGAAATAATTCTGCAAAGAATAACTTCACAGTTCCTGATATGGCATCTAAGGAGAGTCTTAAGAGAGAAGATAATAGCGGTGTATTTTTGGTTTCCTCTTAGCAACTTTTTATCAAAATCTATCTTTGAGGATAGAATTGGATGAACCAAAAAGTAATGGAGTACTTATTTTTCTCCTCACTTTAGACACAAGTAGGCTTTCAACATAAAAGAAAAAAGAAAAAAGTATAGCCATATATTTGTGATCACAGCTTCTTGGACTGGTTTTCTGGAGACAATATACATTAGATTTGTCCTAATTAAAATAGATGTTGTTTCATGGCCACCAAATGCAAGAGGAAGGTTTAATGGATTCACTTGGCCAATAATAGTATGATAGGAAAAATGGGAAATAATATGTAGTGAATTACTTTGACCAATTATGTTGCCAGAACAAAGAAGGAAAATATAATTCAAAGTGAATTTACTTAAAAGTATGAAGAAAAAGTAGCGAAGAGAGATGAAAGCAAAGATAGAGGATTGTTTTCTCTCCAATGGAGTAATGAGTTCTTGATCTTTTTTCTTCCATTCTATCTTCACAAGCTATCAATTGTGGCTCAGGACTGAAGTATCCAGTTCCAACAAAGAGAACTCGCAGAAGACAGATAATATTTGCAGCAGATGTCGGTGAGTTATAACCTTAGACCATCTATTTAAATCTGTTCAGAATCCTCCCCTACCCCAAACTGCTCTCTTTGAACAGCTTTGTTTGTTTTTCCCAAGAGTGTCTTTCATTAACTGCTTAAAATTTTAGACAGGTCATATGCATACTCTCTAGAGATCCCTATTTGGTTGTGATTTTTGTGTTTTTATTTGTTGTTGTGTTTTTTAACTGAATTTCAAAAGGTTGTGGTACAATTAAATATATCACTCTAATTATCCAATGCTCCTGGATCACAGTGACTCATGTCATTCTCAACCAACCACTTCTCCAAGATTTACTTCCGATTTACCACTTCCTTTATCACATGTGTATATTGTACTTGCCCCTTGTTCCATATTTTATTCTTTCTATGTCTTTACTATTATTCCCCTCTGGTTTCAACTTACTGATAGTCATTCTGTTAATCTGTCTGTTAATACTTTGAAAGATTTATATACATTCCATGGAGTTTCAATCCTGCATATACTTGAACTGATGTCAGCTTACATTTCCATAATTCATTCATTTGAAATAACAATTTGCAAGACTGCAGACTTGAAGCACCTAGACATGATTATATTCTCATCCATTTGGAAGATTAATCTTTATTCAACAAAAAAGTTTAAAAATGGCTTGGAATATATTCCTAATTACCAATTTTTATAATTGACTTTGTACAATGGTATATTATTATTTTATTTTACATGGGATAATACTTTCTACTACCTATAAGTTTTGGAAAAAGAAAAAAACTAAGATTTACTACTATAGAAGAATATGGTAGAAATAGAAGACAGATTTTGTTTGTCACATCTCTGCTGAGCACTCATATTCAAGATTAAAGTCATATTTCTTTCTATGTTAGACAGGGAAAACATAAAACAATGTATGATAAGGCAACTATTCATGACTTTTTAAAATGTTTCTTATTAAGTGATGAAATTTACTTTATAAGCTGAGGTTTGGGGTTTGAAACATGGCAGGCTGATCTATTTAACACATTTCTGGAATGCACCTACTGAACAACACAAATGGTGGGGGCTACTATTTCTACACTTTAATGAATGATTGAACCTGTTTGGCATTAATGCTGGGTAAATAAATCAACTCTATTGTAACTTGCTCCCTACACTTGAAAAACTTGTAATGTCACTAAGTATTATCTACTTATCAAATGTTATTTTGCAAATGTGATTTTAAAAAGTTTATTTGAAAAGGAATACACTTTCAGGAGATTAAATGTAGGTTATGATTGGTTTGAGAATGATAACATTTTTATACCACAGAATCAAGTTGTACTAAAGTACCAGTGCTTTGAAGCACTAAGGATCTTCTCAATTAATGTTTTTCTGCATTACATTTGACCTCTAAGTCAAGTTTTCCTGGCCTTGGTAGACCATTTATGGATCTATCCTTCCAGGAACTATTTTTGGGCCCATTTATGCTGGACTGAAATCTTAGATTCATCATTAGGGGAGGGGTATTAAAAATAATCTTCTGACACTTTGTGATCTTGTTCACTCATATGGGCTCGTCATTTGTAAATTGAGTTTGAATTACAATAATTTCTCTCAGATTTTGTGAACTCATCCTTCATTTTAAGTTACCTTGCATTTCACAATTACTTGCTGCTAATTCTTGAATCTCAAGGAATTGGGGCCCTGAAATATAAGAAAAGAGAAATTGAGATGGATCTTCAATTACTTTCTGCTGGCATGTTGCATAGGCCTAGCTGAGAAGTCTTGCCCCTGTTATCTGATGATAACATGTAACTTGGAGATTGGATCCCAGGACCCATGGGTCCTGAAGAAGAATAATATTTTTTAGACACTATCATCTAAATTTGGATATAATCTTTAGGAATGCTTCAGAAATATGGAGTAAAACCGTTTGGGGTGAGCGAGTTAAAACAATAAACAGAGCAGCAGAGTAACACCTCCAATAGATTAGAGGAAAACAACATTGTTTCTTTACCATGTGAATTTAGAAGACCACGAACACTTAGAAGGTATCACAAGTTTATACCGAAGACATTTGCATTGACACTTTTTATATTCTAATATATATTCTAAACTTAATTATTTATATTCCAATTCTACTTATTGGAATAAATATCAATTTATTTGTCAAATTATCAATTAATTATAGTAAGTTTCATTGCGTGAAACATGAAATCAGCACATAAATATAAAATATATAACTATATATAATATAATAAAATGGCACATATTTTGCATTGCTCTGTTGTGGATTGGGCATAAAAGGCAGCTCTGTTCTAAAGTATTATTCCATTATCTCTACCTCAGTGTTTGGTAGAGTTAGACCTAAAGCTTTACCATTTGTAGATTTACAACCTGGAGGCAAGATGAGACATTACCAATTTAAGGCCTAATAACAAAGAGAAACATATGGACTTCTGGATCTATAGAAATATTTGGTTTAAGTTCCTGCCTGGTTGGAAGGTAGATAGGCCAGGAAATTAGGTAATCATGCATATGAACAATTTTTCACCTTCTTGGCTTTAGCTCCTTTTGAAATGATAGGTATAATAAACAATTATATTTTGATAAAATACCTTCTAGACTGAACACTTTTGTCTGAAATGCTCATCTGTATATGATCCCTTGTAACTAAGATTAGTTTTGTTCCAGTAAGACAATCCATGCTGTTAGGATAAGATATTCTGGTTGTTCTGTTCCTACATGGAAGAAGGATAAAGGTTAAGGTAGACCTCATTTGGGAAAATTTCAACTGCAGAAGTTTAGAAGTAGCTCTTAAGCAAGGCCTACTTTGAATCCATTAGTTCTACAAAGCTAACTCAGTTGGATAAATAAGTACTTCAAAAAGCCATTCCCTTTGGACCTAGCTATGAATGCTTCAAAATGAAAAAGACTTAAAATAGTCATTGACAAAATAATTGAAAATGTGAGCAATCGTCTGAACAATATAATTTTTTCCATTATGCACAGAATTTTAGGGAAATAAGATCAGTATCATTGTTAGGAACATTAAGGTTTCCTTGTTACAAATAGGCACCCAAGGATATAAGCCTGTATAAAGATTGCATCATTAAATTGCATACTTCAATTTAGGGGGCACTATATGCTTCAGCAGCACGTATACCCCAATTGCAACAATACAGAGATTAACATGGCAATTGCACAGGATGATATGAAAATTTGTGAAATATTCCATATTTTTCATTCTTCAGATGCAAGAAATGAAAAACAGTTTTTAAAAAGTTGATTACAAAATTACAAGTGTAATAATACATGTAATTCATATAATTAAAAGTTATTTTCACATCACTGTATTAAATCTTCAAATTAGTGAAGTCTTTACATAGCATAATCTTTAAAAAAACTTTTGAAATTAGACAACATTGTCATTTTATCCCAAAGAAATATACTATAAGGACCTAGGAAAAAAGGAATCTTACACTGTTTCTATATGGAATGCAATCTGAAAGGACACATTTATTAATGAGCCTATATATTATAAAACAATGTAGAATTCAAAGTATTATATCTAGGACAGAATAAAATAGATTATGGATATTATACAAACATAGAATATAGAATACTTTAAAATATAATTTTTCAGACAAACACCAGAAATATGTTCAGTTTCTATACTACTCATTTCAACAGATAAGTTAAAATTCTTTCTGATTAAAAAAAGCACAAACTCTCCAGAAACCATTATAGATGTATACAAATCTCTTTTGAATACATTTTGACATCAAAGTCAGGCAATTCACTTGGAAGAATTCCATGGAATCCATGAATTGTTACAGTAAGGTATTGTTGTTATTTGGATTGTGAAAATATTTTGCATGGACACAAACAATGGAATGGAATTTATGAAATTTAAAAAACTTAACCAAACCATGGTGACTTAGAAGAGCAATTTGTACAGCCTTCCAAAACTTCAAAGAGATAGTGATATATACTTATCCGTTTGGCAATATCAAATGCAGTTTCTTCCAACTTATTCTTCAGACCTGATTTGACATAATGGCTCAACAGATGAAGATCCAACGTGTTTTTGCTATCTCTGTTCCCAGCAGCAATATGCAAGGGGGTCAAGAGGCCTTTAGTTTGGGAATTGGTATTTGGATCATGATGAAGTAATTAAACAGCCACTCTGGTATTATTCCACGTAAAAGCACTGTGCAGGGGTGTCCAGCCATCTACAGTTATTGCAAGAATATCTGCCGATTGAGCCACCAACTCATGGCAAATGTCTAAGTATACCCTACAGGTTTCCTGATGAAGATGGTTATACTCATCTTCATACCTAGTATTCACATGAGTGGCCTTTTTGGAAAGTAGTCCCTGCACTACTGTAGTAGTAAACAGATTATTTTCAGCAGCCCAAAGAAGAAATTTGCTTGGATCCTTCTCCATTTTTTTCTTGCAATTGATACCATTCCTCACTTTTTCATCGTGTTCCTCATCTTCATGACAATTGCCTAACCAGAGACTTTGAGTGCCATTGGGAATGATGTGTACATGTATTTCCCTAATAGTTCATGTTAGTTGAACTGTTCAGCAAAATCCGGTGAATTTTCTGCATCTGTTTTTTCACTATGATTTATTTTCTCTTTTTCCATTTTTACTATTCGAAATTATTCTAACTGTAGATTAGGGAATTGATGGAGAGCAGAGGAAAGATGGCCCTCCGTATTCAAAGATTCAGACTGAAAATATGGACCAGTGGTGTGTTCATGTGCAGTTTATTCTAGGAATGAGAAAAATGCATGCCTCTGATCAATTTATAGAGCACACAGAATTTTATGTTTTGAAAAAAGATGGAAATAGAATTTATGTATTTATTTGAAATTAGTAAATACATTTATAGCAGTCTACATAAAGAGACGTAGCTTTGACCAAATTGTAGACAAGAATCTAAATCCTTGATAATTGTAGGAAGAGATCTGAATGAAATCAGTTGAATCACACTTTTCCTGTAGAATGAAGGAATAGGTCCATTCAGCAAGAGAAGGCAAGCCAATTATATCTGTGACAAATCTTTGTGGAAAATGGTATCGAGGATTACTTACTGGTGATCCACTTGCACTGGAAGCATGATTCTGAAATATTCCTTGCAGATTCTCAACTATTGCTTTGATCATTATATTCTCCAAGAAGAAAAAGTGAGATTTAATTGATAGCAAAGGACTACTAATACATTTTGACTTCTTATTAAACACCTTCAATCATAGAAACCACTTAAAGACAATAGACAGGCCTACTTTTATAGATGAAAACAAGTGTCTTTAATAGTCATGCAAAGGATTTCTATTTTATTACTGCATTATACATTTTTTCTAATGTTGGATAACAATAAATAATGAATCTATTAGAAAGCTCTTCAAGCTCATATGTCCAATAATGAGTTCTCTTATACTAAATCATGGTATTTTTTGTGTATGGTCTGAAGAAGAAATTTAAATTACTAACTTGATGTTTTGACAGGACAATTTCATCACTGTACATCTTGCTTCTATACTCAATTTTAGATTACGATCTAAGTATGTGAAATAGATAAGTATAGAGGAAAAAGTAGAAGCCACACTGGTAGCTCATGTCATTAATCCTAGCTAATCAGAAACATGAAGTCTGAGGTTTGTGGTTTGAAACCAGACCAAACCAAAAAAAAGGCCATTAGATTCTGATTTGAAAGAAACCAACAAAAGCTAGAAATGGGGCTGTGGTACAAGCAGTGAAATGATAGCCTTGAGAAAACTAAAACAAAAAAAATATCAGTTTCTGGGACAGAGCCAGGCCCTAAGTTCAAGCCCTATTATTAGCACCAAACAAATGAATGAATGAATTAGTTAATTAATTAAAAATAAATTAAGTGGTCACATGTGGATAGACAAGTAAAACATAAAACCCGTGGTGACTGGATAGTGTATTACTTTTTAGTAAGGCAAATTATCATTTATACTAATCATTAATATTTTATTTGAACTTTTTTGTGCAGTAAACTCTGAATTTATCATGTATGTATATGTGTGTGTAAATGTGTGCATGTGCTGTTGCAATGTTGCTTGCCAATATGGACAAGGTGGGACTGAAAAGAGCTAACTGTGTTGCAATATTTTTATTTATCATTGTTTTGTCATGTTATTTCAGTTCGACCCCCCTTCTGTACACTTTATTTGTCAAATAATAACATCATCAGAATCAAATCATTTACATTAAGTTAGATAAAAGAGACAGCTTTAGCTCTTATTATATGCTAGGAAAGAAGATACAGACATAATTAGGTAGTAAGTTATTGCTGTAAGATGACTGTCAGTTCAAAATATGTATTTGACCTCTTAAATTGGTTATAATTTTAAAATATGCTCATGGAGTGAGTTTGACCGACTTGACCAAACCGGTATTACTCTCTGGTTATTCCCGTGAAACACAAGGTGGATAAATTCTGGCTTTCTGTTGAAAACTTTCTTTATAAGATCATATCTATTCTCACTAAGAGATAATCAACTCCAAATTTTTACGTTTGAATATCCCATGATATTGACTGAAAATCGGTATTGTTGATAAGCTTGCTAGATATTCCTTTCAAAAACAAACAAACAAAAAGCATGTGTCATCTCCAGATAATGGATGTATTTGAAGTTGTACATGCAAAGGGATCTTCACTAATGGCTCTTTTGTGGGAGTAACTATCGCAACTTAAAAAATAAGGCTTTTCGTATATATATAACGAAATATAAATAACATCCCAGAGTGAATCTTGCAACTTCTGAAAAGCCTTTAATATTTTTGAATTATTTCAGTTCATTGACTAAAAAGCTAAAGACATTTCTGAAATAAATATTGTTAAGATCTGAAAATGTAAGTGCATATAAAGGCTTTTATGCATCATTTTATGAAAATCTAGTTTTTATGAAACTAAATGGAATAGAATAGAAGAATGTAAGTGAATTTTGTAAGCTATTTTATTATTAGTATAACTTTGTTTTCTATTAACACAGTCCTCTGAATGTAGATGATGTGTGTAGATGATGTGTGTCTGTACTTTAGTTATTTTTAGGATCTTTGTATTTAAAGGAGTGGATTTTTGGTATAAATAAAGGTCTTTTAAAATGATTAGGATTAATCTTGTGTTTTGTGTACTACTCCCAAGAAAATGAGTTATTTTCAAGTGTTACTAGTTTATAATTGAATCTTCAGTATCATAAGAAATTTTTAAAAATTTAGTATTGATGACTTTTTAAACCAATTGTATTCACAAGTTGGAGACTCTTTAATTCATGCTTAGGTCTTGGTGTCTATGATTTTTAACTTCTCGTTCCTAGCATTAATGATAGGTCAGAGTGCGTTTTTGGGTATATGAGAGGTAAAATATTTATGTGGGGTCAAAGGTGATTTTTATATCAGTCTTGCTTTAATAACATTTTAAAGAAGTACATTTCTCTCAAAATGTTGCACATCAAAAGCTATCAAATACTTCTCATGGTAAACAACTTAGGTGAGCTACAATGTGGAAATGATTGGTCCATCATACCTGCAGTCTGTTTCCATTCAGAATTGGGCAGGTCATTCTATCTGTAAGACTGTGTTAAACAGAGATGGGGTCGCCAAGCATATCTAGAAATCAAGAATGTTACACTTTAGCAGTTCCTTTCACCAAGGAGGTGTAAATTGACTATGAACTTGGAGCTTTCATATTAAAGCTACCTATTTTCTAACAAAGATAAAGTGAAATATTATTAGAGTGTTCACAATAATTTTGGGAAATTTTCCTAGAATTAGTAGACTAAGTTCTGGTATTTTAGTCATAAAATAAAATGAGGTTATTTGATACAGTGGGAGAGGGGCCACAGGCTAACTCTTACCATGCGTACATGTTGTACTAGTAATTCCAACTCTGAAGACTTCAGTATCATCATCTGAGAATTAAAAATAGAAGCAGATCCACTTTATGGGAATATTGTGAGGATTAAATTAGATACCATAGGTAAAGTACTTGGAAAAACAATCAGCATTTGATACTTTCTACCTATTATTTTATCATGAAATGAATTCTAACATTTTACTGTGATTTTTATATTGTGTCTATTTAGAATACACAATGTGATGTATTGATATTCATTGCATTGGTCACTTTTCTTTCATTATGAGGAAAATACCTGCAAATAATATTTCTGAGTAGGAGACTATTATATTAACTCATGGTTTAAGAGAACGCAGTTTAAGATCAGATGTCTCCATTGATTTTAATTATATTTTTATTAAATAGCTGGTCAAAAGAATTTCTATTCCACAAATCAGTTTATAAATACAATACATCTTCACATAAATTACCCTTCCAAACCTCACCCCACTTTCATTTTTTCTAGTTTCCTACTATCAGCATTGAATATTATACCTTCCCTCTCTTCCTCCATAGCTCTTTATTCCTTCCCTTTGACTTTCTCTCACATCTTCCAAGTGACAGTTTCCTGGTATTCATTTCCTTGAATTTAAAGTTCAATTTTATAAGAAATTACACCGTTTAAATACTCCTCTGCAAATAGCATGCTTTGGTTAATACTATTATGTAATTGTAACCCCTCTGTCCGGTATTTTCACAATACAAAAATTTTCAGTTTTATGGTCGGTATATTTTGAAAAGAATGCCATGACTTTATGAAATAAAAATAGAATCTTTAATGGGTGTATTGTCACTATTGCCACCCAGATTTAAAAAAAAATTCTTAGACTACTACCTCAATTCTTATGCAAAAATAAAAAACGATTACAAAACTAAATGTGAGATGTGAAAACCTACAAAATATAAATGTAAAAATTCATGACATTGGATCAGTAAAGGTTTCAAAAAATGACAAGGAAAGCATTAGCGGTTAAAGAAAAGCAAGAATAAACTGGATAATATCAACTGATAACCTTTCATAATTCACAGGACTATATAACAGAAATGAAAACATATCCAACAGATATAGGAGACATATTTGTTAATACTACAATGTTAACGCTACAATCATTTTGAGTCTAAGTATTTTTATATCTTCTAAATCTATATAAATTTTTCCCAAATTGGGTATTTCTTTAAAGAACATATGTAAATTGATAGTCAATAGGAGGAGCAAATGAAATAAGTTCCTTTTTAATATCTAAGAATAAATCAAAAGAAAACTCACTAGTATGACCATAATATAAAAAGATTATACAAAATATAGTAGTGCAATTGTGGAGAAATTGATATACTCCACATAGCAAATCAATTTGTAACAATACTACAATCATTATATCAAGCAAGTTTTCAAAAGTTCAAAGAGAATTTATAGGATCTATTTATTACACTTCTATGTATGTATTAAAGAGAAGTAAAAAACTTGTTTGGACAGGGAATGTAGTTTACTGACATTGCACTTGAGTAGTATGTGTGAGACCCTGGAAATGGTCCCCAAAAACAAGTTTTGAAAAGACACACTATAGAGGAAGTATGCTGGACAAATTCCTGTAACTGAATTTCATATCTATTTTAATGTCTGTTCTAAAATTTACAGTATTTCTATTTGAAGAAATGCAAGTTTGTGAAAATTAGGCTTGGAAAACGTATGACTGTACAATTCACTTCCAAAGCACTAAAATGTATACAATACATGGAGATAATATATTGCGAGTGAATTACATGTCAACAAAAAAAGAGAAACTATTTTTAAAATTACTGCACACAAAATGCAGAATACCTAAAAAGATGTTTTTGGTGTTGGCTTAAAAACTTTGTAAACTACAGCTTTTTAAACAAAGATATAATGTCTGTCTATGTTGAGGTTTTTGTCTGTTTATTTTGAGTTTATACAGAGATAACTCAATCAAAAAGTGTATGATAACTGGAATATCTAGGAATTATGCATCACTTATAAATAATTGATAACCTTTTCTGGAAGAAAATTTGGTAAATCACAGAACACAGAATCTATGCATCTGCATTTTATGAAAGCCATATGTTACTTACTCAATCCAATTGTTTTTCTCTACTTTGCTAGGGAAAAAATATTCTCAAGATAAGAGACAATAGCAGTGAAAAGAAACAAAATACACAATCATCTTGATTTATTTGTGAAAATAACAAATGAAACAAAACAATTCTACTTCAAGGACTCCAATATTAGTAACTAAGAAGATGTTCCTGAATGACAACATCCATTGAATTTTTGGAATTTTAATTTCTACAAACCTGTGACAATTAGAATAAGAAAACAAATATAGTCTTAGAGCAAACCAGCCTTGGAATAACTTTCTTAATTGTTTTGAAATTACATAAGAATTGACACTCCTTTGCTTTGGAAACATTTAAATAAGTTTATCATTTATTATAATTCAAATACGAAGCAAGAGTAATTTTATATAATCATTACAAATATCATCTTATAACTATGGCAAAATACAATAAAAGTCCAATCCCAATATAGTACCTATGTATCATTATACTTAATTCCTAATCATTACCTAAATATCTTAAACAAACTAAATATTCATGTCTTTAACATAGATGTAAATATTCTTTACTTTTTACTTAACATTTTCCAGGGGCCTGTATTCATGTTTCTAAGAAATGTTCACAGCAGTTAAAAGATGCTTTTGTGAAATTAATGTGATAAATTTTGTTGGAGTTGAGTTGTTGTTGTTGTATGCAAGGCATAAGCATTGTCCCTAAGCCTTTTTATTCTCAAGGACAGCACTCTAGAACTTGAGGCCCAGAGCTAATTTATATTTTTCAGAATCTAAGAAGTAGTTTTCTGTCTGGGCTAGTTTCAAACAGAATTTTAAGATCTCATTACACAGAATAGGTTGAATTATAAGAGTGAGTCACTGCCACTTCTTTAGACGTATTTGTTAATTTTAATTATGTTTTAAGATTTTTGTTTCACCATAGTGTATATATCTCTACAAATAAATTTAGACATATGTATATATTTCTGATGAATAATGCTCAGGAGTGAGGATGTGTTCAAAGTACTGCTTCAGAGAATATAGTTGAATATCTTGGGGGAAAAAACTGCTTTAAATTATTCTGTGATAATTGTACAAGTAGAAGCCCCTAACTCTGACTGTAATCAGCCACAACATCATCAAATTAGGGACTATTTTCCAAGTGCAAAGTGAGAAAAAGAGGGCTCATCGCAGTTAGTGTTCAGGTTAAAGTAATGGAAATCACTTAATTTTTCTGATAAATCTTCATTTATTGCTGGAGCATTAAAGTAGGGAAAAGCCAAGTAAATATATTGCATGTTCCTAAATTAAGCTGGATGTATTATATTGTTCTCTATTTTAACTTGGAAGTTATAGATTATATCTTTTTATACTCTGATTTGGGACACTGATCTGCTCTCAGTTATTTCTACTCTTCCCCTTCTTTTGACCATCCGCTTACATAATCTTTATTTAAAGAGACATACTTGAGCTTGCATTTCTAAATTCTTCAAAATTATCTGAATTTCTTCATACTTCTGGCAGCCTCCTAAATCTTTCTCAAGGGAATATTTTGTCACTACCATTTTTATCCTATATGATATCTTCCTGCCTAATACAGTGCAAAATATACATCATCCAGATATCTCAACACTTGTACCAACATAAAATATTGTCTTACTTAGAAACCATGATTTCAGTATATCTGGGGAGGTGGCATCTGTCATTTTTGAATGACCTTAAGTGATACTTACATGAAATCATGTTTTAAACCAATATGCCACTGAGAAGATGAACGAATCGATAAAATCGATGAAATCATTAATACACACACACACACACACACACACACACACACACACACACACACACACACACGGTGGAATTCTATGCTTCCAATTCATAAGGAAATGGAAAGACTTGGAAAAATCCTACTAAGTAAATTAAGCAAGACACAAAGAAACAGATTCCATGGTTTCCCTCATGTGTAATAAGTAGGAAATGTCTAGGATGGTCGTAGCAGATGAGCAGAATGGCTCAAGAACTATGTATATATGACCATATAAGTGGATGCTGAGCAAAATGAACTCCTAGACATTGAAACAAAGGTTTTCCTTTGTGGTTGTTTTTTTTTTTAATGTACTATGTGATTTCTTTATTCTTTTGTGTTTTCTCCTGTGGTTTATCTCCTGCTGCATATGATTTCAGTATCCTGTGTATTGTATACATATTTATCTTAATTTGGCAAGGGAAGAGGAACAACAAAATGGCGACAGAGAGGACAAAGAGCAAACCAATGCCATAGCAATACTCACAAGACAACATGTTGGAAATTTTCACTACATCTTGTGAGGGGTATTGGGGAAAAGGAAAAGTGTGAGAAAAATGAGGGAGCGGGTAAAAAGTTCGACATATTATGTATTCACTACATTACAATTACTGAAACCCCTTCTATATATTAAATTGACAATAAAATTAAATTTAAAAATAAGCTACATAAAATAGAATTTCACTGTATTATTATAGTAAATATTATTCTATGTGTATTACCTTTATAAAATGAACAATATTTGGCTTCTAATTTGAATTAATTGCCCCTTTCTTTATCAGAGGGTCAGCAACTGGAATGTTATCAAACTATACAAAATTTTCAGAATATACTTGCCATTATTTTGAAAAAAAAAAAAACCATTATTTTAGTATTGTCTCATACTAAATAGAAAATAGTTCAATTCTCTGGAAACTCCTAACATTTAAAACTGAATTTTTGTTAAGAGGAGAGAATATATGTGTTCTTCAAAATTCCTATGACTACTAACTACTCATTTTCAAATTCTGAACATGCCATACCAGAGACATTCAAAACAGTGCCTGTTTGCATTTTATTTAATTCTGCAATAGATGCAGCCACATTCTGGTTGAAGATAAAACTATGAAGTATCTATAATAATTAATTCCTCTGGAGTAAACATTTGTTCATCAGAGTAAGCTATTATTTCTATGAAAATCAATCCCAACATTTTATGCAGTGAAGTCATTCTAGCCGAACAATTTCCAACTTGTAAGGTGCACCTTAAAATTCCCTAAATTTCACAGCATGACTAGCTTAACACTATTGTGAAAAAAATATACACTTCTACTAATGTAATGCCCTTTCTATTGTTCTAAGAACACTGCACTAAACTTTGCTGCATCATTTTTCCCCAAGTGATATTCTTGAGATCAGAAAATTTGCAAATATTCTTTTTACTTATCTTTTTTCCTATAATAGATATTCAGGAGGCTAAGATCTGAATATTATGGTTCAAAGCACACCCAGGCAGGAAGGTTTCTTAGATTCTTATCTCCAATGAACTGCTCAGGAAAAGCCAGACAAAAGTGGCACTGAGGTTCAAGTGGTAGATAGTAGTCTTGACCAAAAACAGGCACAAGGACCGTGCCCTCAGCCTAAATTTAGCCACAGTTAAAAAAATGTGTACATCTTTATCTGACACCCATCAGAGATTAAACCTGAGTATGAAACCTAAGGAAAATGATAAGGTAAGAATTTAACTTTTCTGGATTTACGTAAACAAAATGCAGCATAGAGTAACTCATTGGTTTAAAGTCAACCTATTTCTCCAAAACATTCTAAGCATTTCCTTACAATGTGTATTATTCTCAAGAAGGGAATGGAGAATATGAGAATTGGACTAACCAAGTATTGTCTTCAAATATGCATAATTTGGATTTACCTCTTTTTTCGTTATAGGCATTTTTGAGAAAACTGTTTGAATAATTGATTTCCTGGTCGGGTATAATATATCCTAGTTTCATATACCAAACTTCATTCAGAAAATGGTATATAGTGATTAAGTAAACATATTCAATAAATGTCATAAAGTATATACCTATAGGAATAATATTTTTAAGAGTGCATTTTAAATATTCTAATATAATTATTTATTTGATGGGAAAATTTCACATTAACAGCAATTAACTGGAATACTTTAACGTTAATTGGACAAGATTGTCTTTCTAAATGAGCAAAACCAATTTCTCCCTTTCTTTATCAAGGAAACAACAGAGGAAAAAATGGAAATTAACATATGAATATATAAGAACTGGAATTAATTTTTGTCTTTTTATTAGCAAATATTAATTTCAAAAAGTGTTTTATTGTGTTATACACATATGTCCATATAATGTAGCCATCTACATTTTATTCCTTTTATTAGTTTTATTATACCATCATACTTACTTATAAAATATTTGAATATATTTATCCACAATATTTCTCTTCATGTCCTCTCTTAATTTTTTCCAAATTTAATCAGTTCCATATTTTAAACCTGGCTCATTCATTGTATTTTCTGGTTCTAGAGTCTGCATATAAGAAATCTAGTATGTGTTTTTCACAGTATGGCAGATTGCATTAATAAGAAGGTTTCCAGTTCTATCATTTTTTTGAAGATGATATGATTTCATTATTATGTGTGGCTAAATAATATATCATTGTGTATATTTATTATAACTTGTTTAGTCAATGAGTGATTAAGGAACATATAGGTTAATTCTGTAGTTATTTATGCTTTTTATGTGGGAGAAGTAAGGATGGAAATAATGATGTTTAGACTGAGAAACATGCTCTTTAGTATGGCACTCTAGTATTTGAAACATCAGCTGCTCTTTCATCAGTATTTCAATACTGCATTATATTTTAAAAATAAAATTTAATTACATTTGCAAAGGTGTTCTCTTTCAGTATCCATATAACTTTTTATTACAGTGTTATATTTAGTATGTCATGTGAGTGAAAATGCATGCATGTTTGTATATATAGCTGACTCTAAGGAAACTGAATGTATGTGAGATACAGGATTCAAATAAAAGTTTCAGACCTGCTAAGATGCTAAACTGAATATGTCCAGTTTGTGGAGTGTGATTTCAAGATCATATTTTGTAGGTTTCATACCAATTAAGTAGATGTTTCTCATCCAAAATCATAAGGAATAAAACAACTACTCTGTTTCATAATCATTTAGTCTTAGTACTCCAGACATTGTAATTAGTGGAAAAAATGATTGAAAGTAAGATGGGTCAGTAGTGAGCCTTTAGAAACACTGAATTTTCCCCAAAATCTTCAGATGCACTCTGTGAATAGAAGTTACAATTTTATATATTTATAAATATATTTATAAACATACACATATAATATGATTCTATTTATGTAAATATGTGCATATAATATAAATATATCATATATTTGTTATATTTTAAATGTATCATAAATATTTATTTATATTTAAATGTAATTCATATTATCATATGTACATATATATATATATACATATATATATATATACACATATATTTTTTTGGTCAGTCATGGGGCTTGAACTCTTGGCGTTGGTGCTGTCCCTATGCTCTTCAGCTCAAGGCGAGAGCTCTACTGCTTGAGACATAGCGCCACTTCCTGTTTTCTGGAGGTTTATTAGAGATAAGAATCTCATGAAATTTCCTGCCTGGGCTGGCACTGAACCATGATCCTCAGATCTCAGCCTCCTGAGTAGCTAGGATTACAGTTATGAGCCACCAGTGCCCGGCTATATTTATATCTGAAATTTGTCAGTGGAACAAAAGGTACAGAAACTATTATTCTTAACATGAAAGGACTTCACATTGACAGGTGTAGTTACAAGAAGAAAAACGATAAATATTCACAGTGGCACAAAAATCCCTTAGGTGCCTAGTTCGACAACTCTTTTTTTGAGACACTTCATGTTGTGTACTTGGTTTTCAACCGAAGCGACTATAGAAGGTATTGGACCCTAAACAACACTGACAATTGCCCACTGACAAATACCCACTCCTCTATGACAGATTTAGCAAGGACTATCATGGAGATTCTTGTTAGGGATATGATGAAAAATTTATATGTTAGTTGTGATTACAGAACTGTTTTACACCTGTCACTCAGACAGTAACTGTATTTAACATAGTTCCTTTGCTCTAACTTATATTTTCTTGGCTCAGGAAATTGTTTTTATTTGTGAAAACTTGGCTGTTCACAACATAGACATGCGTTTTAAATCCTTTTGAAATTACTGTCTGCACAGAGTTCTATGAGATGAACTTCTCTTTACCACTGAAATGAACTTACTCTGATTCAAACTTGGACATCAGCTAGCTTGTTCTCCTTCCCTGAAAACCATCTATATAGACGTCTTTACATGTAAAACAGATCCTCACTTACTTGCAAAAGTCTGTCAGTGAGTCAAACCTAACTCACCCAAGTGAGGTTAATTCATCTCCCATGCTTCCTTTCATTAAAAATGGTAAGAACTGTTTAGCAATGCACATACTTTTTATTGTGAAGTGTGACTCCTATGTTCCATAATGTGAATCAAGCAGAGGAATCAGTTTATGATAGGAAAGGTCATTTCAAAGAGTCTTAGACCTTGAAAATTATCCTGAGTATAATTTTTGGAGAAATATCTCTTTTCAAAATAGAGGACTCATTTATTATTATTCTTATTTTTGTTTGTTTTTTTTGGGGGGGTCCGGTCGTGCGGCCTGAACTCTGGGCCTGGGTGCTGTCCCTCAGCTTTTCAGCTCAAGGCTAGCGCTCTACCACTTGAGCAACAGCGCCACTTCCGGATTTTTTCTTTTTGCTTATGTGGTGCTGAGGAATCGAACCCAGGACCTCAGGCATGCAAGGCAAGCACTCTACCACTGAGCCATCTTCCCAGCCCCTCAATTATTTTTTATATTGTGCTGGTACTGGGGTTTGAACTGCTGGCCTTGAGCTCTATCGAGGCTTTAATTCTCAATGTTTGCTCTATACCACTTAAGCCACACTTGTACTTCTTCCTTTCACCACAACTGGAGAAACGAATCTCTTAGGTTTATCTACTTGGAATAACTTCGAATTGCAATTGTCAAATTTGAAACTACCAAGTAGCTAGATGTAAGCCACTGGTGTTCTGCTACAACTCACTTCTAAAGAATAAATAATCACAAAAATCAGAGAAAAATATTTGTTCAATTATTTATGTGTTGTCTAAAAAACCAAATCATTTGCTACTGAAAGAGAAAAATAGAGATGATAGAGATGAATATGGAGGAGCAAGACCCCAAGAAAGAAGGGAAGGGATGATAAATGAGGGGAGGAGAAGGGAAGGGAAGATACGCGAGGAGGGGGAGCTGAGTAGAATTTTCTACTCATCACTAAGGTATTGTTGGACAATCAGTGCTTTTGCATTTATGTAGCCAAAGCTTTCTATTTTTGGTAGTTGTAAACTGAGACATAAAATACCAATTTACAGGTAATAACCTGTTAGTGTGCTTCCTCCTGCACCAAGGAAGCCATAGTAAGGTTACTGTTAGAGAGAAGGCAAGAGTAATCAGTTTAAGTGATTCTGAGAAACAATAATTGACATGCAAGGAATGCTCCCTTGTATGGTGAAATCAAGCATCACTCTTGTTCCCTGCTCCAGACTTCCTCTCAAAAAGAACAGCAAAAACAGAAGAGGAAGGAAATATCTGAGTAATGATCATCTCTCTATTTTCCCTCATCTCTTGACCACTCAAACAATAAAGCCAAAGGAGAGTTAACCTGAGCTTGTGGGAGAAATAGGGGGGAAAGTTCATTCTAACAAAGAGAAAGTTGTCAAGTAATAGGGGTGGCATTTCAAATACTGAAATAAACCTTTTATAATTATTAATAAAAAGTAACTTGAAATTTATTGAACATTTAGAAGAATACAGGGCTCACTACATAGTGGAATCTGCATTATTAATACTGACTCTTGCTTCTATCATCAGAAATTGAAGATCTTCCCTAATATTCCAATACTAGGCAAATTACCCTTGATATTCACTTAAACTTTGTGAATATAATGCAGAAAACATGACTTTAAATTTAAACCGGTGAAGTGATAGGTAATGGAAATTCATTATGAATAGCATAATGCTGAGAGCATGGAAATTATTTTTCTTTCGTTTTCTGTGTGTAGAGAAGAAAAAAGGTCTCTTGGATGGCCCTGAAGTTCCAATTCTAAATTTAGGACAGAAGGTGAATAGTAAAGGAGACCTATTTCAGCCATTCAGAGATTAGAAATGTGGAGGAATTTCCTCATTTTTGTAGGTCAAACATGGAAGAGAAGATGTGGCAAGTCCAAAGGCAAATGCCAAAGGCATGAAGTTAAAACCAGTCTCAATAGAGAATCTGGGTTTAAAGAGAGTAGGGTAGAAGAGTGGAGAGGGAAATGGTGGACTAATACATTCATAGTATTCGATGTACATGTGTGAGGATATAAGTAGTAAACTTGAAGGGATAGGGGGGGTTGCGGTAAGGGAAGGAAGAAAAATGGAAAGTTTGACAAAGATCCAGATGTATTGCACATTGAAATGCATATACACTCTATTCAACACTGACATGATGAAGCGAAATCCATTTGCACAACTAGCTAAATATTAAAAAGTTTTTGAAGTTTTAATATTGAGCGACCAGAAGCCTAAACCCTTAGAGATAAACAAGATGATAGCATTGACATATTGTTGAGGCTTGTGCTCCTTTCAATATGCAAAATTTAATAAGTGTTGTCTGGGCAAATGTACATTTTATTTTACCAATTCCTTTTTCAAATTGCTTAAAATATAGAGAACCAAATTCCCATATTACTTCACTTCCAATAAAAAAAAATCTTATAGACCTTTAGTTTTCTCAGTTGTTTCTAAATATCTTAAAGCAATGCATTGGAAATAATTTCATTCTCATTTAATTTTAAATTTGAAATCACTAAATTCTTTTAAAATCCTCTTACTCGGGCACAGGTATGGATAGATAACTGACGTGGGCAGAATCAGAATTATTCAGAAGGCTGTAAATGGATCCTCACCTAGTTTTCTCTCTGCTAGATCATAGAATACAGACTGCCCTAATTGGAAAAAGTTAGCCTTCCCAGGTTTTCTTCATATAAACACTCTATCAACATTTTGTTGTTAGAGGATTATTCAAGATTAGCTATATGTTATTGATAATGACTGAACATTACAGAAAGGTTAGGGAAAACCCTCTACACTTCAGTGAGGTTGTGAATTGTGCTTCATAAAGTGTTATGAAATCGCTCCATGAGAAATCTAGCAACCTCATTTCTAAAAAGTCCTTGCATGGTTACTCTTTCTAATAATGTCTCAATTCAAGTACTTCTCCTTGGAGTTCCATACTACTCAATGATGCTGTATTAGCTCCTTGTTATATTTTGCAGACCGGTGTTGGTGATGAAATTTGTGCTTTCCAAAATTGCTCTCCCAATTCCACCCACAAAATGCAGACAAATATTCTGAAAGAACAGTCAGAGGAAGATGGCGGAGGAGAAGCTGCAGGCTAAACAAGCTCTGGCATAGAAAGCAGCTTTAGTGTTCCAGTGAATAATCCTAGACTAGAGAATCACAAGTGTGCCATCACAGTACAGAGAGTTTGGCAAGAGAGGGAAAATCCAGGAAGGAGACAGATCTGAGCACCTGACCTTAGTTGCAGCTCTGGCCAGGGGCGGTGGCAGCAGCAGCTGCCTTAGCCACGATACCAGAGAGAATCTGGGACAAAGGCACCAGATGCAGTGGGTGGGTGGATTCTACTCAACACCAGCAAGAACTGACAAGGATTAGATATGTTCATCCTACAGATCTACAGATCGCACACCTGAGACTATGCAGAAACCAAGATTCTGGCAAGCAGGAACCAAGACTCTGGCGTGAGTAGAACCGTGACATCTTCACTCCTTCTCTGGGAACATAGGAGGAAAGGTCGCCCCCTTCCCCCCCCACCGCCCCACCATCACCAGAGATCTCCATCTTTGATTCTGACAAAGTCCCGGCTGAGCAACTAGCTCCAACTCAGGCCTTGGAAGAAAAAAATAAGAGTCATTTAGCAGGTTAGAAGAACCTGATCTGACCTGCCAAGTTCAGCTCCACCCAGGGGAAAGTCATCCAGCTCAGGCAGGGGTTCCTCTGCCCCTGGAGGAGTGACTTCCTTCACTGGGTAAACAGAGCCAGAAGCTGCCCCTCCCTATAGCAGCCTAGACAAACAATTGAAATTCAGTTAACATAAACCTTGAAAATGGCTCTAGGCTGGACTCTGTGAGTCTCTCACCAGCTAGCCCCTCAGGGAAAAGCTACTGTTTGCTGAAAGGCCTCAACCATACCCAAAACCTAGCCTCATCACAGCATCTCCAAGCTAGAGAAAACAGCCATCTCCCTATTTTGTGATACTCAAAGCAGATGTCCCTCCCACTGAACTAGACTGGGAGAAGGATCACAAAATCCTGAGTAATGCAGAGCATTTTTCTGCCTGCTCAAACAAACTGACTTAAGAAACCAATCAACCCACAGGAAAACCGAACACCACAAACCACGAAACTGGTTACAGACACAGGAGAGATACAGGATCTTCCCATTTTTGCACCCCCCCAAAAAAAATTCAAAGACCTCTTTTTTTGTACCTTTTTTAATTTTAATTTTTTTCTATTAATCTTTTTTTCTCTCATAATTTTTTAATTTTAATTTTTTGTGAACATACTGTACAGAGGGGTTACAATTACATGGTTAAGATAATGAGTACATTTCTTATCAAGCATTGCAGCCTCCTCCTTTGTTTACCCTTCACATCCCTTCCCAGCCTCCCCCGCTCCCCCCCAAACCCCCCCCCCCCCCGCACCAAAGTTGTAAAGTTCGTTTTTGACATGACAACTTCTATTTCTCATAGTTGCATTGGGTCCACCTGTATCCTTAAACGACTTGTTATTCCTCATCTCCTCCACAAATTATACCAACATCAAATATAGTGAAAGCAGGGATTATACTGTGGGGGAGCGACATACAAAGCTACAAAGAAATAATCTTATAAATGAGTTAGAAACAAATGCATGAAAGAAAAAAATATTTAAATACATATCTTAGGGTTCATTTTCCTAACATCACATTATCTGAACTTTCCTGCTTGACTCATATATATACTAGATATTGCAAATAAGGGAAACCAGGGGACCTATGTTTCTTTGGGCTTGGCTAATTTCACTTAATGTAATTTTTTCCAAGCCTTTCCATTTCCTAACAAATGGGGCAATGTCATTCTTTCTGATGGAGGCATAGAATTCCATTGTGTATATATACCACATTTTCTTGATCCATTCATCTACTGAGGGGCATCTGGGTTGGTAAATAATGCTGCAATAAACATAGTTGTGCTGGTAGCTTTAGTGTGGTCTTGTTTGTAAATATTTGGAAAACCAAACACCACAAATAGACTAAAGACTCCACCAAGAAACTGGTTACAGACACAGGGGAGATACAGGATCTTCCCATTTTTGCACCCACCCAAAAAAAAAAAATTCAAAGACCTCTTTTTGTGTACCTTTTTTAATTTTAATTTTAATTTTTTCTATTAATCTTTTTTTCTCTCATAATTTTTATTGTGTGTGTGTGTGTGTGTGTGTGTGTGTGTGTGTGTGTGTGTGTGTGTGATTTTTTAAAATCTTTTTTGACCTTTTGGTCCTTTTTAAAAATTCTTTTCAAGCTTTTGTGTTTTTTTTTCTTTTTTGCATGACTTAATTGCTTTTCTACTCATCTCCAGAGAAATACCTGTCATTGATTATTAGATCTTATCCCCCATTATGTACATACTTAATCCAGAAATTTATTATTCAAATCACAACCACTTAGGCTTAACTTCTTTAAGAGCAGTATTAAATCTTTATCCCTATGTAATTTTCAAGTAACTAATTTTAAGTATTTTTATTTTTTAGTTTTTCATGTCTCCTTTCTATCCCTTCCCTCATCTCATCCTATCCTTTTCTCCTATAAATATCACTTATTTAAGCTTACATGGTTTTTAAGTGTTTCACTTTTTAAATTTAAATTTTAGTTTTTCCATTTTTTTTCTTTTTTTGTTGTTGGTTTGTTTTAATCTCTCTCCTATCATTCTGTCCAATCATTTTCACTCTCGGAGATTAGGACTTGGTTAAATTCACTTTCCTTTTACTTCTTCACATCCCTCTAAGCCTATTTTCCCCATATTTCTACCTAAAACGAATAATTTCTGGTTTTCCAAATTCTTCTTTGCTGTTTTTAGCCCATTAATCCATAGTTGTTTGGTGCAGAATAGATTATATCTATTGAACTACATTGTATCTATAGCCTTTTGACTGTGTAACTACAGAAATTTGGTCGATGCTTGCATTAAAATTGTGTTCTAGCACAAAATTGGTGTTTCTTTCATACCAAATGCACAGAAAAAGCTGGAAAAACACAAGAAAAATAGCAAGTCCAGGTCTCTAAACTCCCAGACACAACAATCCGGTAATAGAACAATTAATGAATGATACAGAGAAGAGTTCCCAAAAAGCTCTACAAATACTACTGGTAAACATGATAAAAAAAAAAAATGATTGAACACTTGCAAAGGACTCGTGTTTGCGAGATAGGTAGAGAATGGTGGCAAACCAAAGTTTAGTACAGATATCCTCTGAGCATGAGGAAGCTACTCAAAAATTGATACAAGACTTGCGTGAGCAGGCTGAGAACAGTCAGAGGGAAAGACAGGTACTAAGTGAGCAAGCTGAGAACAGTCAAAGAGAACTACTGGAATTGCATGAACATGAAGAAGCTAATAAAAGTAATAAAGAAACTGCAAGAGCAGGATGAGGAATACATGGAATCCATAAACAGACAGCAGAAAGAATTCAGGGAGACTACCAATGGAATGCTGAATAGAACCGGACAGAAGGAATGGGAGTCCAAGGAAACCATAAACATTCAACTAATTGATTTGAGAATAAACACTGAACACCAAATTAAGGAACTAAATAACTTCATACAAGATCTAAAACAAAGGTCCATCAAAGAATTTGAAGCCATCAAAGCTGACGAATTAGAAGGAAAAGAAATAAAAACAAATTAGAAAGTCTTGACAGTAGGTTAGACCAGCAGAAGCTCAATTCTCTGAGATTGAAGACAGCCTAAATTTTACAGAAAAAGAACTTACAACTATCCAAGACAAATCCAAGAATATGATAGATCTATCCAACATTTGGAAGACATTATCAGAAGGCTTAATCTGAGGATAATGGGTGTAGAGGAGCACATAGAGACAGAAGTTAATGGTCTAGGAAATTTATTTAACAGGATCCTAACATGCAATAAGATAGGCCTATTCAGATACAAGAAGCTTTTAGAATCCCAAATAGACCAAAGGAGAATAGGACATCCCTGCGTCACTTTATAATCTTAACAGGATCAATTCAGACAAAGGAAAAGATCCTTGAAGTTTTCAAGGAGAAAAGATCAATCAATTATAAAGGGAAACGAATTAGAGTCACCTCAGATTTCTTAGTAGAGACACTTAAAGCAAGAAGAGCTTGGAATGATGTAGGCCATGACCTAAAGACAAACAACTATTAATCAAGAATACTGTACTCAGCTAAACTCTCCTTCATAAACGAAGGTCAAATAAAAGCCTTTCATAGCAAAGAAAAACTGAAACAATTTATCTCCACCAAACCAGCCCTAAAAGAAAGTTAAGGATGTCCTACACATAGAAAACCAAAAAGACACCAATAAAGGCGAAGAAAACGAACCTAAACTGCTAATCCAAGAACCATAGGAAGAACCCAGTTGCCGCAGCCCCCAAGAAGGTGGATAGCATGGCAGGAACTCCCAAACACCTCCTAGTCCTAACTCTCAACATTAACAGACTTTATTCTCTAATTAAGCAACATAGACTCTCTAGTTGGATTAAAAAGGAAGATCCTTCTATCTGCTGCCTTCAGGAGTCACACCTTCACCATAAAATAAAAATTTTGAAAGTGAAAGACTGAAACAAAATCTACCAAGCAAACAGCCCCAATAAACAGGCAGGAGTTTCAATCTAAATATCAGATAAATTGGACTTCAAATTAAAAATAGTGAGAAGAACTAAAGAAAGTTGCTACATACTAATTAAGGGATCTCTCCTTCAGGAGGATATCATAATTCCAAAGATCTATTCACCAAACAACGGAGCACACAAATTCATCCAAGAAACACTACACTAATTCAAATCTCACATAGATCCAATGACACTAATTGTTGTGGACTTTAACATGCCACTATCCCCACTAGATATATCAAGTGAACAAAGACTCAAAAGACAAACTGCAGATCTAAACAACTGCAGATATCAACTAGACATAAAATATATCTACTGAATATTTCACCTAGCAGCATCAGAATTCAAGTTTTTCTCAGCAGCACATAAAACATTTTCCAAAATAGACTACATTTTAGGTCACAAAGCAAACTTGTCCAAATTTAGAAGCATTGAAGTTATACCTTGCATTCTCTCAGACCACAGGGAATAAAATTAGAACTCAATACCAAAAGCCACCAAAGAAAGTCCTGTAACACATGGAGGCTGAACAACACAGAATTGAATGACCAGTGGGTCATGGAAGAGATTAGAAAGGAAATTCAAATGTTCATGATATACAGCAAAAATGAACACAAAAACCATCAGCTCCTTTGGGACACAGCAAAGGCAATACTCAAAGGCAAGTTTATAGCTCTGAGTTCTTACATCAACAAATTTGGAGAGATTTGCAACCAACAATTTAATGAGACACCTGAACCACCTTGAAAAAGAGCAGCAAGATAAGCCCCAATCCAATATACGGAAAGAAATCATAAAAATGACATCAGAATTAACTGAAATCGAACCGATAAAAAAAAAAATAGAAAGAATCAACAAAAAAAAGAGTTCGTTCTTCAAAAAAAATTAACAAAATTGGGCTAGGTAGGTGGTTCAGTGGTAGAGTGCTTGCTTGCATGCCTGAGGCCCTGGGTTCGATTCCTCAGCACCAAATAAGCAAAAAGAAAAAAGCCAGAAGTGGCGCTGTGGCTCAAGTGGTAGAGCACTAGCCTTGAGCAGAAGAGCTGAGGGACAGCGCCCAGGCCCAGAGTTCAGGCCCGATGACAGGACCCAAAAAAAAATTAACAAAATTGACAGACCCTTAGCAAATTTATCAAGAAAGAAGATAACAGACCAAAATAAATAAACTCAGAGATGAGAATGGAAACCACCACAGAGAGGGGGGAAAAAAACAAACAAACCAAGATTCAGAATATTATAAGGGAACACTTCTCAAACCTTTATGCTAATCAGTTTGAGAACTTGGCAGAAATGGACCTTTTCCTAGCAAATATCGACACGCCGAAACTAAACCAAGATGAGTTAAACAATCTTAACAGGCCCATATCAAGCATTGAAATAGAAACAGCAATAAGAAAAGTTCCATCTAAGAAAAGCCCAGGACCAGATGGATTTACAGACAAATTCTACAAGGCTTTCAAAGTACAGCACCCACCAATACTCTTTCAACTCTTCAATGAAATTGAAAGAGAAAGTTCACTACCGAACTCAATCTATGAAGTCATGATAACCCTCTTCCCAAACCAGGCAGGGACTCATCAAAGAAAGAGAACTATAGATAAACCCATTGCTGTGAAGAATATTGATGCAAAGCTTCTAAACAAAATTTTGGCCAATCGGCTTCAACAATTCATCCAAAAAATCATATACCACAGTCAAACAGGATTCATTTCAGGGATTCAAAAAAGGTTCAATATAAGCAAATCAATTCATATAATTCATCATATCAACAAGAGTAAGGACGCGAATCACATGGTTATCTCAACAGATACAGATAAATCATTTGACAAGATCCAACACCCATATATGATGAAGGCTCTGGAAAAATTAGGAATCCGGACATTCATCAATACAATAAAGGCTGTATATGACAAAATTACAGCCAGTATTATACTTAATGGTGAAAAGGTAAAGCCATTTCCTCTTAACTCAGGAACGAGACAAGGATGTCCACTCTCTCCACTTCTCTTCAATCTAGTATTAGAAAGCCTAGCTACAGCAATAAGACAAATTGCAAACGTAAAGGCAATCCAAATAGGGAAAGATGAAGTAAAACTCTCCCTCTTTGCAGATGACATGATCTTGTATAAAAAGAATCCCTCGGACTCCACTCCCAAATTACTCAACATGAATAAAAGCTTTGGCAAAGTAGCTGGATATAAAATTCACCCTCAAAATTCAATGGCTTTTCTGTATGCCAACAATGAGAAATGCATGGCTGAAATTAGGAAAGCAACTCCATTCGTAATAGTTGCACAAAAAATAAAATACCTGTCTGGGAAGGGATGACAAGGGTAAACAAAGAGGAAGCTGCAATGCTTGATAAGAAATGTACTCATTATTTTGACCATGTAATTGTAACCCCTCTGTACAGTATGTTCACAAAAAATAAAAATTAACATTAAAAAAATACCTAGGAATTAAATAAACCAAATAAGTGAAGGACCTCTATGACGAAAACTTTAAAACCTGAAAAAGGAAATCAAAACAGAACTTAGAAAGTGGAAAAACCTCCCATGCTCCTGGATTGGAAGGATCAACATCCTGAAAATAGCAATTCTTCCCAAGGCTATCTACAAAGTCTATGCGATACCTATCAATATTCCAACCTCATTCATCAAGGAAATAGAAGAGGCAATCCAAAATTTCATATGGAACAAGAGAAGTCCCCGAATAGCAAATGTGAAGCTTAATAGAATGAACAGTGCTGTAGGAATATCAATACTAAATTTCAAACTCTACTACAAAGCCTTAGTAATCAAAACAGCTTGGTACTGGCATAAGAACAGACCTCAGGACCAATCAAATAGAATTGAAAACCCAGAAATGAACCTACAGACCTATAGCCATCTAATAATCAATAAAAGAGATAAAAAATAGAATGGAAGAAAGACAGCCTCTTCGGTAAATCGTGTTGGCAAAATTGGTTAACTACTTGTAGAAAACTAAGTTTAGATCCTTGTATATCACCTTGCACCAGAATCAACTCCAAATGAATCAAAACCTGGGAGACAAAGCACACACTCTGAAAACATCACAGGATGGAATAGGATAAACCCTAAGTCTCCCTGGCACAGGCTGAAATTTACTTACTAGAGAACCAGAAATATAACACATCAAAGAAAGGCTGGACAAATGGGATTGCATGAAGTTGCAGAGCTTCTGCATGACAAAAGACATTGCTAACAAGCTCAATAGAAAGCCCACGGATTGGGAGAAGTCTTCACAAGACACGGGTCTCATATCTAAAATATACCTGGAACTCAAAAAATTAAATCCCCCAACATCAAATACTTAAAGAAACAACTGCCGTATAAATAAGTTTGCTAGACTTACAGAGAAACTCCTCTGAAGAGCAAAGAAGGATGGCCAATACACTCATTAAGAAATGTTTAACCTCTAAAGCCATAAAAGAAATGGAAATCAAACAACTTTGAGATACAACCTCACCCCAGTAAGAATGGCTATAATCAAGAACTCTAATAACAACAGATGCTGGAGGGGATGTGGACAGAAGGGAAACTTACTGCATTTTTGAAGGGGGTGTGAACTTGTTCAACCACTTTGGAAAGCATTATGAAGGTTCCTCAAAAGACTCCACATAGAGCTCCACTATGACCCAGCCATCCCTTTTTTAGGCAATTACCCAAATGATCACAAACATGACCATCCTAAAGCTACCAACACAGCTATGTTTATTGTAGCACCATTTACCATACCTAAGATGTGGAACCAACCCAGATGCCCCTCAGTGGATGAATGGATCAAGAATATATATATATATATATATATATATATATATATATATATATATGTATATATATACACAATGGAATTCTTTTTTTTTTTTTAAATTTTATTTTATTTTATTTGAGAACATACTGTACAGAGGGGTTACAATTACATGGGCAGGATAATGCATACATTTCTTACCAAGCATTGCAGCCTCCTCCTTTGTTTACCCTTCACCTCCCTTCCCAGCCTCCCCCCTCCCTCCCACCCAATCATACCCCCCCCACCCCCCCCCCCCACCGACATTGTAAAGCTGGTTTTGACATGACATTTTGTACTTCTCATTGTTGCAACAGGTCCACCTGAATCCTTAAACGACTTGTTTGTCCCCATCTCCTCCACATGTTATACTGACATCAAATATAGTGAAAGCGGGGGTTACACTGTGGAGGAGGGACATACAAAGCAACAAAGAAATAATCTTATAAATGCGTTAGAAACACATGCATGAAAGAAACAAAAACATTAAAATACATATTTGAGGTTTCGTTTTCCTAACATCACATTATCTGACTTTTTCCGCTTGACTCATACCTATACTAGATATTGCAAATAAGGGAAACCATGGGACCTATGTTTCTTTGGGCCTGGCTTACTTCACTTAATATAATTTTTTCCAAGCCTTTCCATTTCCTAACAAATGGGGAAATGTCATTCTTTCTGATGGAGGCATAGAATTCCATTGTGTATATATTCCACATCTTCTTGATCCATTCATCTACTGAGGGGCATCTGGGTTGGTTCCATGTCTTAGCTATGGTAAATAATGCTGCAATAAACATAGTTGTGCTGGTAGCTTTAGTGTGGCCTTGTTTGTGATCATTTGGGTAAATGCCCAAAAGTGGGATTGCTGGGTCATTGGGGAGCTCTATGTGGAGTCTTTTGAGGAACCTCCATACTGCTTTCCAAAGTGGTTGAACAAGTTTACATTCCCACCAACAATGAAGTAAGGTTCCTTTCTGTCCACATCCCCTCCAGCATCTGTTGTTGTTAGAGTTCTTGATTTTTGCCGTTCTAACTGGAGTGAGGTGATATCTCAATGTTGTTTGGATTTGCATTTCTTTTATGGCTAGGGATGTTGAACATTTCTTCATGTGTCTATTGGCCATCCTTCTTTCTTCTTCAGCGAAGCTTCTCTTTAAGTCTTTCGCCCACTTACTTATTGGGCAGTTGTTTCTTTGAGGATTTGTTGTTGGGTGGTTTAATTTTTTGAGTTCCAAGTATATTTTAGATATGAGACCCTTGTCCGTTGTATGGCTAGTGAAGATCTTCTCCCAATCCGTGGGCTTTCTATTGATCTTGCTAGCTATGTCATTTGCCCTGCAGAAGCTCTGCAACCTTATGCAATCCCATTTGTCCAACCTTTCTTTGATTTGTTGTGTTTCCGGGTCTCTATTCAGAAAATTTCGGCCTGAGCCAAGGAGACCCAGGGTTTCTCCTATTCCATCCTGTAATGTTTTCAGAGTGTCTGCTTTGAGTTCAAGGTCTTTGATCCATTTGGAGTTGATTCTGGTGCAGGGTGATATATAAGGATCTAGCTTTAGTTTTCTACATGTAGTTAACCAGTTTTGCCAGCACCATTTACTGAAGAGGCTGTCTGTCTTCCATTCTATTGTTTTAGCTCCCTTATCGAAGATTAGATGGCTATAGGTCTGTAGGTTCATTTCTGGGTTTTCAATTCTATTCCATTGGTCCTGAGGTCTGTTCTTATGCCAATACCAAGCTGTTTTGATTACTATGGCTTTATAGTAGAGTTTGAAATTTGGTATTATTGATATTCCTCCAGCAGTGTTCTTTCCGTTGAGGAGCGTTTTTGCTATTCGGGGTCTTTTATTATTCCATATGAATTTTTGGATTGCCTCTTCTATTTCCTTGAAGAATGAGGGTGGAATTTTGATAGGTGTTGCGTTGAATTTGTAGATAGCCTTGGGAAGTATTGCCATTTTCACGATGTTAATCTTTCCAATCCAGGAGCATGGGAGGTTTTGCCATTTTTTAAGTTCTGTGTTGATTTCCTTTTTCAAGATTTTAAAGTTTTCATCATAGAGGTCCTTCACTTCTTTAGTTAAGTTAATTCCTAGGTATTTTATTTTTTACACAATGGAATTCTATGTCTCCATCAGAAAGAATGGCATTGCCCCATTTGTTAGGAAATGGAAAGAATTGGAAAAAATTAAGTTAAATGTTGAAAGCCAGGCCCAAATAAATAGAGGTCCCATGTTTTCCCTTATTTGCCACTTGTATATGTCTGAGACAAGCAGAAAAGTTCAGATAAGTTGATGTTATGTGAAATGAACCCCAAGATAAGTATTCAAATGTTTTTGCTTTCATGCGATTGTTTCTAACGTATTTATATTATTTCTGTGTTGCTTTGTTTGTCTCTCCCCTACTGTATAACCCCTGCTTTCACTGTATTTGATTTTGGTAGAATTTTTGGAGGGAAGGAAAAATGAATTTGTTTAAGAAGGGATAAAGGTTGACCCATTGTAACAATGAGATATAAAAGTCATTATTTCGAAAAACGAACTTTGTAACTTTTGCCGAAGGAGGGGGGTCAGAGTGACGGGGGGTAGATGGGAAGGGATGGGAAGGGGAAACAAATGAGGAGCCAACAATGCTTGATAAGAAATATACTTATTATCTTGCTCATGTAATTGTAACCCCTCTGTATGGTATTTTCACAATAAAATAAATATATAAATAAATAAAAAGCTAAGTGCATCTTAAAACTTTGGTTTAAGTGTAAGTTTGTGAACATGCTCAATATAATCTCATCATAATACATAAAAACCGTTATATTTCTTATCAAATGTGCTGTTTGTTAAAAGAAAACAATTTTATCAAGGGTAGTAGTAAAAGGAATGAGTCCCAGCTCAGCTCCTAGCCAGCTGTGATTAAAAACACCAG
This sequence comes from Dipodomys spectabilis, assembly GCF_019054845.1. NCBI lineage: Eukaryota > Metazoa > Chordata > Mammalia > Rodentia > Heteromyidae > Dipodomys > Dipodomys spectabilis. The sequence goes on from NW_024870849.1 coordinate 1,187,814, forward strand.
TAATGAGGTAAGAATTGTTTTGAAATATTTTTTCCACATATCTGTTCCCGTCCTCAGAAAGTTCGAGTATGTAGGAGAAGGTATGAGTATGCCTTAAAATACAGCTTATGAGTAAAGTTGGTATGTAATTGTTGGCTGTGATTTAACATTAAAACTAGCATGTCATTCTGTATGTCCATCTAAAGTCAAGTGTCTTTAACCAGTCTATGTATAATTTTGTAAGCAACTAACCAGGGGATTTGACACTTCATCTGAGGGACGCAGTCTAGCCCAGATCCTGCCTGAACCATCCTACCTCCACCATAGTATACTGCACTCCTGCTTGACTACATCACACACAGCTGAATCTTGGTAAAAGACTGCTTTAGATTTACAAGACCTAAAGCTCTTGTGGGACACTCTCTTTAAACCTTACCCAGCCTGACCTGAAAAAGCTAGCTGTTGTTATGCTATTGAAACATGTACAGGCCAGGAGAGCCTCTTATACAATTTGGTTATCTGGTTTTCCAGGCAGCCAAACTATGCTCAAACTCTCATCCCATCTACTGAGTTTTGTCATTGCAGAGTTCTGGCAAGTATTTGTTGATCAATTCTTGACAGGGTGCACATAAGTTCTACTTGTTCCCACTGATCTCTGTTTTGCTTTAATTGGAAGTAATAAAGGATTTTTGTGTGGCAAAGACTGCAGTTCAAAGCCATCCCAGGCAGAAAAATCCCTTCAGACTCTCCCAACTAACCAGCAAAATGCCAAGCTGGATGCTGCCTCAAAAATTAACCAGCTAAATGTGGCCTTTTGACTCAAAATGGGAGTATGCTCGCCTTGAGCAGAAGTGCTCAGTGAAAGTCTCAGGCTTTGAGTTCAAAGACCATGTCCCAGCCACAAGCACCTAGATCCCAGGACAATGTGGAAAAGAATAAGAGGAGATGATGTCACATCAGCCACTTTGTGCCTGCCCTTTCAAAATTAACCAGAGCCAAGAAGTCATTAGAAACAAGATGAGAAGCTTGTCCATCTAATGTCCATATCTAAAAAACTTCTAACTAGACAGGAATTTACATTCTTGCCTTTGTTACTGCTATTTATAGGAAATTAGCAAGATATTTTATCAGGCCCTTAAATACTCCAATAGTAGTTTCTGACTGGTTATGGGCTGATGATCCAAATGGAACTTTTCTGACATTTTCTCAGGGTGTGTTTTCCTATGTCACTCATATCAACTAGTCCTGCCACCTTGTCAGCCTTTTCCTTGGTCTCAGCATTTTCAAGTTTCTCTCTAACAGGATAACAGCCCTCACTCAAGACTTGGGACTAAATCAAGGCCATCCTATTACTGCTGGCAACCAGAGTCTTTCCTTACACTGCTCTGGACCGAGCACAGACCTGGACCTGAAGATCCCAGCCCCATTGACTCCTCCACACCCCCATGCCAGCTGGAAGTAGCCAGAAAAGACTACGATGCCCCTCCACCTTTTATACTCCAGGGTTCAAAATGATGGGAATCTTCTTTGTTCTCATAACTCCATGATATTCCTCTCTCAGCCCAATTCTTTTTCTGTATCCAAAGATCCTATATGAAGATCTTGCCTCTCCCCTCTTGGCCCTATCATTTTATGTATCTAACGAGAGAATATGAAGGATTCACCCCCACCCTACTTCCCAGGCCCATACAGACTCCAAGCAAAATCCCAGGTATGTGTGAACTCCTTTGAAGTGCAGGCAGGACAATCCACCTAATCCCAGCTGTGACTTAGGGGCTATTCATTAACCTCTACCACCTTGCTCAGACCTCCTATAAAAACCCAGATCCTGTCCCAGATCCCTCACACAACCTCCAAACCTGCTGGCAGGACTGTGCCCCTCACTGTTCGGCAATAAACAGTCCTCGCCTGTTGATGATAGAGTCCAGCCTATTCCTTTTCCATTCTCCTCCATTTTCCTAACAAGGACAGTCTGTATTGTATGATCCAGAAGAGAGAAACTTAGGTAAGCATCTATTTACAGCCTTCTGAATAATTCTGATTTTGCCCACAACAGCTATCTCTCCATACCTGTGCCTAAGAGGATTTTAAAAGAATTAAGGGATTTAAAATTTAAACTTAAATATAGAATGAAATTGATTCCAATGCATTATATTAAAATATTTAGAAACAACTGAGAAAGCTAAAGGTTTATAAAAAAAATTTTACAGCAAGTGAAGTGATAGTGGAATTTGGTTCTCTATATTTTAAGCAATTTGCAAAAAGAATTGGCAAAATAAAATTTACATTTGCAGCAGACTTGACACATTAATTTTTGTATATTGATAGGAGCACAAGCCTCAACAATATGTCAATGCCATCCTCTTTTTTATCTCTAAAGGTTTATGCTTCTGGTCTCTTAATATTAAAACCTCAAAAATTTTTAAATCTTTAGGAAGTTGTGCTAAGTGGTTTCACTTCATCATGTCAGTGATGAATAGAGTGTATGTACATTTCAATGTACATTACATCTGGATCATTGTCAATCTTCCACTTTTCTTCTTTCCCTTACCCCAACTTTTCTTACTTATATTCTCACATATGTACATTGAGTGTTTTGACTGTATTCATCCATTTCCCTCTCCATTCTTCTGCCCTACTCCCCTTAAGCCCAGCTCTCCCTGTGAAGACTCGTTTCAACTTCATGGTATTTTGTTAAATTTCCCTGCCTTTGACATTTGGCTTAGGGCTTTCCACATTCTCTCAACCATGTTTGACCTACATAAATGAGGCTATTTCTCCACATTTCTAGTCTCTGAATGGCTGAGATAGGTCTCCTTTACTATTCACCTTCTGTCCTAAATTCAGAATTGGACCTTCAGAGCCATCCAATGAAGCATTTTTCTTCTCTACACACTGAAGATGGAAGGAAAATAATTTTCATGCCCTTAGCATGACACTATCCATCATGAATTTCCATCACTTATCACTTCAGCAATCTAATTTTTTAATTTTTATCCATTTTTATTGTAAAAATCGCATACAGTGGGGTTACAGTTACATGAGTAATGTTTTCTGCATCATATTCACACACTTTAAGTGAATATTGAGAGTAATTTACCTAGTATTGGAAGTTTAGGAACGGTCTTCAATTTCTGATGATAGAAGCAGGAGCCAGTTTAATTATTCAGATTCCACTATGGAGTGAGCCCTTTAGTCTTCTAAATTTTCAATAAATTTAGAGTTACTTTTTTATTAATAATCACCAACGTTTTATTTCAGTATTTGAAACGCTGCCCCAAATATTGTAAAACTTTCACATTAAGCTAGACTGAACTTTTGCCTCCCATTTTCCCCACTAGTTCAGGTTAAGTCTACTTTGGCTTTATTGTTTGAGAGGCCAAGGTATAAGAGTAAACAGAGAGATAATCATTATTCAGGTATCTCCTTCCTCTTCTGTTTGTGCTATTCCTGCTGAGAGGAAGAGTAGATCAGGGAACAAGAGTGATGCTTGACTTCACCATACAAGGGAGCATTGCTTGCATGTCAATTATTGTTTCTCAGAATCACTTAAACTGCTTACTCTAGACTTCTCTGAAACAGTAACCTCACTGTGGCACCCTTGGTGCAGAAGGAAACACACTAACAGGTTATTACCTGTAAATTAGTATTGTTTATCTCAACTTACTACTACCAAAAATATAAACCTTTGGCTACATAAATGAAAAGGCACTGATTGGTCAATAATACTTTATAGACAATTCTCCTCAGCTTGCCCCTCCTCTTCTATGTTCCCTTCCCCTCCCCTCATTTACCCTCCCTTTCCTTCTTCTTTCTTTGGGTCTCTATCCTTCATATTTATCTCTAACTTCTCTCTTTCTGTGTTCCAGTAGCAAGTGATTTGGTTTATCTGACAACATAAATAATTGAACAAATATTTTTTTCTCTTCTTTGTGATTTTTTTTAAGAAGTTAGTTCTAGCAGAGCACCAGTGGCTTACACCTATCTACTAGGTAGGTTCAAATTTGACCATTGCAATTCGAAGGTATTCTAACTGAATAAACTTAAGTCATTCTTTTCTCAAGTTGTGGTAAAAGGAAGAAGTGCAGGTGTGGCTCAGGTGGTATAGAGCAAATATTGAGAATTAAAGCCCAGATAGTGCTCAAGACGAGGAGTTCAAACCCCAGTACCAGCACAATATAAAAAAAATGTATTCTTCCTAGTTGAATGGTAATATTTCTCCAAAAATTCATACCCAGGACATTTTTCAAGGTCAAAGATTCTTTCAAAGTCTCTTTCATATCTCAACTTTTATTTGAATCCTGTATCTCATTCAGCTTCCTTACAAACATGCATGCATATTCATGCTCACATACATCCCCATACTCACATGACATACTAAATGTAACACTGTAATAAAAATAACATAGATACTGGAAAAGAACACCTTCGCAAATGTAATTAAATTTCTTTTTTTAAATATAATTCATTGTTGAAATACTGATGAAAGAGAAGGTGGGAGGATGTTTCAAATATTAGAGTGCGAACTTAAAGATCACGTTTCTCAATCCAAACATCATTATTTCCATCCTTCCTTCTCCCATTAAAAAAATGAATACAGAATTCATGTACCTGTTCCTTAACTGCCGATTGAATAAAGAAATTGTAATATATACGTATATGCATATATACACAATGATATATTATGTAACCATACATAATAATGAAATCACTTCATCTTCAGGAAAATAGATAGGACTGGAAACCTTCATATTAAACCAATAAGCCATACTGTGAAAAATCAATACTAGATTTCTCATATGCAGACTCTGAATGACCCAAGTGTAAAAGATGGAACTGATTAAGTTTGGAAAAAAGTGAATGAGTAGATGCAGAGAAATAGTGTGGAGTAATATGTTCAAATACTTTATAAATTAGTATGATCACATAATAAAATTTAAGTATAAAAATAGAATAATGAGCCGGGCGCTGGTGGCTCACGCCTGTAATCCTAGCTACTCAGGAGGCTGAGATCTGAGGATCGTGGTTCAAAGCAAGCCCGGGCAAGAAAGACCGTGAGACTCCTATCTCCAATAAACCAACAGAAAACCGGAAGTGGCGCTGTAGCTCAAGTGGTAGAGCGCTCGCCTTGAGCTGAAGAGCTGAGGGACAGCGCCCAGGCCCAGAGTTCAAGCCCCACGACCGACAAAAAAAAAAAAATAGAATAATGAAATTAATAAAGGAATAAAATATAACAAGCTGCATTACGTAGACATATGTGTTTTACCCAATAAAATTACTTTTTGAAATTAATATTTGCTACTAAAAAGACAAAAACTCATTCCAGTTGTTATAGATTCATATATTAATTTCCTTTATTTTCAGTTATTTCCCGGACAAATTAAAAGGAGAAATAGATTTGGTTCATTCAGAAGGACAATCTTGTCCAATTAGCATTAAAATATTCTAGTTAATTACGGTCAATTGAAATTGCTCAATTAACTTAATTATTATATTAGAATATTTCCAATGCTTTCATCAAAATATTATCTCTACAGGTATATACTTTTTGCTATTTATTGAATATGTTTTCTTTACTTAATTGCTATATACCATTTTCTGAATATAGTTTGGTATATGAAACTAGGATATATTATAACTGATCTGAAAATCAATTATTCAAACAGTTTTTTGTTTTATCAAAAATACTTATAGTGAAATGAAGAGATAAATGCAAATTATGTATATTTGAAGACAATGCTTAGTTAGTCCTCTTCTCACAATCCCCATTCCCTTCTCGAGAATAATACACAGTGTAAGGAAATGCTTAGAATATTTTGGAGAAATAGCTTGACTTTAAACCAATGAGTTACTCTATGCTGCATTTTGTTTACTTTATATCCAGAAAAGCTAAATTCTTACTTTATCGTTTTCCTTAAGCTTTATACTCAGTTTAATCTCTGATGGGTGACAGATAAAGATATAAACATTTTTTAACAGTGGCTTAATTTAGGCTGAGGAATCTAGTTACAACTATAGATAGGCCTTATCAGTCATGAGACTATGATATCGAAATGTTAACCTATGTGTACTGAAATCATGCTTATGAGATTTTGTGTATTATAAACAGTGGTTATTAGCTTTGTTTTATAATCAACATCATTTCATGAGTTAGGAACTGAAGTGAGACATTATACTCAGAAAAAATTTAAGGAGGCATCCAAAATTAGTTACCAAGATATACATCATTTAACAGAATGTTTTTAAAATGCAAGCTAAAGGAAATAATTTATGAAAAAAATCAGTTAAATAAATGCAGAATCAGTGTGATTGGCTTTCTTTTACGCCAGTTTGAAATAGGGATTGTATGATGATTTTTCTGTTTATATGTTTATTTATGTCTTGATATTTAGTTGAAGTTATGTTCTTTCATATATTCATTTTTTCAGATCAAAGAGGAAATGAATTCCATGCCAGAGTCAACATCCATAATAATTAGTTAGAGATGTATCCTACTACTTTGCCAAAGTTTCAAATCAGCTCGAGTAACATGGGTCTTTTTTGGAACTAGCTAAATTGCTATGCAATTTTGTCAGTACTAGAAAGATTTTGACCACCAATTATTAAAATAGTATTTTCCAGAAACTACTATTCTCTCTTTTCATGAGATTTTTAATTTCATTTATATAATGTGCTGATGTTTTCCTTTCGATAACCCATATTCAGTCTTCTACAAACAGTGTGATTTAGAGTAGTTTTAAGTTATGTACAGTCATGTACACTGCTCAGATTCTATTATTTGCATATTTGGTTCTTGTTAAATAAGTGGTATTTAGTTCTCAATATGGATACTATTGTACTTATTCATTGGATTTCAGAATTTCTTAGGTATGTCATGATTTTTGTGATTTAATTCATAGCATTTTTTTCTTTTAAATATGTGCAGATATTAATTCATATACAGTAAAAATGTTTTAAACAATTTGATCCATTCAAGAGATTTGCTCTATTAGGGTAATCTGGATAAATTCAATTACAAATTAACACAATCTTGTTTCTGAGACAGTTATCCATATAGCTGTACTCTAATTAACCTGTATTTGAGGTTTTTGTACAGAAAAAAAACTGGGCACAACATGTTTTTGTTCCTGGGGAAGTTACACTTTGATGGATGTTTTTCCAGCTGTGGTGACATCAACATATGTGTGCATTTTATTTCGATTGTTTTGTGTCTGTATTTTGTTTCATATAACAAAAAGTACAAAGAATCAGTGATTTAGAACTTTTACAACTAGAATTCTAAGAGAGACACTTGAATTTTTATGACAACTGGGAAGGGGCAGGTCTTGGTTGAGGGGGTAGCAAAATTACAGAGATATTGTTTGGTGTGAGTTGAATTCTGCCTCCTTTTGCCTCACTATGGCCAATAGTATTACTTCAAAGTCCTTAGTGAAAAGAAAATAATTTTGTCTGTATGAACTCAGAATTTTTGGTTTAATTGGGACATACTACATATTTATATTTGATTTTAACTCTAAAATATTTTTTGCTTAGTTTTAAATCACAGATGTGAATTTTAATGCTAAAATAGCATCTAGTAAAAAATTTATATGAAATGGCTCAAACTATTTTCATTTCACACTATATGAAATATAGAATGGAATAATAATAGTGTGTAAGATAGTGTGTAATAATTGACTTTGTGCAAAATCAATGATAGTGGATTTTAGTGAGATAATGAATAATAGTAAAATTATATTTGAATCTATTAAAAAATCCCAGTTACATCTAAAAATAACTCAGAGTTATAAACTAGTGCTGAAAAAATAAGATTGTATATTGGAAAAAGCCAGAAATTTCAATAAGATTGCATTTTTAAAATTGACTTGGATCTGGGTTTGGTGGCTCATGCCTGTAATCTTCGCTAATCAGGAGTCTGAGATCTGAGGATATTGGTTGAAAACCAGCCTGGGCAGAAAAGTCTGTAAGACCCTTATCTTATCTTATCCACCTATAAACCAGAAACAGCAATGTGGCTCAAGTGGTTCATTGGTATCCTTGAGCTGAAGAGCTGAGGGACAGTGCCTGGACCCAGAGTTTAAGAACCACGACCAACAAAAATAAATTGACATGGAGATTTACTTTATTATTTCATGATTTTTATGAGTGGTTGTTCCGTGAAAATGAGCCTACTATTGTCTTAAATTAATCACAAAACCTATCTGATTCTATGACAGCATAAATTTTGTGGGTAATAGTTAAGACCAAGTTGCCCTTTTGAAAAAATATTAATATCACCCTCCAAAAAAGAGGAAGAAAAAAATGTATGCCAGAAACTTACTCTGTAAATCTAGATGGACTAATAGTCTGTCAGTTTGTTTTAACTTTTAATGAAAAATTGAAGTAATACTGGATAATATGAACCTATTTAAATTTCTTCATTCTTGTCATTTAAGAATCACTTTAAAAAGAAATTCAACAGGTGACAGTGTTTTTTCCTTACTTTTCCAAAGAAATGATCATTTCATCATTATAATGTATAGCACAATATACCCAGAAAACATTTGTTAAGGAAAATTTTTTTCCCATTCTTTGGTTTGATTCAGTCTGTGTTTAAAGCTTCATACCACATCGTACCCACCCTATTGTCTGTCTTCTCATTTGAAACATTTCAATAAGTTTTCCTTCCCTGGAGTGTCAGCCAGCAAAATTTTACAAAACAGCATGCTTTCTTTCATTGTGCTTTCCAAAATATATCTCACAACTGCCAACAATGAAGCACAACCTGAAACATTTGTGGATTTTCCCACTTATGGGGAAAAGTAATCACTTTCCATACTCCATAGAAACACCTGCTCATAAGCATTAATTGCTCTGTCACTTCCATGCTTTAGAAGAGAAACATTTGTAAATGGCATACATGTTAAATTTTTTTTTTTTTACCACATCTGGTTTGTTTTCAGCAAGGCCTGTCTTCACGGAATATGGTAATAGATTAGTTTTGCAATTATGTAGTTTAATATGGCTCTGAATTGTGGATATAGAATGTCCATTTAAATGACTAAATTTTTAAATCCCATAAAATGTATTCCTTCAATTTTCTGGCAAAAGTGTTCTACAATCTAGGTACTTTTAAAAGAAATATTGTATGTTGTTTCCTTGGTGACAACGTAGTTGGAAGACGTAAAAATTTCCTATACCATGGTCATCTTAAACCAGATAGATGTACTTGGGTTGGCATGCAAAACTTTTGGGACAGCATTAATGTTTGAATGTTGGATAGGATTTGATTGGGAATTGTGGCAAAATTTCATGGTATGAAAAAAAAGAAAGGCCATACTAATACTTTTATCTGCTACTAATACTTTTATCTGCTACATTGTTATATTAGTTTATTCAAACACACACATACACACATACAAACACACAGATATTCACATTTGTAGTATAAAGACCCACTCTGTCTGCAAGAAAATATTTTGATAGGAGTTCCATAAAATATTTAGTCTTCTGAGATCTAATTAGAATTTACAGAAATATCTAGTTTCTTCCGCCCCTGAAGTCATTATGATTGGTGAAGTTATTGCCATTTGAATTTTGTATGCCCCAGAAAGATCTATGTGTTAAAGAAAAATGACTTTCTATTTCCTCCCATACTGTGGAGAATACCTGAATAGTTATTCTGGAGATTAAGTACCTCAGTGTGAAATTTATGAGAATATACACTCTCATCTAATTTCTTCTTTTCTCTTTTAATCATTCTAGGTCAAAACCATTTATCTTTGACATACTTCCCACCTTGACATTGTCTTTTAACAGGCCCCCAAAGCAACAAAACCAACTGAACATATACTGAAACCTTCAAACTTGTAAATCTGAGGAAGCCTTTCTGTTTAATAAATGGACAGTTTCACTTATTATGGTAGGTTATAAAGCTAACACAGAAGTCTAGTCTTTCTAAAAATGTAAAGTATATTAAATTGGGCTACATTCTAAAATATCTAACTACATGTTTTATTTTCTGTTTTACTTTCTGTTGATGCCAGGGTATAAAGTCAGGGCCTGGATGGTGTTTTTGTGTTCTAGGCCAGTCTACACAGACATTCTGAACTGAAACTCCATTTGCCCTATTGGTTAATTGGAGATAAGAATCTAATGAACTTTCCTACTTAGGCTGACTTTGAACTCTGATAAGCAGATCTCAGCCTTTTAACTAGAGAAGATTATATCCTTGAACCACCAGTGCCTAGCAATGTTGCATATTTTGTGTAATTCCCTTTTTCAGCATTGTGCAGATTCTCCTACTGCAATATCAAAAAACTTAATCTTGTTTTCACTGTATTTGATGTTGGTATAATTTGTGGAGGGGAAGGGGAAAACCAAGTTGTTTAAATAGGGATACAAGTGGACCCAGTGCAACAGTGAGATGTACAAGATGTTATGTAGAAAAATGAAATTTACAACTTTGGCTCAAGATGAGAAAGCGGATCGGGAAGGGGGGATGGAAAGGGATGATAAAGGGATAGAACAGAGGAGGTAACAATGCTTGATAAGAAATGTACTCATTACATTGTCCCTGTAATTGTAACCCCTCTGTATGGTATTTTCACAAAAAAACTTAAAACATAATAAGGATATTTTTAAAGTATATAATGAAGGAAGAATTTTCATCCTTTACAAAATATATGCAAAATCTATGCTAAATTCTTGATATTTTACTGTACCTTTCCTGCAACCAGTTTGATAGACTTTAATACTTGTCATTCCAAGTTTCTCTATATTCTCCTGGAGATTTAATTTTTCATGTATGTATATTCATGTATATGTATATTAATATACATATGTATATGTACCTATCTATATATGTTCCAATGTGGATCACCAGACTTGAAAATTTGCTTTGTTTTGTTTTTAACCTGGTTGGTTCATTATGTGACAATATCTGTGCTCATTCTCATCATTCCTTTATTTACCACACCATCAGCCTTCTAAAATCAGCTTCATTTCCTGGAGAAGAATACCAATCAATCAAACCAATATTCACCCAGGGGAGTTTAATAAAGGAAGCTTTAAGAAAGGAAGATAACATGTGACAACTACAGAATTTCTACAGAGACCTGACACCTTTCACATTTCTGCCTTCCTAATTATACTTAAGAAATCATTGATTAACTGTATAAATATACTGCATTTATATCTTAAGGATCAGTGTTTGTTTTCCAATCTGAACCCTTCTTTTCTATGATTTTTTAATTGTGAAAATACTGTACAGAGGAGTTACAATTACATGGATAAAATAATGAGCACATTTCTTATCAAGCATTGTAGCCTCCTCCTTTGTTTCCCTTTCCCATCCCTTCGTATCCTCCCACCCCCGCCCCCCGTTCCCCACACCAAAATTGTAAAGTTCATTTTTGGTCATAATGACTTGTACATCTTATTGTTGCAATGGGTCCTCCTGTATCCCTGTTTTAACAATTTGTTTTTTCCCTTCCCCTCCACATATACCAACATCATATATAGTGAAAGCAGGGGTTATACCCTGGGTGAGGGACATCCAAGACAACAACAATATAATCTTATAAATATGTTGGAAACAATCGTATTAAAGATCTCTCTCTCTCTTTTTTTTGTCAGTCGTAGGGCTTGAGCTCTAGGCCTGGGAGCTGTCCCTGAACAATTCAGCTCAAGGCTCATGCTCTACCACTTGAGCCATAGCGCCACTTCTAGTTTTCTGGTGTTTTTTTTAATTGTGATTAAATGATTACATAATTTCCCAAATTTCACAATATTGTGGGATAATGATGCTGATTTAAAGTCACAAACTCATTGTAACTTTCCTGGAGCAAATTGTCTATCATGGTCTATAACATATAACGGTGTACACATACACAACATACATATGATCAGCACCATGAGGTTATTTAGTAGTGCTTCGACCAGATGAGTGGAAGTTCTTTGTTTCTTAAGTCCTGTTAATTTTGTCGTATCACCTAATATTTTGGATTTAACATCCACTTATCAGGGAGACTATGTACCGTTTGTCTCTTTGCTCTTGGCTTACCTCACTCAGCATGATTTCTTCTAGCTCCATCCATTTCCCTGAAAATGCCATTATTTTGTCAATTCTAATGACTGCATAATATTCCATTGTGTATAGATACCACAATTTTTGGATCCATTCCTCTGTGGTGGGGCATCTGGGTTGTTTCCATATCCTAGCTATTGTGAACAGTGCTGCAATAAACATGGAGGTGCATGTGTCTTTGTATGTTGGTTCCTGTTGTTCAGGGTAGATGCCAAGAAGTGGTATGACTGGGTCATAAGGGAGGTCAATCTTCAGCTTTCTGAGGACCCTCCAGACTGCTTTCCAAAGTGGTTGTATAAGTGTACATTCCCACCAGCAGTGTAGTAGGCTTCCTCTTTCTCCGCATCCCCTCCAGCATTTGTCGTTAGCTGACTTGTGGATGTGGGGCATTCTGACTGGGGTAAGGTGGTATCTCAGGGTTGTCTTTATTTGCATTTCCTTCACAACCAGGGATGGTGAACATTTCCTCATGTGTTTCTTTGCCATTTGTATTTCTTCAACTGAGAAGTCCCTCTTTCGTTCCCTTGCCGATTTAGTAATTGGTTTGCTAGGTTTGGGAGGGATTAGTTTCTTGAGTTCCCTGTATATAGTGGATGTTATCCCCTTGTCTGATATATTGCTGGTAAATATTTTTTCCCAATTAGTTGGTTGTCTTTCCAGCTTGGTTGTGATAGATTTAGCTGTGCAGATGCTTTTTTATTTTAAAGTAGTCCTATTTGTCGAGTCACTCTCCAATTTGTTGTAACCCTGGGACTCTGTTCAGGAAGTTCCTTCCTGTGCCTATAAGTTCAAGTGTCTCTCCTACTCTGTCCTGGAGTAGTTTCAGAGATTCAGGTTTAATGTTAAGGTCTTTAATCCGTTTTGAGATGATGTTGGTGCATGGTGATAGGCTAGGGCCCACTTTTAGTTTTCTGCATGTGGCCTCCCAGTTTTCCCAGCACCAGTGGTCTTCAGGTCTGTTTTTGTGCCAGTACCATGCTGTCTTTGTTATAGCACTATAGTTGAGTTTGAAGTTCGGCATGGATATCCCTCCCATGTTGTCTTTATTCCCTAGAATTGTTTTGGCTATTCTAGGTCTTTTGTTGTTCCATATGAAATTTTTGGACTATTTTCTGTATTTCAGTGATGTTTGTCACTGGGATTTTAATAGGAATTGCATTGAATTTGTATATTAATTTTGGCATTATTACCATTTTCACTATATTAAGTCTGCCTATCCAAGAGCATGGAAGGTCTTTCCACTTCCTACTGTCTTCTGCAATTTCTTTCTATGACTTTTTATAGTTTTCATTAAATAGTTCTTTTACATCTTTGTTTAGGTTAATTCCTAATAATTTATTTTTTGGGAGGTTATTGTGAATGGGGTTGTTCCTTTTATTTCCCTCTCTTGTATATTGTCAGTGTACAGGAAGTCAACTGATTTTTGTTGGTTGATTTTGTATCCTGCTACTTTGCCGAAGTGATTTATGATTTCTAACAGTTTGGGGATGGAGTTTTGGGGATCGTGAAGGTATAGTATCATGTCATCTGCAAAAAGGGATAGTTTAACTTCTTCTTTCCCTATGCGGATCCCTCTAATGTATTTTTCTTGCCTTATTGCCCTGGCTAAGGGTTCCAGGACTATACTGAAGAGGAGTGGAGACAGTGGGCATCCTTGCGTTGTTCTTGATTTTAGGAGAAGTGGTTGTAGTTTTCCCCATTAAGTATAATATTGGCTATTGGTCTGTCATAAATGGATTATTGTTTTAAGAAATGTTCCTTCTATTCCTATTTTCTCCAGAGCTTTTAGCATGAATGAATGTTGAATTTTATCAAAGGCCTTTTCTGCATCTGTGGTGATAATCATGTGATTCTTGACCTTGGCTCTGTTGATGTGTTGGATTACATTTATTTACTTATGTATGTTAAACCATCCCTGCATCACTGGGATGAAGCCTACCTGGTCATATTGTATGATTTTTTTCATGTGTTTCTGGATTCTATTAGCTAGAATCTTGTTAAGGATCTTTGCATCCGTGTTCATCAAGGAAATTGGCCTGCAATTCTCTTTTATTGGTTCGATCTTTGCCTGTTTGGCGATACGTGTGATATTGGCTTCGTAGTTTGGGATAGCTCCCTCCTTCTCTGTTTCTCTGAAGATCTTGAGGAGTATGGGTATTAGTTCTTCTTTAAAGGTCTTATAAAATTCTGCTGTGAATCCATCTGGTCCTGGTCTTTTTTATTGTTAGAAGACTTTTGATAGCTTCCTGTATCTGATTGTAGGATATTGGCTTATTTAATTGGTTTACTTCTTCGTTGCTCAGTTTAGGCAACTTATATTTCTCTAAGAATGCATCCATTTCTGCCAAGTTTTCTTCTTTTAGAGAGTATAACTTTTGAAAGTAGTCCATTAAGAATGTATGAATATCTTGGGTACATGTTATGATGTTTCCCGTGGCATCCCTAATCCTGTTCATATGGGTTTCCTCTCTTCTTTTTTTAATTAATCTTGCCAATGGACCATCAATTTTGTTTATGTTTTTCAAAGAACCAGTTTTGGTTTGGTTAATTTTGGCTATAGTTTTCTGATTTGCTAATTGATTAAACTCTGCTCTTAATTTGGTTATCTGGCTCCATCTAGTAACTTTAGGTTCCATTTTGTCATGTTTTTCCAACTGTTTTAATTCTTTACTTGGTCTGTCTCTATTTTCTTGATATGGGCACTGAGGGCAATACAATTGCCACTCAGGACAGCTTTTGCTGTGTCTCACAAATTACTTTACGAGGTGTTTTCATTTTCATTGAGTTGTTGGAAATTTTTTTATTTCATCTTTGATCTCTTCCATTACCCAGGCATTGCTAACAAGTGTGCTGTTCAATTTCCATGTATTAGAGAAATTTCTGTGATATGCTTTGTTATTGAGAACTAGCTTGATTCCACTGTTGTCAGATAGGATACAGGGGATAATGTTGACCCCTTTGTATTTGCTTAAGTTCCTTGCATGAACTATGATATAGTCTATTTTGGAGAAAGTTCCATGAGCTGCTGAGAAGAATGTGTACTGTGTTGTTTTAGGGTGACATACTCAGTAGATGTCAGATAATTCCGCTTGAAGTATGGCCTCACTTAATTCGGTAGCTTCTTTGCCAATCCTCTGGTTGGTAGACCTGTCCTTTGGTGAGAGTGAGGTGTTAAAGTCTCCTAGTATTATTGTATTGGGATATTCTGTAAGTTTGAAAGTATTTGCTTAACATATCTGGGTGCACCAATGTTGGGGGAATATAAGTTGCTCATGGTATATCCTCCTCTTGGATTGTTCCCTGTATTAATATGTAGTGTCCGTCCTTGTCTTTCTGTATTGATTTTAATGAAAAGTTTATTTTGTCAGATATCAGGGTAGCTACACCTGCTTTCTTACTGGGGGCATTTGATTGGTAGATCCTTTTCCATCCTTTACTCTGAATTTGTTTGTATGCTTGGCTGAGAGGTGGGTCTCCTGAAGGCAACAGATGGATGGGTCATGTTTTCGATCCAATCTGCAGTTCTTTTTCTTTTGATTGGCAAATTAAGCCCATTAATAGTAAGTCCCTGTCATTTCCTGTTTTCCTCACTTTTTCTTCTTTCCTTTCCTTCTGTGCTTGCTCAGTTAGACTTCAATTAATGCCTGTCTGGGTGCAGGTCCCAGTTCCTGGATGCTTTCTTCAGGTTGTGTCCCCCCTCTTAGTATTCTTTGTAATGCTGGCTTAATGTTTATGTATTCATTTAGTTTTTCTTGCTATTAAAAATTTTCAGCTCTCCATCGAATGTGAATGCTAGCTTTGCTGGGTATATCAGTCTGGGTTGGCAGTTATTGGCTCTCAGTGCTCGTATGGTACTTTCCCAGGCCATTCTAGCATTCAGTGTTTGTGTGGAGAGATCTGCAGTGATTCTAATTTTTTCCCATTGTAGTATAGCTCCTTCTTCATGTTTGCTGCATGCAAGATTGTTTCCTTATTATTCAGAGCTATCATTTTTACTATGATGTGTCTAGAAGTGTTTCTCCTGGGATCTTGCTTGTTAGGTGTTCTATATGCTTCTGTTATGTAGGTAAGACGTTCTTTTTTGCGATGGGGAAAAATTTCACCGATTATCTTGTTGAATAGATGTCGCATTCTCTTGCTCTGATATTCCTCACCTTCGTCCACAATTATATGAAGGTTAAATTTCTTGGCACTATGTGCTTTCTCTTGAACTTCCCTTTGGCATAATTTGAGTGATTTTTCCATATCTGTCATTTTTTGGTTCAGTTGGTGTATTCTGTCTTTTGTATCTGACACTCTATATTCCAGTTCGTTCACACTGTTAACTGTGGCTTCCATTGTCGTTTGCATGGAGGAAATGGACTCCTTTATGGATTCGATGTTGGTTCTCAAAGTACTGATCTCACCTCTTAATGAGGTACGTACTGCCTCTATTTTGGCATTTATCTCACTTCTTAGTGAGGTATATCCTGCCTCTATTTTTGCATGCATTTCTTATTTGATATCCTGCATCTCTTTTGATAGTTCATCCCTGTGCTCTTTCAATTTCTGGTCTATTTCTCGCTTTATTTCTTGAGTCATTGACTCCAGCATCCCTTGGATGTAGCTTTTGTCTTCCATTCCTGCTTTGCTCCGACTGGGGCTCTCCCCTGCATGGCTGCTGGCTATTGGTTATAGCTTGCTATCCTGGGTATTGATAAACCTTGTAATTTTTCTCTGTGATTTTCAAATGGGGGTTCAGGGATTATTGGAGACTAATCTGAAATGTTCTTTTGGTGTGTCTGTCTTTGCTTGGTTGCTGTTTATGTATTTGTAGAGAGAGTCTGTAACTGATTGGGTTCTGTTCCCTACCTGCAGCTGCTGGTCTGTCCTATATAGGATTCTTGGCTCTCTGCTGTGTAGATCACTGGCAATTCCCATATTTGGAAGGTTTGAGCAGCCTAGACTGCTCCTGTTTGCTCCTACGGGTGCTCTTGGCAAGATCGGATGTTCTGGATGCACCCTCCCAGATGCTGGAGTCTGCTATGGGCCCCGAATGTTTTTTTTTGGCCGGTTGTGGGCTGGAACTCTGGGTTTAGATGCTGTTCCTCAGATCTTCAGCTCAAGGCAGGCACCCTACCATTTGAGTCAAAGCCCTTTCTGCTTATATGGTGCTGAGGAATCAGATCCAGGTCCTCTACAGCTGAGCCACCTAACCAGCCTGAGCTCCTGCCTATTATCAGGTGCTGGTGGCCTCTGTTGTCCAATTCTCATCCTAGAATATATGGGTCGGGTTCCGGTGGGGTTTGGGCTTCTCTTGTCCTGAGCTTCCAGGTCTTTTGTTGTCACAGGCATGCTTCCCAGGGGGTGCAGTTCCCTGTTTTTCTCCCCCTGCTGAAGTTTATGCTCAGTTTTTGATTTCAGTTGGGAGGAGTTGGTTGTGTTGCTCAGGCACCAGATCCCCAGGTTTGGTCCCAGCCCCCCACCTGGGGGGCGCAACCCTAGTTGGGCCTGTGCTGCTGTGTATACCACCTAGGTTATGCAGCCTGGGGTACACAGTTCAAATTTCTTCTACTGTTGGGTGTCTTGACCCAGGGGCGCTGTTCCTAGCTTGGGTATTTAATCTCCCCTCTATGGGCTCTCTTGCTCTAGCCTTGCCAGTGGAGTATGCTCCACAGGCTGGTGGAGCTCTCACACAGTTCCCAGTTTTAGTGGGTCCTGTGCTCCAGGTGTTAGGGTAGGGAGTCTGGGTCGGAGTCTGGGGATTCCCATCAGCTCTGGTCTCCCTTGAGGGATACACTGTCCCCTGTGGGGTACTCACCCTGGAGCTAGTTGTATTTGTGTGATATAGGACATCAGTTGCTGTTGCAATCAGAATTCAGATGGGGTGGTTGTGGGCTGGGCTGGGCTGGGCAGTGGTGACTCTTTGTGATTCTCTTCTGTCTCTGCCTTTGTCTATGCTGTTGGGTCCATGCCATGGGATGGGCCTCTTGCCTTTGCCTGAGGGGTGGGGGTGGGCCTACATACAGGTTCTGAGCTCTGGGGTTTGTCTCTGTTTGCACTCTTCGGATCAGCACCAGTTCCTTGAAGGTCTTCTGCTCTGGTGTTCTGTGGGCGTTCCGTGTAACACTGGTGTTCCCATCATGGGGCCTAGTTCCAGGCTCGGTCGTTTCTCCATTCGTGGTAATCGGAGAGTCTGACGCCGGTACCTCAGGTGGCTTCTGTGCAGGTTATCTGCAGACAGGTCCCTGTGTCTCTGGGATTCTCGCAGCCCCCGCTGGGCCGGCTGGTGGGGGCTTGGTGTGCTACCACATGGCCAGTAAAGATTGGGTGTGTAGCACTGGGGTTCCCGTACTGGGGTCGAGCAGCTTTGGCGGGATGGGCCTCTCTGTGCAGATGGAGAGTGAGGGGTGGGGAAGGGATCTCTGTGCAGACTCCCGGCTGGTAGGTTTCTCTGTTCATGGTGATCAGCTGGTCAGCAGAACGGTACCTCAGGCAGCTTCTGTGCAGGTGATCTTCAGGCAGCCCCATGACTCTGGGACTCCAGTAGCCCCCATGGGGCTGGCTGTCCACTTCTTGGCGCTCTGCCGCATGGCCAGTAAAGGTTGGAGGAGGGGTCTTTGCTCTTCTCTGTTCTTTTTTGTTATTTTCCACCTCCTGTTTTTCTCTGGGTGTTCATCTTTTTGTCATTGTCAGTATCTTGGAACTTGAACTCTATTTTTGGTTGAGGAGAGCTGTGACGTTTCTCTACTGCCTTGTTGCCATCTTGGTCCCCCCTCCTTCCATGATTTTTGACATAAACTTTTGGTAGATTTTTTTGATTGTGATGGGATTCCATCCAAAACAAAACCATGTATATCAAAAAAGCCAATGTTTTCAACTCAGTACGAAACAAAAGAGGGAGAAAATTAAGGTTAGCTGTATATGTTAAACACAAATATAGACAATATCAAGATATTTTAGAATTGTTTCCTTTTACTGAATAAAGTGACTCAAACCTATAATATTATCTAATTAGAAAACAGAGATTAGAGAATTCCAGTTCCAGGCAAGCCCAGACACAAAAAGAAGTTTCAGAAACTAACCATTTGCTGGATGCAATGTTTTTGTGCTTGTGTTAGGAGGACCGCAGTCCAAGCAGGCCGAGGCATAGTTATACTACGTAAAAATAAACAATCTTATTATAATCTGCAGGTATGGTAGTAGTAGAGATGCTGTTTCACAAGTATAGGGTTTTGGGTTCAATACTCCAGTATAGCTAGGAATTTAATTATGTGCCACGGTAAGAAAATTGGCATGTCTAAGGTCAAGACTTCATATTCATTTTACAAGCTCTAATAGAATCTTTACCTATTTTGCTATTTTTAAAGTATAACCATAACTTCCATGCCCAAAACAAATAATTTCCTATTAGAGATTTTCTTCTATCCATTAAGTATTATGTTATGTGTTGGATACTGTCCCACTGAAATCATACTAAAGATAAAAATCCCATTGTCTTAGACAGTGACTGCATATGGAAACAGAATCTCAAAGGTAGCATTTAAGTTGGTCTCCTCCAAGAGAAACAGAAGTGTTGGGTCTTCGACTGTCCTGTGGAAGACGGACAAGGTGCAAGGAAAGGTAAGTGCACTGCTCACCCATTCCCCAGCCTCCTTTAGCCTTGGAGACAGTCAAATGCAGCGGGGAGTCAAGTCAAACAGGAACTCATTTATTAGCCCAAAGCAAGTACTTTTTATAGCAAAATAAAACCCCATGCACCATTAAAGAAGAGGAAAAGGAACCAACCACTCCCTGTAGAAGTCACCCTATCATGCGCCTAAGTTTCTATACTTTCCCTGCTGTCCACGAGCTGTTTACTCGCTGATGTCACTTTGCGTGATTGTGGTATCCAGTCATATTTTAACATAAACAACTCGGGCTCTGCCCACTCAACTTCGTCTCAGCGCCATTTTTGCTGCCCAACTCCTAGTTAGTTATCCTTTTTCCCTCCTCTATAAAGGTTATTTTAACAGGATTACATTGGTAAGAAGAGCATCGGCTATGCAGGGGGTTCGAAGCCAGTCTGGACAGCGAAATTCACCATACAAGGTTAGGGCCTTTGTGCATGATTCAAGAAACTGTCCCAGTTACCTCACATCCCCATCTAGCAAAGTAATAAACGTCAGCCGCCCCCCCCCCCCCCCAGTTAGAAATGTCCGAAGCAGTTTGATTACTTCCGGGGCATATATAAAGGTCAGTATCTCGTAAGGTTAACCTCTTTAAAACATGGGAGCAGCCTGGGTATTGGGGTCCCATATATGGGGCACAGTGCATCCTCGTGGGCCACCACACTCAGGCCATCCTTGGTGAAGGGGAGTCCAATCTCCAACATCCCAGTATCCTCTGGCCAGGTCACAGAGGACAAAATGAAGGTCATGCCATCAGGTCGAAGGGACAGCTTCTCTCCTGGTGCTATTGATGATTTCTCCTTTGCCAGCACTGATCACTCCCCAGGTTACCCATTGAGGTTCATATAGATTCCGTAGGGCCATTGCCAGGACTGGGAGGGTCAGGACAGTCAACAGTTGGAGTATCAACATCTGCAATTGTTAGGGAACATGAGAGCTTCTCAAGCGCTTTTTGTCCTTGGGGATGATTAGTAGTTATCTTTTTAGCTTTTCCTCTTTAAAACACAAGCTGTGACCACCATAGCCATTTTCATCCTTGTTGGTAAGTTTATCCTTGGGCATCCTCTTGTATAGAGGAAATGGGTAAAAACTTAAATTCCTGACCATGATCAAAATCAGGGCTGTCTCTCCAATGGGAAAAACACATCCAAATCCCCTTCACATGGTAATTAGGGGGTCAGGTCTTCTCCAATGTTGTGTCAGAGGGTCCTTCCACCTGACTTTCACTTGGGGCTTAGGGTTTAATTGTCCCCAGTGCTTCTGAAATCTGGATTCAGATGCCCCTTTTGAAAAATTTGAAATGTTAATGGTGAATAAAGCTATCTGTAAATGTATGTGGGGGTTAACTCTCCCTTTTTGTTTTAATTAATGTTCCTTAAGACATTGGTGATTTCTTTCTATACTTGCATGGCCTTGGTGATTATAGGGAATTCCTGTAGTATGATTAATATGACATCTGTCAAAAAAGTCTGACATAGCTTTACTAGCAAAACAGGGTCCAGTATCGATTTTAACTTGTGCTGGTAGACCCAAGGTGACAAAGCATTAAAGAAAGTGTGCTTGTGAATGTTTAGTTTTTTTTTTTTTTGGTCGGTCGTGAGGCTTGAACTCTGGGCCTGGGTGCTGTCCCTCAGCTCTTCAGCTCAAGGCGAGCGCTCTACCACTTGAGCTACAGCGCCACTTCCGGTTTTCCGGTGGTTTATTGGAGATAGGAGTCTCATGGTCTCTCCTGCCCGGGCTGGCTTTGAACCATGATCCTCAGATCTCAGCCTCCTGAGTAGCTAGGATTACAGGTTTGAGCCACCAGCGCCCGGCGTGAATGTTTAGTTTTATCTTCTGTATGTGCTGTGCCCCAAGATGCTCTTGAATATAGAATATATAGAATCTATAGAACCAAAAATATATTTAAGCTTACCAAAGGCTGGGAAATGAGTAACATCAGTTTGCCAGAGGATGTTGGGTTTGAGGCCTCTGGGATTTAACCCTAGTGGTTGTAATAGGGGTACTTTTAGGAAGGGCTGGCATGTTTTGGAGATATGTACTATCTTTTTGAGGTCCTTTACAGGAACCTGAGGAATTTATGTTGAAGTTCCCTCCATGACCACACTAAATGCTATCAAGAAACAGAGAAACTGGATGCTGGCAGGAATGTCAAATGGGAAAGCCACTTCTGAAAACATTTTGACAGTTTCCTAGAATATGAAATATGCAGCCACCCACAGTATAGCACAAGAATTGTGCTCTTCAGGCTTTGTGTTATAGAAATAAGATGTAACATTCACCCAAAGGCCAAAACACAGAGGATTATACCAGCATTATTTCCTCTACTCAAAGAAATGGAAATCAATTCAGGCTTTCTTCAGTTGAATGGCAAAGGAATTGTGCTACATTCTCTAATGACAGAACCAAAAGGCAATTAGAGTGAGCACAATACAATATTAAGTCATACAAAAACTGGGAAAAATCTACCATAGATTTGAAGGCAATCCAAAAAGCTTATTTATTGCATGATGTAGAAGTTGGAGAAAAAAAAAATGTGTTGGTTTCCAGGACAAAACAGGCTTGGGATGGCACAAAGAGAAGTAGTGGGTTTAATATAAAAGGGAAGTATGAGACAGACTTATTTTTTGTTGAAGGAACATATCTTTAAATATGTTATATTCACATAGAGTTGATAAAATTATATTGGACTTAATATGTGCACAAAATAAAGTAACTGAAGTCTGCATAAAGTACTTGTGAAATATTAATGTCCTATTTGTGATGTATACTAGAAATATTTAAATAAATTGGAAAAAGTATTCAAGGCATTTATCTGTGATCTTCCAGCATCATAAAGATCCATAATAACCTCAGTAGAATTCAATGATATCTAGAAAACAGAAGTGAATATTTAATGTTTATATTGAAAACTAGTCTGGGTCCAAGGTTGAGATGAAATATACCTTGCTAATTAAAAGGCAGAGATTTAGAAGACTGATATCAGGGCCAATTCTGACAAAAAAAAAAAAGCGCGAGAAACTACAAAAACAAAGAAAGCTAGATATAATATAATATTCCTGTTATTTCCACATTTGTGGAAGACATAGGTCAGAGATGATTGCTCAAGGGAGGCTTGGCTTGAAAAATAATCTAAAGTATTTAGAACCTTAGTAACTTCAAGCACCAGTAGTGACAAAGGAAAAAAGAAAAGAAGAAAATAGAAAAGGAAACAAAAGGATAGAAAAGGAACTATTTCCTCTCGTTCTTGTAGTTTTAAGTAATTGGCTACAAAAAATGAAAGTATTTGGTTTACTCTTTGAGGATTCAGGCCTCTCAAATATGAAAGCATTAATTTCAAATTATTATTGTATTACTACTATTTATTAACTTATTATTAGACCTTCTTGGAGATTGAACCCATGGCTTTGTATATATTAGTCTAGTTCTACAACTGAGCTGTACCCCAGCTCTCTTGTATAGTTTTGGAAATTGATTATGAATTCTTAAATAGTTAGCTATTCTAATTTTCAGCTTATGTTTTCTCTCCCATCTTTTCCCCTATGTATTTTAGTTTATGTGTTGAAAACTTTCCTCAATTTTATCTTCTAAACTTAGAATTTCACTTTTGAGTTTCCAGAGAGGTTGGTTATTTTATGACATCTTTTAAAATTGTAAACATATATATGTATTTCATATGTATGATTGATTCTTAGAGTTGCTTGCAATAAGCAACATTTATATGGTCATATGCACATACGTATTGAGCCATTGTGATCCTCTCCTAAGAATAGCTTCCCTTGTTCTTGCCATGTGAATGTTTAGAGTGCTGTTAGTTAATCATATCCAAGTGCAATTATTTGTCTTTTATTATCTATTGGATTAACTTGTAGATTTATGGACATATCTAGTTATTAGAAATGAGGAAAACCATGTAGCATATATTTAATGGGATCAAGCTTATTTCACTTAATATCATTTTTTCGTAGTCTTTCCATTTCTTCAGGAATGGGTAATACCATTCTTTCCAATGGAAGCACAGAATTCCATCAATAAACAGAATTGAAGATCCAGAAATGAATACACTCCTATAGGCACATAATCTTTGATAAGAAAGCCAGAAACGCAGGATGGAAGAAAAACAGCCTCTTCAAAAAATTGTACTGGTAGAATTGGCTGTAAACAGAAAACTTAAGTTAGATCCTTATATATCCCCCTGCACCAGAATTGATTCCAAATGGATAGAAAACCTCAATGTAAGTCCAGATACCTTGAGAATGTTATAGGAAGACTTAGGGGACACATGAGGTCTGCTTGGCACAGGTCAAAACTTACAAAGTAAGTCTGGATAAATGAGATTACATCAAAACAAATTAATCATTTGTCAGACTCAAAAGCCATGAAAAAAATGACAGTGTAGTACACAATTATTAGGGAGCAAACCTACAGATGAGAGTCTCAGCCAATGCTTAACCCTTTCTTCCTTTTCTTTTTTCATTTTTTTAATTGTGGAAATAAATACAGAGGAGTTACAATTACATGGGAAAGATAACGAGTACATTTCTTATCAAGCATTGTTGCATCCTCTTTGTTTCCCCTTCCCCTACATTCCTATACACCCTCACATCCTCTCACCTCTTCTCCCCCACAAAAGTTGTAAAGTTTGTTTTTTGACATAACTACTTGTACATTCTCCCTTTTCTAACTAGGTTATTTATACTGGGTTTACATGAATGTAAGAGTTTTCTGGTGGGGATTAGTCAGAAAACATCTAATGCTAAGACAGAGATAGTATTTGAAATAAGTTGTAGCTGGAGAAAGGGAAGGATTAAGGAAGGAGGGTTTAGTTCAAACCCTTGGCTTGGTACAAACTAAGTAAGGTATATCTGCACCAGGGAAGGGGGATAAAACAGGAATGGTTAAAAAACAAAAGGACTGCTCTGAAGCCTCAAAATAAGGACCCCAGTCTGTGTCAACCCAACTGTCTCTACTATGAGGTTTTATTTAAAATAACAAGCACCATTTAATATTTTTGCAGAGTGGGATGGTGCATAGTCAAAGGCAATATCTCCTATGTCAGGTAATCCAATCTACTCTTTCATGTTACCCAATAGCCAGGTTTCAATACAGATGAATACAATGAGATTGTACAAATGAGACTGATTTTTTCCTCCATTGAATAAAAATTCTGTCAAATGATTTCTGTCTTCAAGTTGTTTACACATTTCTCGTGATTTTTTCCATTATCTTGTCTTCATTATTGAGGTTTATAATACTTTTTTGTTGTTGTATTGTGTTTATATGTCATCTTTAGGGTTTAAACTCGATGTTTCTCCCTTGTATTTTTTGCTCATGGCAGATAACACTCTATCCTTGAGCCACATTCTCACCTTCTGCTTCTTCACATTTATGTCTGTTTAGACTGACATTGAATTAAATTATTCAGGTTTATCCTCCTGAGTTCTAGGATTGTACACATGAATAACTAGCACCAATCTTTGCTTTACAGTTAATTATGTGGTAGAAGAAAGTGGAAGTATATTTGTGTTTAGTGTGCAATTTTCAAATACAAGTTTGAATCAACTTGATATAATGTAACTATTAACAATTTTAAGAGTTAAATCAATGAATATTACACATTCCCACAGAAATATAATTGAAAACAAAAGGCATAATGGTTTTCTTAAAACAAGCAATGGAACCATGAATTTCTTTCACTTAACAAATCATGTTTTATATAACTTTAATTATCAGACTTCTTTGACTAAAAGTAAATCTATTAATTTTATACCACAAGATACAAAGTGATTATAGTTAAGAATAGATATTTCATCACAGTCAGAAGAAAAGTTTTCGAGCATCCTCACTATAAAGAAATTTAACATGCAGTAATTAATGGATACAATGTAGCTTGATCATTACACAACATATAAATGAATGGGATTACCACTCCATACTTCATAAATGTGTAAAAAATAATTATGTAGCTAGGTGCCAGTGGCTCATGCTTATAACTCTAGCTACTAAGGAGTCTGAGAGCTGAGAATCATGGTTCAAAGCCAGCCTAGGCAGGAAAGTCTGTGAGACTATTATCTCCAATGCACCACCAGAAAAATGGCAGTGGCTCAAGTGCACTAGTCTTGAACTGAAAAGCTGAGGAACATTGTCCTGGCCCAGATTTCAAGCCCCACGACTGACAAAAATTAAAAATAAACATTTATAAATTAACAAATACTTTGACATAAATGTTAAAATATATATTGTAAAAAATTTTAAATACTTACTAGATATACTAGTTTATATAAATATAGAGAAGTGTTTTCTGGATTTAGTTGTCCTTGAATCAACTTTGTAAATCACACGTTTCTTACTCAATTCATATTTGTATGTTTATATACTTTAAAACCTTAAATATAATTAACTGATAAGTGATAAACAGTGCTGTTTTAGGAATCTCCCTTGGCTTTCTAACATTAACCTTTCTACCTTAAAATCGATATGCCCTCCAAACTTATCAGAAGTTTCATCTCATTGGAGCAGAAAAGTTTAAGCCATAATCTTTGTTTGGAACAACTATAACATTTTACATATATTTCACTTTTAGTTTAAGAATAAAAACAGGGGGCTGGGAAGGTGGCTCAGTGGTAGAATGCTTGCCTTGCATGCCTGAGGCCCTGGGTTTGATTCCTCACCACCACATAAGCAAAAAGAAAAAAGCCAGAAGAGGCTCTGTGGCTCAATTGGTAGAGCACTAGCTTTGGACTGAAGAGCAGAGGGACAGCGCCCAGGCCCAGAGTTCAGGCCCCATAACCGGAACCCCCCCCCCCATAAAAAGAACCAAAACGTTCAAGTTATCGTAACAAAGCTAGTAATTCCAGTAATAGCAAAAAGTCTTATGAGCTTTTCAGTCTCTTAAGAGATGAAAATCTTTAATTATACATCTATTTTTTTCTGCCTAATATCTTAGGAAGATCTTTTTGTGTAACCTTGTGTTCCTGATTAGAAAACCAAAAAAGGGCAATAGTGAAAATAGAAAAGGAAAATACTTGAAAACATTTAAAAAAGCAATCACAGACACTCCTATTTTCACCGGGTTCAATGAGAATATACATTAAAGTATCACGTTTTTGTTGCATTAAAAGAACAATAATTAAACTTTAATTAGTACTGACGAAGGGAACAGAAAACTTTGTTTGAAGACAGCTTGACTTTGAACAATTCAACATAAGCATAATGTATTTATCTTTTTTTTCTAGGTAATTGCCAAAATAATAGAGAACAATACCCAAAGACAGGAAAACACCTAAGCCAAACCAGTAAACTTTTGTGTATAAAATAATTGTGTGGGTCTGACTCTTTCAAAGTCAGGCTTGCAAAGAGGGAATGTATTTGCTTTGGTGTGAACAATAAAAAATATGAAAATACTTTATTAATCTTTATCATATCTTGGCTAGGACTTCTCGTGTTGGAGAAGAGGAAAGGTATAAAAACTTCAAGATTGTTTGACTATTCCACAAAATCATTCTTATTTATCAGCTATCTGGGTTATAAGCTGCAAACCCTTGAGTATTAATAAAGGGTCATTTCCTAAGAGAGGAAAGTTGCTGTGTAAACAAACCTAAAATATCCAAGACTTAGCATAGTGGAAACTATTTTCTACCTATATCACAAACTGTAGGTGTAGATTTTGTTTCCCATTGTTCCAGGGGACCCATTTTTGTTATCTTCTTTTTCACCATCTAGTGATCCTATAATATCCTATACCATCCTGGTATGGCTGTATCTTTACTGGATTCTCTAATTTCTGTTGGAAATTTAGGAGGGATAGAAAATAGACTTTCTGTTTCTGTTTTACCTTATTTTTTTATTAATTTAGAAACTGTAACACAAAATGACAGGAATTATCTTTATAATATTAGGAGACAGTCTACATTTCCATATTCTTACCCTAGGTTTCTACATAACTTTGGTCCTTAGTGATCCCCAAATGTGAAAATAAAGGAAGGGAGCTTCTTATTTAAATATTATTTAGAATTTCAAGACTTGCTTTATGTAAGGCCCTTAGTAGTATGTACATCATACATGTGTACAAAGCCGGTGGCCAAATTTTCTTATTCTCAGAATCTAGGGTATGTGATGTCTCTGTAGTTGCATCAGGAAAAGGCTGTAGTTTTGAATTAGTTTACTAATCCAAATCTGCTGTAAAAAATTCTACAAGTTAATTGGCTTGAATAATGCCTGTTTATCATTTTATAGTTCTAAAGGACAGAAATCTAAAGGAAATCTCACTAGATTAAAATCGAGCCACCTACAGCGCTAACATATTTTTCAAATGATTCTAGTGGAAAAGGCATTTATTCCTGTTCTGTTTTCCAGAAATTCAGAATCTGAGTTGTTGTTTTTTCCTTTATCTTTGAATGTAGCATCTTTACCTCTTTCTGATGTTTGTTACCTAATCATGTGCATACCAATTACACCTGGGACTTTTAAGTATCCATTTGAGTATACTTCCCCAATCTGACAATTATTCAAATATGTTTTCCTTGGGTAATGAAAGGTGATTTAATTTGTCAATTAAACCCTCTACTTACAGTCAGCATTGTATTATTGTTACATCAGAATCCTTCCCTACAAGCAAATTAATATGAGAAAATGAAAGAAAGGCATTAAAGCAAATTGTCTTTTTAGGCATTTAATCGTAGTGGTGAATGTCCTGTCTGAACTCTTCAATTCAATAAAAGCTTGACGTTTATAAGAGCACTTGCTACATATAAAAATTTGTGGCAGGTTGATTAACAGGGTTATTTCAGCATGGAGATATCCCTAACAAAAATTAGATTTCAATATAGTATATGGCAGTTATGATGTTTCAATGACTATTGAGGCATTTTCTATTCTAAAGAATCACTTCGAGGAGTCTTTAGTCACATCAGTAAAGCTATATGTTTAAACTAATACTTGGTGTTACTCGTCCTACATTTATTATTAATAGGCTGATAAGATAAGATATCCAAACATATCCAAAGATATTTCTATAAAATCCTAAACTGATGTGGATACATGGGCCACTCATTGGAAATGTAGGACAAATTAGGGTTGTCTGTGCTGTAGTTCAATCCATAATCTCCTGGCTAAACAAAGGCTTCAAAAATATTCACAGAATTCCTCTAAGTAAAGTTCAGAACAGTTATATTTGTATAACTCTTCTAAGGTCAGGATAAAAGCATTTGTTCCCAACATTTAAAATCAACAGGATCTGTTGAATTCATGGATACAGAATTTTATGGCTTCACATTCATATCTAAAAATTTTATCAATATAATTTTCACCAAAACACTGAATTGAATTTGTCTATGTCCTTTTAATTTTCAAATCCAAGTAGCATATTTCCTTAAATATCTTCCTGCAAATTCTTTCCTTCCTTTATTTCCATAAATTTGTGTTTATTACTTTTTTGTTTCCTTATTTATCTCTTCCATCATGTCCACACTGCTGCTCACATTGCTCACACTTGTGTCTGAAATTTACTTTTCCTCTTCCCTTCAATAATGCCCCTAATTTTATTATTCTTTTTCAGATTTCTGGCCATGGATATTTTGATGATGTCTAAACAGACCTATCTTTCCATTTGTTTAATATAAACTTTAGAACTATCAGAATTTTTTCCCCTAAATCCATCATTTCCACCTGTGTTCCTTATCACTAAGAATAACACTAACACAGTTCCCAGCCAAACATATGGAAGCATTTTAGATTTCTTCTTATCCTTCTACTCCTTCACATTAGATAAGATGAATGATCAAGTTTTTCTCAGTTTCTGTCACTAATATTATTTGTATGTACTCCTTTTTATGCCCCTGGCACCAGCCTGTTTCATTCACTCATCACTGTCACCTAGTCCTAAAACAACCATTTCCAAAATGGCATTTTCCCCATAGTCTTTTCATATTGGTCCTCTCCATCACCAAATTACTCTCCTTGTAAGCACACAGAGTGAAGAGCTCAGACAAAAATTCTAGTATCATTATTTCCTCTCTACATTGACTGTTGGCCTTACATTTCTCATCTGTAAATGAATGTAATATACAAGAAATAATGAAGAATATATTTTTTGACGTGTAGAGAAAGAAAAAATGAAAATTGAAGTGTCCTTACATTTTCGACCTTAGCTTTCAAATAAGGAAAGAGTCAAATTCAGTTTGTTGGTATAAAATCACAAATTGTTTCATGCAGAAATAAAAATAAATTTTACCTCCTGGCTTTAAAGCCTATGTCCTTCTAAGGTAACTACAGATATGTAAGTGGTTTTACGTAAATTGTGTCATGCGTTTACAGCTGTAGTGAAGAACATACTTTTAATATATCATTGGAAAACATTGGTGATTGAATAGTATCTATAGGAGAATGTTATTTGAACTAACCACACTAACTTGAAAACTACATCTTAGTCCATCAAATCTGGAAATAAACAATTTTATTTATAAGAAAATAATAAAACCAAGAAAAGTGAGTATACATTAGGGAGACTGCAGAAATAACATTAGCGTTTTTACAGTCTCTACTTATTTATGTGATTGTATTTCTTCATATTGAAACTCTGCTCTTGTTATTCTTATTGTATGTAATCCAATGCTGTATATTACTATGTATTCAATGTGGGAAATCTAGCTTCAAAAACGTAAAACTTTTTCCTTTTCAATCACAATATTGTCATTAGCAGGGTACACTGTGGTCATCATCTTCACCAAAATTATTGTTAGCATCATAAGTGGTAACTATGGAAAGTCTGATATGTATGTATGATTTTGCAATTATTTGTATATTGATTAATAATTTTAATGTTACAAATGTGCATGCATCCATATTAGAATTTTGAACAAATGAAGAATCAAAAAAAACTAAACCATAACAGGAAAATTGACTGTGCTTATAACAAATGTGCTTATAACAAATTATGGAATAGATTTTTGAAGGATTGCAAATTCCTAACCAGTATGAACTAACTTCCCCCCTCCCACCACTACACAAAAATATTTAAGAGTTTGAACAGAATTATTTCAAGTAATATATTGTAAATGTTACTAAAATATCATGTGTATATCTAAAATTCCCTTGAAAGTAATAAACTACATTCTATTGAAATATTTGTTATTTTATTCTAGGAAACTTTTGGGAAAATAGACGGTATGTCTTTGAAATGAAAAAGTCAAAAAGAATAGCATAAAAGTTTTAAAGGGAGTCTGTCTTCAGAAATATATATATATATATATATATATATATATATATATATATATACATATTATGTGTGTATATATATATATATATATATACATACTATGTGTAAAAAGACAGACATTTTTAGAGATAATTTGTCATCAGAAATATAAACATATCTCTAAATTTATGTACAGAACGATGTACATTATAGTTTAACAAAAATCTTAAAATATAATTAAAATTTAAAATATACATCAAACCAAGTGCCAGGGACTCACGCCTATAATTCAAGCTATTATGGGTAATGAGATCTTAGAACTGTGTTCAAAACTAGCCCAGACAGAAAAGTACTTGTTAGATTCTTATCACCAATTAACCACTAAAAACAAGAGTTAGCTCTGTGACTCAACTTGTAGAGTGCTGGCTTTGAGCATAAAAAGGCTCAGGGACAATGCCCAGGCCTTGCAAACAACAATAACAACAACACAATATATCACATTAATTTCATAAAAGCATCTTTTAACTGCTATGAACATTATTTAGAAACATGAATACATGCCCCTGGAAAACGTTAAGTAAAAATTATAAAATATTTACATCCATGTTAAAGACGTGACTATTTAGATTGTTTAAGATATTTAGGTAATGATTAGAAATATAGTATAATGATTATATATTGGGACTGATCTTTTATTCTATTTTATGATAGTAATAAAATGATATTTGTAATGATTATATAAAATTACTCTTCTTTGGTATTAGAAATATAGTAAGTGTTAAACATTTTTAAATGATTTCCATAGGAAAGGATCATTTTCATAATGGTATCAATTCTTTTGTAATTTCAAAAAAATTAAGAAAATTATTCCAAGACTGGTTTGCTCCAAGACTATATTTGTTTGCTTGTTCAAATTTTCATATGTTGGTAGAAATTAAAATTTCAAAAATTCAGTGGATGTTGGCATTCAGGAACTTCTTCATAGATACTAATATTGGAGTCCCTTAAGTGGAATTATTTTGTTTCATTTGTTATTTTCACAAATAAATCAAGACAATTGTGTATTTTTTTTCTTTTCACTGATATTGGCTCTTATCTTGAGAATACTTTTTCCTAGCAAAGTAGAGAAAAGCACTTTGATTGAGCAAGTGACATATGATTTTCATAAAATGCAGATGCATAGATATGGGTCTTTTGTCATTTGCTAACAGTTTCTTCCAGAAAAGGTTATCAATTACTTATAAGTGATGCATAATTCCTAGATATTCCATTTATCACATACACTTTTTGATTGAGTTATCTCTGCCTAAACTCAAAATAACAACCAAAAACCCCAAAATAAACAGAAATCACATCTTTGTTTCAAAAGCTGTAGTTTACAAAGAATTTTTAGCCAACACCGAAAACATCTTTTTAGGTATTCTGCAATCTGTGTGAAGTATTTTTAACAATAGTTATTTTTTGCTTACATGAAATTCTCATGCATAAATTATCTCCTTTTATTGTATATATTTTAGTGCTTTGGAAATGAATGGTACGATCATAGGTTTTCCAAGCCTAATTTTTACAAACTTGCATTTCTTCAACTAGAAATGCTGTAATTTTAGAACAGACATTAAAATACATATAAAATTCAATTACAGGAATTTGTCCAGCATACATCCTCTATAGTGTGTCTTTTCAAAATTTGTTTTGAGAGATTATTTCCAGGGTCTCACACATAATATTCAAGGCCACTGTCAATGAACTACATTCCTTGCCCAAAAAAGATTTCACTTCTCTTTAATATATACATGTAAGTGTAATGGCTGGATCCTATACAATTCTCTTTAACCTTTTGAAGACTTGAAAACTTGCTTCCTAAAATAATTGCAGTATTATACAAATCATTCTGCTATGTGGACTATATCAATTTCTCCACAAATGCATTACTATATTTTGTGTCATCTTTTTATATGATGGTCATATTAGTGAGTTTTCTTTTTAATTTTTCTTAGATACTAAACAGGAGCTTAATTCATAGGCTCCTCCAATTGTCTATTAATTTGCATACGTTCTTTAAAGAAATATCATGTTCAGGAAAATACTTATATAGAATTAGAAGATATAAAAGTACCTAATTCTCAGGATCATTGTAGCGTTAATATTATAGCATTAACAAATGTGTGCCGTCTATCTGTTGGATATGTTTTCACTTCTTTCATAGAATTATGAAAGGTTATCAGTTGATATTAACCAGTTTATTCTTGCTTTTCTTTAGCCAGTAATGTTTTCCATGTCAAATTTTTAGAAACCTTCACGGATGCAATGTTGTAAATTTTTACATTTATGTTTTATAGGTTTTTATATTTCACACTTAGTTTGATAATCATTTTTTATTTTTAATTTTTGTATATGGTTTGAGGTAATAGTCTAAGATCGTTCTTTAAATCTATAGAGGTCACAGTGCCAATACACCCATTTAAGATTCTATTTTTATTTCATAAAGTCATGGCATCCTTTTAAAAATCTATTCACCATAAAACTATGAATTTATTTTGATAAATGTCTTACATTCTTCTATGTGTCTGTTCTTATAGTAGAGCTATGTTGTCTTCACTACTAAACATAGTAATAAGATTCAAATCTAGTATGAGGGCTCAAGCTACACCATTTTACAAGATTGTTCTGACTGACCTGTACTTCTTCAATTTACATACAAGTTTATTGATCAGGTGGACCAATATTCTACAGAAATATCTAGATGTTTGCTAGTCACTCATATTTTGTACCTTGTGAAACACAAGAACCCAAATATTATATATAGAAAAATGTCTTTAGAGAATGCTTGAAGCATCTAAAATTAATTTAGGAATGAGTTAAGATTTAGATAACACTATAGCATAATAAAGCTGAATGATAATGACTTGAATTGTAATACAGAGGAGAGTGAGAGGGGGTAGAATGATGAACCACATAGGAGCTGTATGTCATTGTTATTGTGTTTCAAAAGACAGAAAGACTTTAAAGAAGAGAAGGAGGATAATAATCAAAGTGTTCTGAATCAAGTTTCTTTTTAATCCACCTAGTAGTGTGGACTGAGAGTCAGAGAAGGTGCAAAAAATAAAGCATTGTATGGACATGTTACAATATAAAGAAACTGTAATAGAATATGATAATTAAATTCCAAAGAAATAAGAGAAAGAATGGGTAAACTCTAAAGGCAAAAAGAATGAAGAAAGAAATAAAGGAAAGTAAAACCTTTATCAATAAGAAAGGCAAGAGTTTGGAAATGGAAAGGCAGTGGAAATATTCTATATAACAATACAATAACAATGCAAATCGCTAACGTGGATAGACTATGGATCACATTTTATCATATATAATTTTGATAAAACATACTAGGAATGAAAATTTAGAAGTCATAATTTAAAACACTATTTACATTTTAACTAAACTGTAGAGTTCAGTGGTAAAACCTTAGCCTAGCATATGTGTAACAATGGTGTGATCTGCCAAGGATTACAAAGTACACAGAAAGCACACACACACATACAAACACATAAACCCACACAGACACACACACACACCACATACACACATTTGGAATATTGATATTATCATATTAAACAGAGGAATTTATCACTAATAGTAAAAGTAGGTTAATATATGAAATAATATTGCTCATACTATTTAAAAGTTTAGTAGAAATAAAATAGTCACAATATACTTGAATTCTTATAGATTAAGTAAATTGAAAATTAAGAAATAGAAGACTGGAGAACCTTTGCAAACCAGTTTTAAATAATAACCATTTTGAAACAGGTATCCTTTTATTTTGACAAAAGATTGATGTTATTGGTGTTTTAACTTAAAATTTAGAATATGAAAACCAGGTGTTCTATATCTCACTAGGGATTGCTATATCTCTAATCATTTCACTCTGGATATTTTTTATAATAAGATCTCATAGTTTCTCAAGTTCTCGCGAATTACAAACCTATATGCAGTTCCTAACATAGGTAGAAAATGAAAGCTACAAATCACCATGCCCAGCTCAAACTTTTTAAATTCAAGCACAAATATTTACAAAAAAATGACCAGGTAATGAAGCCTTTCTTAATAAAGTATGTGCTTCTTGAAAATACAGAAAGTATTTGTTACATGGAAAAATATCTTTAGAAATATAAGAAAATAAATTTATTTAAATTCACCAACCATACAAAAATTGAGAAAATAATTTTAAATATTCACATGCTAAATATTTTAAAAGCAAAATATACGTGTCTGAATTATTTACATGTGAAAAAATCATTCACAAGTAAATTAACTAATCCTACAACTCTGAGAAAAGCACCCTAAAGAAACAAAAGAAAATAAGTTATTAAGTTCAAATCTTGAAATTTAGAAAATAAAATGAAGTGTACTCTTTAGTTGGCTTAAGTAACTGTAAACCATTTGTCTATCAATGTTATAATAAAATTCATGAATAATGAAAGCAAAAGTACCCATTGATCAATAGCAACAGCAAAAGCATCAGCAGTTGTTTGAGTGTAGAAAAAAAATCGATGGCGGGGATAACAACATTCCTTCCATAAGTAATGAACTCATTACCTTACTTATGTGACTAACCCTTGTGTACATCACCTTTACAATAAAATTAAATTGAATTTAATAATAAACAAAATAATATACCAATCAAGAATTCTTAGAAGCAATTGGTTAAAAACTTTGTAAAAAACTGCTCCAAGTACCCAAGGAATATACTTTGATGATACTAGTTAAATACTTAAACTTCAGCAGTGCTCAAAAAGTTTAAAAACTGTTACACAGTAAAGTAATAAATCAGAATAATAAATTACTATAATAATCATTAGGTGAATTTTTAATGGTAGTCAATTATGTAAGAAATGAGGCAAATTGCCATTCGTTTGCACTTAATAATTGAAAAAGAATTTTCTAGGTCTTTTTAAATATATCACAAGTTTAATGAAGAAACTATTCTGCGACAGCGTAGCATAATCAGTTAAAGATGATATTAGAGCAAAGAACAGATTGTACTATGTTTTTGGATGTTAATGTATATACTTATTTTGGTTGTGGGAAATTGTGGGGATTTCAACTTGGGGTATTATTCTTGCTAGGCTGGCATCATATCAGTGTTTAACTTTAGGATAGGGATTCCCTTTCGACAAGAACATTCACCTGATCTGTTGTTAGCCTTCCATTCATCAATGGTATCAGAGTTGTATACCAATTTATCGAGCTTCTTACCTTGGCTGGCCTGGATCTGCAGTCTTTCCAATCTTAGTTTCTATGTAGTGCAGGATGGTGGAAATGATCCAATGCACCCAGCTATAGATAGAGATGGAAGTCCACTAAAATTTGGCCTGGGTTCTGGTGCCAAGCAGTAACAGTATTTTTAAAGCAATTAGACATATATATCACTTAGACTTGTGATTACCTCAGGCAAAGAATTAAAGAGCAGTGAAGCACAGAGGACAGGCAGAATTTTAATTACCTACTCAGAGGCTGAATCAGCATAGCTTGCTACTCTGGAGGCTGAGATCTGAAGACCACTGTTCAAAGCCAGTCCATTCATGAAAATACATGCGATTATCTCCAAAAAACCAGAAGTGGAGCAGAGACTCAAGTGGTAGACCACTATCCTTGGGCACAGAAGCTTAGAGCTAGTGCCCAGGCACTATCAAGCCTCAGGAATGATGAATACATGCATGAGCACATGAACATGCGTGTGTGTGTGCACACCCACAAATACACACCCAAATGAGTATTTCAATGCAGAGTCCTTAATTTTTTCACCTTGCTGTACTTTATTTCCCTGTATTTGTTCACCAATTAACAAAATCAGCTAAGCACCTATTTACATACAACTCATTATGTTTCTCTAAAATCTACTCTCTTTTTGGAAGCCTGCTTTTATTTCATCCAGAAGGAAATTATTCAGGAGGTCAGTTCAGCTCCTTCAACTCTGTAGTGTTAGATGATTGTTTAGGTTCTTCCTAGCAATATGATTTTTTGAAATCGTACATAAAGCAGCATATTTCTTTCACGAGAAAGGAAGCCTCTGTCAAACAATTAATAATAGGTTTTTCTCCTCCTGGCAAGCATCTGTAGTTTTATCATCTTCATAAAATTCATGATCAGTCTGTGTATGCCAAAGACTGCTCTGAAAATAAAAAGACCCTTCTCAGCTCTTAGCATTCATATGTCATTCATAGATATGAAGGTGTTTAAATATTTTTGAAATTTCTTTGGACTAAATAATGTTCACCTTGAATATCTTGAGAAAGAAAAATTGGTTTCTCAGCCCTTTTGGTAAGAACTGGAGTGAAAGAAACAAAAGGAAAAATAAGGAAGAACTAAACACATACATTCAAATGAAACAAGACAACCCTAGAAAACACAAATTAATTCAGTACAATCAGCTATGATAAGCTTATGAAAATTCTGACTCTATGGGAGTGCACTGTTGTGAGGATAGTGGTTAAATCCCAGACTGAACAGAAAGATCTGTACACAATGTCAGGCACCTGTTATTCTAAATTCAAGGAAGAATAACATAAAGTGGACTGAGCCCACGATCATACCCAAGTAGGAAGCCAGATTCTATCTGAAAATTAATCTGGATAATTTAGGGCTGGGGCATGACAAAGTGGTAAGAACACCCATGTAGGAGACACAAGACACCCAATTCAAACTCTAACATTATGTGTATTAAAGAAAAAACCTATTACTTTACATAATTGGAACAATAATAAGATTTGAGTATTTGAGTGGAGAAAAATCCATGAGACAGATAGAGTGAACCCATGTTGCAATGCTTTCTACTTAAATGAAAATCTTATGTGATACTCCAGGCATAACAGAGTTACCTTGCAAATGAGCATAGATGTGCATTTGGGTGATGGAAATACTCTACTTACATAGAGGTAAATTAAATATTTTTTTGGTAGATTTTAGTTCTTGAACTAACAGCCTGGGTGAAGTCCCTGAGCTTTTTCTCTCAATGCTACCACTCTACCACTTTGAGCCACAGTCCAAATTCTGATTTTCTGTTGGTTGTTTGGAGATAAGAGGCTCATGGACTTTCCTGCCCAGCATGGCTTCAAATCCTGATCGTCAGATCTTAGCCTCCTGAGTTACCAGGATTCCAGGCATGAGACATCGATGTTTTTAATAAGTTAGTAAATTGTACAGTTACAGAAATTATAAATTATCATTATAACCTGTATAATATATGTGTGTATGTACATATCAATGCAAACGGAAAGAAATATTTTAATATATTCAAATCATCCTTCATTATAAAATAAAATGGCAACAAACATTAATGAAGAGCAAAACAAAGGGAATTGTCACATGTTTCTTGTTGTTGAATGGAATATGAATTGTGAGAATTAGTTTGTGAAAACCATCTTTCCTTTAACAAAATGGATAATGGCTATTAATTCCAATACATTTATTTACCCATATTGTGCATCCTCACAGATAGTGTCAAAATCAAACCACATATTTTGTCTTTGTATTTAAATCAACTGATATAATTTAGGGGATAGATGAAGTAATCAAATAAAGATTAATATAATAGTAAGTGAGGTTATGAGTCAGAAATGATAATTATTTTAAATATGATAATAGCTAATTAAATTTCTTACATAAAATCTATTGTCATGTCTCTCATTCCCACATTACGAAAGTACATAGAAGGTTCTCACTAAATTATGTGTCCAATCATGAAAAAAATGTATTGAAAGAATATGGGCACCGTGTGGTTTTAACTTATTGAGACTGATAGGAAGTAGTGTGTTTTTGAGGACTTGCACAACGTTGTGATGGAGATGAAGGGTGGGATGTACTTATTCTGTAAAATTGGCTAGAGGATTGCTCCTGGAAAAATAGTGATGAATTCTTCCAAAATGTTACAGTAAAATCACTTTCACAACCATGTTCACTGTTGCACTATTCACCATAGCCAAGTTATTGAAACAGCCCAGATGCCCTTTGGCAGAGGACTAGTTGGAGAAAGTGTGGCACATATACAAAATTGGATTGCTCCTATCCATAGAGAAGATTGTTACATCATTTGCAAAGAAATGGATAGATCCAAAAATATGTTAAATAAACGAAGTCAGAGCCAGACAAATAAAGGACCCATGTTCTGTCGTGTATTTGGAAGCTAGAACTTTATGCAAGTTTACACATCAGAATTAACCAAAGCATACTATTTACAGAGGAGGAGTTAAAAGGTGTAATTTCTTATAAAATTGAACTTTTAATCCCACAAAATGAATACCAGGAAACTATCACTCAGAAGACGTGAGGGAAAGTCAAAGGGAAGAAATAAAGAGTGTTATGGAGGAAGAGTGTGAGGGCATAACATTCAATGCAGATAGTATGAAACTTGAAAAAATGAAAGTGGAATGTGGAAAGGTATGTAAAGATCCCTTATACTCATAAACTGATTGTTGAATGGAAATTTCTCATACAACCGTTTAATTAAAATTTAATTAAAAACAATGTAGACATCTAATCTTAAACTGTGTTCCCTTAAACCATGAGTCAATATAATAGTTTCCTCCTCAAAAATTTTCTTTGCAGGTATTTTCCTTATAATGACAGAAAAGTGAACAACGCAATGAATATCAGTACATCACATTGCATATCCTAAATAGATGCAATATAAAAATCACATTGAAAATGTAAGAATTCATCACATGATAAAATAACAGGTAGAAAGTATCAAATGCTGATTGTTTTTCCAAGTACTTTACCTATGGTATCTAATTTAATCCTCACAATAATCCCATAAAGTGGAACTATTTCTATTTTTAATTCTCAGATGATGATACTGAAGTCTTCACAGTTGGAATTACTAGTATAATATTGCACACATGGTAAGTGTTAGCCTACAGCCAATTTCCACCATATCAAATAACCTCATTGTATTTTATTACTAAAATTCCAGCACGTTGCCTACTAATTATAGGCAAAAATACCAGAATTATTTGTGTATATTCTGATAATATTTCACTTTATCTTTGTTAGAAAATAGGTAACTAAGCCGGATGCTGGAAGCTCACACCTGTATTCCTAAGTATTCAGGTGGCTGAGATCTGAGGATCCCAGTTCAAAGCCAGCCCGGGCAGGAAAGTCCATGAGACTCTTATCTTTAATAAACCTCTAGTAAACCGGAAGTGGCACTGTGGCTCAAGCGGTAGAGCACTGACCTTGATTCCAAGAGCGCAGGGACAGCGCCCAAGCCCAGAGTTCAAGCCCCACGACTGATCAAAAAAAAAAAAAAACTAAACAGATAATTGTAATATGAAAACTAAAAGTTCATAAGCAATTTATACCTCGCTGGTGAAAGGTACTGCTAAACTATAACATTCTTGATTTCTAGCTCAAAATACTAGAAATCACATTCTATCGCATGAGTCATCACTGCACTGCCTGGGGACCCCATGTCTGTTTAACACTGTCATACTGAAAGAATGACTTGCCCAGGCAGTCATTCCTGATGGAAACACATTGCAGGTCTTATGGACCAATCATTTCCACATTGTAGCCCACCTAAATTGTCTACCATTAGAGGTATTTTGATTGCTTTTTATACACAACTTTTTGACAGAAATATACTACTTTAAAATATTATTAAAGTAAGACTGACATAAAAATCGCCTTTGGCTCCAGGTAAATATTTTACCTTTCATATACCCCAAAATGCAGTCTGACCTATCATTAATGTTAGGAATGAGAGGTTAAAAATCATAGACACCAAGACCTAAGCATGAATTAAAGACTCTCCAATTTGTGAATACAATTGTTTTAAAAAGACATCAATACTACTGCATTTTTAAAATTCTCTATGATAATGATAACGTTAATGATAATGATAAAGTATTAGCACTTGCAAATAAGTCATTTTCTTGGGAATAGGACACAAAACACAAGATTAATCCTAATCATTTTAAAAGACCTTTATTTATACTGCAAATTCCCTCTTGAAATTATAAAAGTTCTAAAACTAACTGAATTAGAGAGACACAAAGAAAATAATGCATCATATACATTCAAAGGTCTGTGTTAATAGAAAAGAAAGTTATAACAAAAATTAGCTTACCAAATTCACTTACATTCTTTTATTCTATTTCATTTACTTTCATAACATCTGAGTTTTAATAAAATGATGCATAAAAAGCCTATATAGCTACTTACATTTTCTGATCTTAACAATATTTATTTCAAAAATGTCTTTAGCTATATAGTCAATGAACTGAAATAGTACTAAAATATTCAAAGGCTTTTCAGTAATTTACGACTCACTCTGGGATGTTATTTATATTGGAAAAAATATCCAAAATGCGATAGTTAAAGTTGCGATAGTTACTTCCATAAAAGAGCCATTAGTGAAGATCCTTTTGCATTTACAAAACAACTTCAAACGCATCCACATTCTTGATGTGACACATGCTTTTTGTTTGTTTGTTTGTGAAATGTATATCTAACAAGCATTTCCACAATACTGATTTTCAGTCAATATGATGGGATATTCAAACCTAATAAATATGGGGTTGATTATCTTAGTGAGAATAGATATGAACTTACAAAGGAAGTTATTTTCAAAAGAAATCTGGAAAGAGTTTATCCACCTTGTGCTGCACAGAAATAACCAGAAAGTAATACTTGTGTGATCTGGTCGGTCAAACTCACTCCATGAGTATATCTTAAATGTATAAACAATTTAAGAGGTCAAATACATATTTGTACTGACAATCATCTTACGGCAATAACTTGCTACCTAATTATGTCTGTATCTTCTCACCTAACATATAGTAAGAACTGAATGTGGTCTCTTTTTATCTAAATTAATGTTGTAAATGCTTTGATTATGATGATGTTATAATTTGACAACTAAACTGTACAGAAGGGTGGTTCCACTGACATGACATGACAGAACACTGATAAATAAAATATTGCAACAAAGTTAGCTCTTTTTAGCCTCAACTTGTCCACATTGGCAAGCAATATTGCCACATCACACGCACACATATACACATACATGTGTGCACATGTACACAAACATATACATGCATGGTAAATTCAGGGTTTATTGTACAAAGAAGTTCAAATAAAATATTAGTGATTAAGACAAATGATAATTTTCCTTATTACAAAATAATACACAATCCAGTCACTACGGATGTTACATTTTGCTTGCTTTGCCACATGTGACCACTTAATTTATTTTAATTAATTCATTCATTCATTTGTTTGGTGTTAATATTAAGGCTTGAACTCAGGGCTTGGCTCTGTCCCAAAATTTGTTGTTTTTTCGTTTTAGTCTTCTCAAGGCTAGCATTTAACATCTTGTACCACAGTTCCATTTCTAGC
This sequence comes from Dipodomys spectabilis, assembly GCF_019054845.1. Taxonomy (NCBI): domain Eukaryota; kingdom Metazoa; phylum Chordata; class Mammalia; order Rodentia; family Heteromyidae; genus Dipodomys; species Dipodomys spectabilis. The sequence continues at coordinate 1,230,097 of NW_024870849.1, forward strand.
TTTTGCTGATTACTTTCAAATCAGAATGTAATGATTATTTTTTGCTTGAATTGGCTTCAAATCACAATCCTCAGATTTCATCTTTCTGAATAGCTAGGATTAAAGACATGAGCCAACAGTGTGGCTTCTACTTTTTCCTCTATAGTTATCTAAAGCACATACTTTGATAGTAATTTAAAACTTCTTAAGACCATAAACAAAAAATACCATGATATAATATGAGAAATCACTATTGAACATATGAACTTTAAGAGCTTTCTAATAGATCCATTAATTATTGTTATCCAACATTAGAAAAAATGTATAATGCAGTAGTAAAATAGAAGTCCTTTGTAGGACTACTTAAATTCCTTGATTTTTTAAAGACACTTGTTTTCATCTAAAATGCAGGCCTGTTTATTGTCTTCATGTGATTTTCATGATTAAAGTTGCTTAGTTACAAGTCGAAGAGGATTTGTAGTATTTGCTATCAATTAAATCTCACCTTTTCTTCTTGGAGAATATAATGATTAAAGCAATAATTCAGAATCACCAAGCAATAGTTCAGAATCACACTTCCAGCGCAAATGGCAATATCATTTTCCACAAAGTTTTGCCACAGATACAATCTGCCTGCCTTTTCTAGCTGCTTTCCTAGCCTGGACATATTCTTTAATTGTACAGGAAAAGTGTGATTCAACTGATTTCAGTCAGATCTGTTACTAGAATTATTAAGGATTTAGATTCTTGTCTGTAATTTGGTAAAAGCCATTTCTCTTTATGTAAGCTACTAACAATGTATGTACTAATTTCAAGTAAATACATACATTCTATTTCCAACTTTTCAAAAAATAAAATTTTGTTTGTTGTATAAATTAATCAGAGGTATGGATTTTGTGGCTAGCTAAATCATTGCACATCTGTCTCTCTCTTCCTTTCTCTCTTTCATGGTTCTCATAGATAATATGATTGCTTCATAATTATCTTAATTTAATTTGCTTTTTTATTTTTGGTTGCAACATTTCACTTTCTGCTCTGCCATTTCTTAAATCATTTAAATAGAAGGCATTGTTTCATATTTTCTCATTCCTAGAATAAGCTGAACCTGAAGAGACCATTGGTCCTCATTTTCAGTCTGTACCTTTGAATACCGAGGAACATCTTTCCTCTTCTCTCCATCAATTCCCTATTCCCCAGTTAGAATAATTTAGAGTAGTAAAAAGACAAAAAGAGAATATAAATGATGGTGAAAAAACATATGCAAATGTTCATTGGATATTTCTGACCAGTTCAAACTATGTGAACTACTAGGGAAATACATGGACACCTCATTCCTACTGGCTCTCAAAGTCATTGGTTAGGGAACTCATGATGATGAGGAACAAGATGAACAAGTGAGGAATGGTATCAATTGCAAGAAAAAAATGGAGAAGGATCCAAGCAAATTTCTTCTTTGGGCTGCCAAAAATAATCGACTTACTACAGTGCAGAGACTATTTCTCATAAATGCCACTCATGTGAATACGAGGTATGACAATGAGTATATCCCTCTTCATCGAGAAGCCAACAGTGGACACTTAGACATTGTCCGTGAGTTGGTGGCTCAAGCGGCACATGCAATAACTGTAGATGGCTGGACAGCCCTTCACAGTGCATATATGTGGAATAATGCCAGAGTGGCTTCTTACTTACTTCATCATAATGTAGATACCAATGCCAAAACTGAAGGCCTCTTGACCCCCTTGCACCTTGCTGTTGAGAATTGAGATAGCAAAGATATGCTGGATCTCTTTCTGTTGAAGCATTATGTCAAACCAGGCCTGAAAAACAACTTGGAAGAAACTGCATTTGGTATTCCCAAAAGGATAAGTATGTATCACTACATCTTTGAAGTTGTGGAAGGCTGTACAAAATGTTCTCCTAAGTCCTAATGGTTCGGTTAAGTTTCTTAAATTTCAAAAATGTCAGTACATACTTTGTGCACATACAAAATATTTTCACAATCCAAATAACAGCAATATCCTTTTTTGGACGGTTGTGGGGTTTGAACTTTGGGTCTTTGCGCTATCCCCGTACTCTTCATTTCAAGGCGAGTGTTCTACAGCTTGAGCTACAGCTTCACTTCCAGTTTTCTATTGGTTTATTGAAGATAAGAGCCTTATGGACTTTCCTGCCCGGGCTGGCTTTTAACTTCAATCCTCAGGTTTCATCCTCCTGAATAGCTAGCATTACAGGCGTGAGCCACCGGCACTTACTGTAAAAATTCACGGATTCCGTGGAATTCTTCCAAGTAAATTGCTTGCCTTTGATTTCAAAATGTATTCAAGAAGTTTTGTATACATCTATAATGATATCTACAGACTTTGTGATTTTTTCAATCAGAAGTAATTTAAACTTATCTGTAGTAAAGAAACTAAAGTATTTCTGGTCATTGTCTGAAAAAAGCATATTTTAAAATATTTTATATTCTATGTTTGTATAATGTCCATAATCTATTTTCTTCTTCCTAGATATACTTTGAGTTTTACATTGTTTTATAATATGTAGGTTCATTAATGTGTCCTTTCAGATTGCATTCCATATAGAAACAGTTTAAGATTCCTTTTTTTCCTAGGTCCTTATAGTATGATTTTTTTGGGATAAAATATCAATGGTGTCAAATTTCAAAAGTTTTGTAAAGGTTATGTAAAAGGTTTTGTAAAGGCCTTTCTAAGGTGAAGATTTAATACACTGATGTCAAACTTACTTTTAATTATATGAATTACGTGTATTGTTACACTTCTAATTTTGTAATCAACTTTTTAATAACTGCTTTTCTTTTCTTGTATCTGAAGAATGAAAAATATGGAATACTTCATAAATCTACATATCATCCTTGTGCAAGTGCCATGTTAAACATTTATTGAAATTAGTGTATACACTGCTGAAACATGTAGTATCCTCTAAATTTAAGTAGTTAATGATGCAATCTTATACAGGCTTATATCCTTGTGTGCCTATTTGTAACAAGAAAACCTTATTGTTCCTAACAATGCTATTGATCTTATTTCCCTATAATTCTCGGAATAGTGGAAAAAATTATATTTTTCTGTCGATTGCTTACATTTGCAATTTTTTGTCAATGAGTATTTATTTTTATTTTTTTATTTTTATTTTTTTTATTATTTTTTTGTGAACATACTGTACAGAGGGGTTACAATTACATGGGCAAAATAATGAGTACATTTCTTTTTTTTTTTTGTCGGTCGTGGGGCTTGAACTCTGGGCCTGGGCGCTGTCCCTGAGCTCTTCAGCTCAAAGCGAGCGCTCTACCACTTGAGCTACAGCGCCACTTCCGGTTTTCTGGTGGTTTATTGGAGATAGGAGTCTCACGGTCTCTCCTGCCCGGGCTGGCTTTGAACCTCGATCCTCAGATCTCAGCCTCCTGAGTAGCTAGGATTACAGGCATGAGCCACCAGCGCCCGGCCCATGAGTACATTTCTTACCAAGCATTGCAGCCTCCTCCTTTGTTTACACTTCACATCCCTTCCCAGCCTCCCCCCCACGAAATCCCACCCCCCCCTACCCCCCCCCAACCCCCCCCCCCCTGCACCAAAGTTGTAAAGTTTGTTTTCGACATGACAACTTGTACTTTTCATAGTTGCAACGGGTCCACCTGTATCCTTAAGCGACTTGTTTTCCCCATCTCCTCCACAAATTATACCGACATCAAATATAGTGAAAGCAGGGGTTATACTGTGAGGGAGGGACATACAAAGCAACAAAGAAATAATCTTATAAATGCATTAGAATCAAATGCATGAAAGAAAAACACATTTAAATACATATCTAAGGGAACATTTTCCTAACATCTCATTATCTGACCTTTTCTGCTTGACTCATACATATACTAGATATTGCAAATATGGGAAAACATGGGACCTATGTTTCTTTGGGCTTGGCTTACTTCACTTAATATAATTTTTTCCAAACCTTTCCATTTCCTAACAAATGGGGAAATGTCATTCTTTCTGATGGAGGCATAGAATTCCATTGTGTATATATACCACATTTTCTTGATCCATTCATCTACTGAGGGACATCTGGGTTGGTTCCTGATCTTAGCTATGGTAAATAATGCTGCAATAAACATAGTTGTGCTGGTAGCTTTAGTGTGGTTTTGTTTGTAAACATTTGGGTAAATGTCCAAAAATGGGATTGCTGGGTCATAGGGGAGCTCTATGTGAGGTCTTTTCAGGAACGTCCATACTGCTTTCCAAATTGGTTGAACAAGTTTACACTCCCACCAACAACGAAGTAAGGTTCCCTTCTGTCCACATCCCCTCCAGCATCTGTTGTTGTTAGAGTTCTTGATTATAGCCATTCTAACTGGGGTGAGGTGATATCTCAATGTTGTTTTGATTTGCGTTTCTTTTATGGCTAGGGAGGTTGAGCATTTCTTCATGTGTCTATTGGCCATCCTTCTTTCTTCTTCAGAGAAGTTTCTCTTCATGACTTTAGCCCACTTATTTATTGGGCAGTTGTTTCTTTGAGGATTTGTTGTTGGGGGATTTAATTTTTTGAGTTCCAAGTATATTTTAGATATGAGACCCTTGTCCGTTGTATGTCTAGTGAATATCTTCTCCCAATCCGTGGGCTTAATTATTATTAATCTTGCTAGCTATGTCTTTTGCCATGCAGAAGCTCTTTTTCATTTGGGATTTGATCGTACTTTCAAATATTTATAGTTAGGTCCAAAGTTGATGGCTTTTTCAAGTACTTGTGGAGATAATGGATTCAAAGTAAGCCTTGCTTAAGAGCTACTTCTAAATTTCTGCAGCTGAAAATTTTCCAAATGAGGTCTTACTGACACAAATGTCTATCTGACCCTTTACCCTTCTTCCATGTAGGAACAGGCCAACAATAATATCTTACCTTGACACCCTAGATTGTCTTACTGGAATAAAAAAATGTTGGTTACAAGGGATCACAGAGAGACGAACAGTTCAGACAATACTGTACAGACTAGAAGGTATTTTATCAGAATATAATTATTTTCTATACCTACCATTTCAAAAGTAGCTAAAGCCAAGAAGGTGAAAAAAATTTTCATATGCATGATTACCTTATGTACTGGCCTGTCTATCACCCAAGTAGGCAGGAACTTACACTACTCTCTTTCTATCATCAAATATTTTCATAGTTGCAGAAGTCCATATGTTTCTCCTCGTTATTAGTCTTTAAATTGGTAATATTTTAATCACAATGTTTCCTCTTGCCTCCAGGCTGTAAATCTACAAAAATATTAAACCTTTAGTTCTAACTCTATCCAACACTGAGGTAGAGATAATGGAATAATACTTTAAAACAGAGTTGCCTTTGATAACCTAACCACAAAAGAACAAGGCATAACAAGTGCCTTTTTTATTACCTTATATATAGTCATATATTTTATCTTTATAAGTGCTGATATTTTTATTTTACATGGTGAAACTTACTAGAATTAGTTGATAATTTGACAAATGAATTGGTATTTCTTTATTACAGTAAGTAGAATTGGAATATAAACAATTATGTTTAGAATATACATTAGAATATAAATAGTATCAATGCAATATCTTTGGTATAAACTTGTGATTCCGTCTAAGTGTTCTTGTCCTTCTGAATTCACATGGAAAAAAAACAATGTTTTCCTCTAACCTATAATGGATTTTATTCTGCTGCTCTGTTTATTGTTTTAACTCGCTTGTCCCAAAATGATTTTCTTCATATTTTTGAAGCATTCCTACTGATTATGCACAAATTTTGCTGATATGATATCTAAAAAATATTATTCTTCTGCAGGACCCTTGAGTCCTAGGATCCCAGGTTCCAGTTACCTACATGATCACCTAAGCCCATGCAACAGGCAAACAGAAAGTAATTGAAAACACATCTCAATTCCTCATTTCTCATATTTTAGGGCCCCAATTCCTTGAGATGCAAGAATTAGCAGTAAGCAATTGTAAAATGCAAGGCAACTTAAAACGAAAGATGAAATCACAAAATCTGAGAGAAAGTACTCTAATTCAAACTTTCAATTTACAGATGACCAGCCCATATGAGTGAACAAGATCACAAAGTGTCATAAGATTATTTTTAATACTCCCCCTAGTGACTAATGAAATATTTAGGTCCAGAATAAGTGGGCCAAAAAATAGGTCCTGGAAGGAATCCTTAATTGGTCTACCAAGAAGCAGAAAACTTGACTTAGAGGTCAAATGTAATTCAAAAAAACAATTATTGAGAAGATCATTAGGGCTTCAAAACACTGGTATTTCAGTACAACTTGGGTCTGTGGTATAAAAATGTTGTTATTCTCAAACCAATGATAATCTCCATTTAATCTCTTGAAAGTGTATTCCTTTTCAAATAAAATTTTTAAAATCACATTCAGCAAAATAACATTTGACAAGTAGATGATACTTACATTACAAGCTTTTCAAGTGTAGGGAGCAAGTTACAATAGAGTTGATTTATTTAACCAGCACTAATGCCAAAAAGGTTCAATGATTCATTAAAGTGTAGAAATAGTACCACCTACCATTTGTGTTGTTCAGTAGGTGCCTTCCAGAAATGTGTTAAATAGATAAGCCTCCCATATTTCAAACCCAAAAGTTAGCTAATAAAGTAAATTTAATCACTTAAGACGGTACATTTTAAAAAGTCACAAATAATTGCCTTATCATATGTTGTTTTATGTTTTCCCTATCTGTCTAACATAGAAAGAAATATGAATTTAAGTCTTGAATTTGGGTACTCTTCAGAGATGTGACAAACATAAAATCTGTCTTCTATTTCTATCATATTCCTCTATAGTTGTAAATTTAGTTTTCTTCTTTTTCCAAAACTTATAAGTAGTAGAAAGTATTATCCCATGTAAAATAAAATAATCACAAACCATTGTACAAAACCATTTATAAAAGCTGGTAGTTAGGAATATTTTCTAAGACATTTTTAAACTTTCTTGTTGACTGAAGATTAATCTTCCAAATGGATAATAATAAAATCATGTCTAGGTGCTTCACGTCTCCAGTCTTGCAAATAGTTACTGCAGATGAATGAATTATGGAAATGTAAGCTGACATCAGTTCAAATATATGCAACATTGACATTCCATGGAATGTATATAAAGCTTGTAAACTGTTAACAGACAGTTTAACAGAATGACTATTAGGAAGTTGAAAGCAGAGAGAAATAATAGTAAAGACATGAAATGAATGAAAAATGGAACAAGGAGCTAGTACACCTAAAATACTCAATGTACACGTATGATAAAGGAATTGATAAATCAGATATAAATCTTGGAGAGGGGGTTGGTTGAGAATGATCGGAGTGACTGATCTAGGAGCATTCGACAATTAGATGGATATATTTAATTGCAACACACTTGCACAACCTTTTAAATTCAGTTAAAAATAAAACAAAAAACAAAAACACACAAAAATCACAAACAAACAGCAATCTCTAGAGAGTATGAATATGACCTCTCAAAATTTTAAGCAGTTAATGAAGAGCAGTCTTGGGAAAAGCAAACTAAGCTGTTCAAAGTGGGCAGGTAGGGGTAGGGGAGAATTTTGAACAGATTTAAGTAGATTGTCTCAGATTATAAATCATCTACATCTGCTGCAAATATTATCTTTCTTCTGCTAGTTCTCTTTGTCTGAACTGGATACTCCAGTCCTGAGACACCCTTGATAGATTGTGAAGATAGAATGGAAGAAACAAGCTCAAGGATCCATTACGCCACTGGACAGAAAACAATCCTCGATGGTTACTCTCATCTCTCTACACTACTCTTTCTTCATACTTTTAAGTAAATTCATTTTGAATTATATTGTTCCTTCTTTGTTTTGGCAAAGTAATTGGTCAAAGTAATTCCCTAAACATTATTGGCCATTTTTCCATCATGCTGTTTACATGTCCAAACGAGTCCAGTAAACTTCCCTCTTGCATTTGGTTGCCATGAAACAACATCTATGTTAATGAGGAGAAGTCTAATGTAAACCTTTTCTCCAGAAAACCAGTCCAAGAAGCTGTGATCACAAACATTTGGCTTCATTTTTTTTCCTTTTTCTTTTACCTTGAAAGTCTTCTTGTGTCTAAAGCCCAGAAAAATAAGAACTCCATCACTCTTTGGTTCAATCAATTCAAAGATATATTTTGCTAACATGATGCTTAGAGGAAACCGAAAAATTCTGCACTTTTATGTTCTCTCTTATGACTCTCGTTAGATACCATATCAGGAACAGTGAAGTGATTCTTTGCAAAATTATTTCAATAGATTATTTTTCTTTGATCTTGCATTTGCTCTATAATATGTATGGAGGAGAATAGTATTAAATCACTCATACCTGGGAAGACAGTGTCTGGTAAAAAGGACAATGCTTACATGTTCTACTTCTATGTCCTCCTCTTAGCTCTTGCCTGATTTCCAATTACTCACAGCTTCTTGGCTTCAAGTCTAGTGAAGCTGAAGGACTATAAATCCTCCCCCACTGCTACATGTTCATGATTTCTCTTTTAAAAGTCTTTTTAGTTGCCTCTTTTGGATGTGGAATTTATTTTCATGTCTTCATTCAATCTGTTCTGCGTTGTAGTGAGCCAAATCGGCTCTGTAAAATCACTTTAGGTCGCAAAAATATTGACAAAATGTATATCAAAAAGTTTTGGCCTCCCTCCACTGCTGAAGCCAATACACTTAGCTAGGGCTTCTAAGAACACTGTTTTCTGACATTTTCAATTTGTTCAATTCTTTTCCGAACCCAAAACTTTTTTGTCTTATGTAAGAAGAGAAGTCTTCACTACGTCACTGTTATATTTTGTGTGCCACTTACAAATGTGAAATTATTGGTTTGAAATATCCAATAGATTTTTTGTGTGTTTCAAAGCTTCACGTGTAAAGATATTGTAGAAAGTGTTACAAAAAGAAAAGTGTAAACCCAATACTTTCATTGTTAGGGCACTTTCTCCCTAAATATTTTGACACAAATTATCTTTTTCAGAGTATTACTGTTTGGTAATTAAAGGTTAATTCACAAATTTTGACGTCTTATTTTTTATAAACTTTGAATTTATATTCCCTACAACCTTGTTTCACACAGTGAGAGGATATTTCCCGGGTAAGGACAATTCTCAAGGGAACCTACAGAATTTACAGCAAGGTTTCTGAGGTTTGTTTAATGTGAAAAAAGCCATCTTCATCCTCATTGCTCCCTCTCTACTAAGTCTCTATGGATTTCTTTGCATGAAAACCTATTCTCCCAGGCAATTTCTTAATAGGCTAAGTTGTTAAAAATGTTTGAACAATTAAAATTTAACTGTCATAACTTTAAAATTCTTTTGAAATTCCTTTATCAGAATCACGAATTCACCAATCCTAATTACACCTTTACCATAAAAAAGTTAACACGTTTTTTTTCATGTTAGAGTGTCCATGTAACTATTATTTTCCAATGGCTTTGTTATGCGTACATCTGACCATTTAAGCTGATGCTGAGCAAAATGAACTCCACGATTTGGAAACAGATTTTTTTCATTTGTGGTTGTTGTTTTTGATGTAATATGTGATTTCTGTTTTCTTTGGGTTTTTCCCCTATGGTTTATCCCTGCTGTATTTGATTTTGTATTGTATATAAATTTACCTTAATTAGGAACGGAAGAGGAAAAACAAAATGGTGAGCAAAGGACAAAGGGAAAACCAATGCAATAGCAATATGCACAAGACAATATGTTTGAAATGTACATTACAACTTGTGAGGGGTGAAGGGGTAAAAGAAAACTGTGAGAAAAATGAGGTAGGAGTAACAAGTTTGAAAAGTTAGGAGTTCACTACCTTACAACTACTGTAACCCCACTGTACATCACTTTGGTAATAAAATTTTAAAAATAAGCTGCATAAAATATAAATTCACTGTACTGATATGGCAAATATTATTCTTCATGTAGTAACTTTTAAAAGTCAATACTATTTGGCATCTAATTTGAATTAATTACCCCTTCTTTATCAGTGGACCATCAACTTGACTGTTATCCAACTAGACAATATTTTCACAATGAACTTGCCAATATTTTGAAAAAAGAATAAATTTAGTATATTCTCATACTAAAGCCGAAAACAGTTTATTTCTAAGGAAACCCATAACTTTTAAAAGTAAATAAATTGTTAAGAGGACAGAATATATGTGTTCTTCAAAATTTGTATCAGTAATAACTACTCATTTTTAAATTCTCAACATTCCAAACCTGAGAGGTTCAAACAGTACCTGTTTGCATGTTATGAAATTCTGGAATAGATGCAGTTTCCAATGGGGTCTTACAGATTGAGAAGTCAACAGAAAAATAGAAACATTCTGTTAGAGGATAAAACTATGAAGCATTTGTAATAATTAATTTTTCATGAGTAAGCAATTGATTATCAGTGTAAACCATTATTTCTATGACCGTCAATTCCAAGATTTATGCCATAAAGTCATACTAGCCCAACAGTTTCCAACTTGTAGGGTGTATCTTAAAATTCCTTAATTCACATCATGAATAGCTTATCTCTATAGTGAAAATACTACACCTCTGCTAATGTGATGCCCTCCTTATTCTGGAAAGAACACCACAATAAACTGAGCTGCATCATTTTTCTCACAGTGTTACTCTTGAGATCAGAACACTTGCAAATATTATTTATATTTATACTTTATAACTATATTATATATATTCAGGATGCTAAGAATGTAAAATTATGGTTCAAAGCCCACCCAGGCAGGAAGATTTTTAGACTCTTATCTCCAATAAACTTCTCAGAAAAAGCCAGACACAAGTGGCAGTGAGATTGAAGTGGTAGGGCATGAGCCTTGAGCTCAGCGACAATATCCAGGATGAGAGTTCAAACCCTAGGACAAACCAATAAAACAGAAACAAAAATAAAATTGAACCCTAAGCCTAGCATTTTTATCATTGTGTACAGGCGCACATAATTAAGGAAATTGTTTCTTGTTACATATATGTAGAAGAAAGAAGATGTCACGCAATTATTCTATTCATACCATGTTATACCAAAGACTCAAAAAATGCTTCATGTTCCACTTAGGAGTACTGCTTTTTCTATATCAATCCCATAAATCTACATACTGGACTTGGCTTCAATGTTTTAATGTTGTCTTATTTGTAGAGATTTTTATATTGTATTGAACACTTATACTTAAACACAAAACTTCTATTTTTCCTATTATTGCTATTGGTTCTCTTATTTTTACCTCATGTGCCCTTGGGAAATTAATGCACAGCACACACACTCACAAGAAAATCATCTGAGATCTTTCTTACCGTTTAAAATTCACCTTACTTTATAGTGCACTTAAGAAGTTTGAACTCAATCTACTCATGGATAATGTATTTATAAGCAATTTAAATTTCATATTTTCTCTTTACTAAGTTGTCTCTGAAACATGTGTGACCTCATGTCCAAAGCTGTCCTTGTGCTATTTCAATGAAGCCAAAAAGCATTCATTTTATCTGGAGCAGCGCCATATATTCTTACTGGAGGTAAATGGAAGTAACTTTTACTGGATGTGAAAATTGATTCCAGGAGAGGAATTGAACATAGCAGAATGAGAAAATTCAAGTTAACTTTTGCTTTCCTCTTTATTGTAAGAGAAAAGAATCCAAGGCTTGAAGGAACCTCTGTCATTGACTTTTTTGAGTGTCTTCTTTACTCATATAAAACTTCTAATTGAGAGTATTACAAAAGGAAACAATGGCTGTTTCAAGGCCAGCATATAACAAAAGGAAATAACTTTTTTTAAAAAAGTGTTCTACTACAAAGAAAAAAACCACGGAGGTTAAAAAGTCTTACGGATGAATGTTTCACTCCTGAGGTGATTCTTTTTTGGCAGGAGTCACTTATCAATTCCTTTAGTCTGGTCCTGAATTTTCTATAGCAATAAGGATTCCAAAAAAGCAGGATCCAATGAGTATGATCGGCAAAAGCAACCTTTTCTCAGACCAGTACTCCTTTAAAGAGGGACCCAAAGAAATACCTAGGATTTCCTTTGTTTAGTTGTTTGTATAGTTTGTGCTGGTTCTGGGGCTTGAACTCAGAAGCTGGAACTCGTCCCTGTACAGTTGTCTTTCCTGCCCACCTGCCCCCAAAACTAGTACTCTACTGCTTGAGCCAAAAATCAACTTCTGATTTTTTGGTGTTTAATTACAGATAAGAGTTGGACAGACTCTCCTAAATGGGTTGGCATTGAGATGAGATAGTAAGAAAGCTAAGTGACATCAATTGTATAGACTTCTCTTTTGAACCAAGAAATATTAGGTGAAGTTTATTATAAAACCAATGTTTGACAATTTTTAAAAGAGAATATGTCCAGCAAAGAAGCCATGACTTAAATAACTCAGCAAAAGTAGGTGCACTGAATCATTTAGGAATTACTTTCTCTGCTTGGGAAGATTAATCTTGAATTCATCATTCCTTTTGGGGAAACAAAGTTTTATTTGCACTTTTTTGTTGGTTGTGAGGCCGGAACTCTGATCCTGGTCATTGTCCCTCAGCTCTTCAGGTCAAGTTAAGTGCTCTACGACTTTAGATACAGCACCACTTCTGATTTCCAGTGGTTAATTGAAGATAAGAGTCTCATGGACTTTCCTGACCAGGCTGGCTTTGAACCACAATCCTCTGGTCTCAACCTATTGAGTAGCTAGGATTACAGGCATGGGCCACCAACACCTCGCTCATATTTGCATTTATTGCAGTTAATGACACTAAGTAGACAAAGAATGGAAATCTGAATCAAATGATGTGACATTGTAGCTTTTCAGAAAAATTGAGATAGCAATAAATATGTCCTCCTTTTCCATTTTGTTATATTAATGGCTCATGAGCTATGGAAACCTTACATTAGCATTCTCTTCCATATGTGTAGGTGTATTTAGTATCAGGAAATGTTCATAGAGATATAGAGAAAGACAGATTTTTAGAAAACAAAGGAGATCAGGTATGAAAGAACAGCAAAAGAGATACATTTATCACCCAGAGATTTAGAACTAGCTTAAGAGATTTAGAATGCTAAAGGCAATGAGCAATAACCTTGGTTGATAACTAATTCTTCAATAACCAAAAATGGTTCCCTAGAACGCTTTCTGCTATATCTTAGTTACTATTATTTATTCCTTCCACCTGGAGTTATTCCTTCTCTTCTGTCAAAACTGTTAATTAGCCGCTGCTTTTTGGTGCTATGACTGGCCTACAAAGTTTCCAAATCTCAGTTTACCCTTCTCATTGTGATTAGCAGTGACAACTGAAAAGCCTGGAATCTTTGAATTTACAGAATTAATCTTCACCTGACATCTAAGCCCATTCCTGGCATTAACTGTCATGACCTAAAGAAAAAACATTTTTTTCAAAACAGTATCGTAATATAAGTAAAGTACATGAATTAGGGACCATTGTCAGGTATCAGTATGGAAGGAGGAATTATATATTTCAAGTATGGGTTCTTTATTTTGCATTTAATAACTAAATGTTTATTGTTGCTTCTGTTGTTGTTGTTGTTGTTTTGCCAGCCTTGGGGCTTAAACTCAGGACTAGGGAATTATTCCTCAGCTTTTTTGTTGTTGTTGTTCAAGGCTAACACTCTACCACTTGAGGCACAGCACCACTTCCAGTGTTTCTTTTTCTGTTTTTGTGGTACTGAGGAATTAAACCCAGGGTTTTGTGCATGCTAGGCAATCACCGTACCATAAAACCACATTCACAGAGCCCTAAATGACTTCCTTAAAATGGCATTACATTTTCATTCCATAACTATATATCATAATTTTGGCCAGAAATTTTTGCTAGACAAGGACTTTGAACATAATACTAAGTCCAACAAGGCTAGATGTACAATGAATGACTGTCATTGTCTAGCCATGGACAAAGGGCCTTACCTCATGGAGCTGGTACAACAGACTGAACGAGACAGCTCCTGACCCACAGCCCACCTCCAGAATTAGAGGATCTCTAATTCTGGAGCCACAAGGGGATGCTGGCCTCCTCCTCCAGCACCCATTCTATCAGTTCCTTAGAGAGAGAGAGAGAGAGAGAGAGAGAGAGAGAGAGAAGGTCAGAATTACACTTAAGGCAGGTGCCGGTGGCTCAGGCCTCTAATCCTAACTACACAGGAAGCTGAGATGTGAGGATCATGATTCATAGCCTGCCCAGGCAGGAACATCTGTGAGACTCATCTCCAAAAGAACCACCAAAAAACCGGAAGTGGTGCTGTGACTCAATTGGTAGAGTGCTAGCTGTGAAGCTTGGGAACAACAACCAGGCCCAGAGTTTAAGCCCCATGACTGACAAGAAGTGGACCTTCCCATCACATGAAGTGGACTGAATAGCACTCATTGTCCTAGAGAGCATGGCAGAGAAGTCAGACCAAGCTTCTTGTCAGCTGGGAGTCATGAGTAGGTCACCTGGTTTCTCTGTGCCTAAGTTTCTCCAGTTGCAAAACTGAACAAAGTGAAGGATTCCCTTCCTCATAGGGGTAGAGTAATAATGAAAGAGAGCCATGTTTTTTTTCATAATCCCATACCAGTCGCCCCATTAATAACACACACCATCTAAGCCCTTTCCAGGTATCTTCCTGTCATATGCTCACAGAATTGCTGAGAACAGGATCTGACAGCCCCTCCCTCTGTACCTGGCCCTGCTCTAGAGATTCCTGTGTATTAATCCCTTGTTTCCTCAAAACTGTCCCATGATGATACTGAGGTCCAATAGTTGAGGCCCTACCCTGAGCTTCACCTGTGGTCAAGAATCAGCTGCCATGGACTGAGTTTGGGATATTCCATCTAAACCATTGACTGAGCATGGTGCTACATGTCTATCATCCCAACTACAGAGGACCGGGCCTGGTGGCACATGCCCATCACAGATAGGAGTACCACGATCCAGCCCAGCCTGAGCATATATGAAGTCTTAATCTCGGAAATGCCCGACAGAAAAGCTTGGCTTGCATGGTCAAATACGTGAGTGGCAAGCCTAAGGCATTGAGGTCAAACCCTAATATACCAAAAAGAACCAGAGGCCCAGTGCCAGAGGCTCATGCCTATAATCCTAGATCTGAAAATCACAGCTCAAGATTTAAAATAGGGTTTGCCTGCCTATCAGACGTCATGATGAGAAGACCCAAAGTCTGACCTATGCTGTTGCACTCCATATTAGCAGGGCTCACATCCTTACTAAGTTCTCTGTCTCCTGGGAAACCAATCCCTAAGTGCTGCACTCCCAGGTCCTCCCAAGCTTCCACTGTTACCAACCAGGCCCAAGGGAGTACACAGCTCCAGGGCACACAGATCCCTTGTTCTTCTAATTTAACATTGCTGAGTCCCCTTCAAGCGTCTTACCCTTTCAGGCCCCCAGACCTCAGCTGTGAAGCCCATGCACCCCTCAAAGATAGCAGGTAGAAGTTACCAAAGCATCCAGCCTCCATGTTACAACCCACTTCTACACACAAACACACTCATTCAGACTGGTGAGAGAAGGCTCATCCATGCAGTACCTGCAATTTGCCAACTGATCAGTCACTTGAGCACAGTCAGTCTGTACAAGGAGAAAGATCATCTATCTCTCTGTGTCTCTCTGTCTCTCTCTATGACTCTCTGTCTCTCTGTCTCTCTGTCTCTGTCTGTCTCTGTCTGTCTGTCTGTCTCTCTCACTCTCTCTCTCTCTCTCTCTCTCTCTCTCTCACACACACACACACACACCGACTCAGAACAGTGCCTCTCTTGAGTTTGTTGGAGACCAGATGGACCGGGAGGACCAGCATAAGCTGGCAGAGCTGGGAAATGTGATCACCTGGAAGAACTGTTGACAGCTGGGAGGGGTTGAAAGTCCACGTGTATGTGTTTGTGTGTGTGAGTGTGGAGGGATGTTCCCCCCAGATATTATCCTTCTGTTTTGACCCCTGCACCCTCACCCCCCTACTGGGCTTTTCTGGAACCCTCTTCACATGAAAGTGTGACCAAGCACAGAAGACAAGGGCTCACACAACAAGGGGTTGTTTATCTTCTGTATCCAACACCCCCCACCCCCAGAGAAAAGGATAAGACCCCAAAAGGCAGATGTGGACATGCTGCTCCCCATCTCTGACTAAAGCCACCAAGTTCCCACCAGGGAAAGGAAGGGTGCAGACTCACTGCTATGAGTCTCCCACTGTTCCAGGCCAGAGGCTCTGTGGCTCCCACTCCTCACCCAACCCTGTATTTCCCCATTTCCTAGGACACTGGCTGCTAGGGATAGTTTGGGGTCCTCAGGTCTACACCCACACCCACCCCTGGGGCACATTTTTGGCAGGACCTGGGCCAGACTGTGGGACATGGGAGAGGCACAGTTTTGGGGAAAGGGTGGAGGATATGGGGTCACGGGGTGTGGGCATGTGCGGCAGCCACTCACATATGGCACTGGGAGAAGCTACTGGCAGCTGCTCTGGGTGGGGCGAGCAGTGATGGCAGAGGCATGACGGACACTCAGGCCCAGAGCAGAGGACACAGGGGCAAGGACCATGTCAGGGATGCCAGCCGGCAGCACACCAATGCACCATTGCCTGAGGACTCCAAGAACACTGCGGATCAGAGCCAGTAGCACAACCTTTGAAATGCTGTGCTGTAGGGAAATGAGGGAGGGGGCCAGGGTGCGGGCTGGCCTGTGTCGAGTTTGAGCAAAGCCTCTCCTCCTAGGCCTCAAGTCTCTTACTCACTATTTAGCCAACTCTACATTCCTCAACTGCTGGTAGTGATTTCATTCAACAGAGGGAAAACCAGTGCTACAGGGAATCATGGAATGTGGGCGTGGCTGCCATTCTTGTATCCCATTGGGCAGAAAGAACCATGAAATAAAGGGGGTGTGGCCAGAATCCTGTGATGCAGGCAGAATGGGCAGAGTCAAGGTGACAGCAGCCCCTTTTCCAGGGAACTCTGTCCAACCATTTGGGGACAAGAGGGTGACCTTATTTACCCAGATGGCTGCACAGATTGTTGTGTATGTCTGTTTGCTGCCAGTCCTGGACCTTGAACTTGGGATCTGGGCACAATCCATGAACTGCTTTTGCTCAAGGCTAGCCCACTACCACTGGAGACACACATCTCTACTTCTGGCTTTGCTGGCACTCAAGTTGGAAAGGGGTCTCAAGGACTTTCCTGACTAGGGCGACTTTGACCATGATCCTCCTATCACAGTCTTGTAAGTATCAAGGAGAGCTGGTGAGAGCCACTGGTGCCTGTCTACTCATTGGTCTTGCTGATTTTCTTGGATAGACCGGAGAGTTCCCCATCCCTGGGTTTCAGTGGTAGGAGTTGGAGCCCACAGTTTGAATCTTGGTCCTGCCACCTCCAAATGGCAGGAGATGCTAAGAAACTCATTCTTATTCATATGATTATCAATGAAATGTGATGTATGTCATGATTGAATGGGCAGTTCTTGAATGATTCTAGGATAAAATTATTCACAATTATATTATAGAACACTGGTTGATACTTTATGAAGCATTTAAACAATCCAATTCATTAAATGGAGGCATAATGAAATACCTAAGAATTGGGCCTCAGATAGTATAAAGGTGTTATTTTTTCTGCCAGGACTGAAATTTTATCTCATGGTCTGGGTAACACTGTTGCACTGTGAGGGAAGGGGAAGCTTGCCTCCTTGAAGTCAAAAAATTCAAGTCTGTTCCTTAGGCATGAAATCGATCCTCACCACTAGAAAACATCCTATTTGTGTACATTTTAAATATATGATTTATATTTATATACATATGTTGACTCCATATTTTGTTCAGTGTCTTAATTTATTTTATTTTTTGTTTTATTCATGTATTGACTTCATTTGATTGACTATTATGACACATAGAACAGTGATTACATTGATTACATAGGATAGAGTCTGCATATTTATTCCACTTCATACCTGACACTCAGGACTTTTACAAAAAAGGAAAACATGTGTTACCATCAGCTTCGTACTCCACAATTCATTTTTTGGGAATGCTGGCATCTGAACTCACAGCCTACAATGCCCAATTAATGAATGGGTGAGTGTCAGCATGCCATTCTGGGGCAAATTTAGCTGACAGGCAGTTCCCAGGACCTAAGATTGAGCCCTAGGGGTTGACAAAATAAGAACAGATTGACAAGCAGATGGTAGTACACTAATAAATATATTTCTTTATAGAGTGCCAGAGATGTCTATACATTATTCAATTATATAGACTACATTCCTACCAATTTTTGGGTATTTATTATGCCTCCATGTAATTAACGTTATTGTTTTCATCCTTAACAAACTAAGTAAATCAGTGTCCTGAAATTTTTGCATTCCTGTAAGTAATAATATTCTTTTAATACTTTGTAAATATTAAATAAAATCAGTCTCCTGAAATCATGCTGTCTTATTTTATAGGAGCATCATCCACAATCAACTCATTCAACAGTGACATTGATAACATTCGAATGTTATTCCTATGGATGGGAAGGAGTCTCTTATTATCTCCTGCCATTGATTGGTGTCAGGATGGGGATTCGAAATCAGAGCGTACATTGCCACGTGGACCTATGGCTTCCCGAATAGCCCAACAACCTTCAGCAATTCAAGGTGAAGTACCCTTTGCAACAGTGTCATTCAGAACTAGGACGGTAACCGTGCAAAGGAAGAAATCATAAAAAGTCCATCTCACCGCATTTTTTTCTGTGCAACTTTTTCCATACAAGGCCTGGGGTCTAGGATCCCAGGATCAGTTGTGGGTCCAGTGGCTGCACCCCAGCATAGGGTGATCATAGGCTGAGGCAGAGTTTCCATGACTTTAATTCAAGCCATTTGTTGAGCAAAAAACAAAAAAATAAATAAATAAAAGAAATTAGCTCCCAGTATTGCTATTCACCCCTTTTATTCGGCCAGGCTTTGGATTTGAACTCAGGGTCTGGGTAAATCTGCAGTACTATGGAAGAAGGGGAAGCTCACCAAACTTGAAGATAAGAAAGTCAGGCCTGTACTCTAGGCCTGAATTCAGGCCCAGGCATGGAAAACAGACTTTTTATATACATTGTAAAGCCAGGATTTGTACTTACCTATGGATGTTCAGTCCATACGCGTTTGGTGTGGTTGTTCCTTGTACTTTTTCATTTATTCATTTATTTTACTATGATAATACTATGATTTTTTTTACTATGATTTTACTATGATAATACCCATTCCGTTTATTACATTGAGAGCATTCTATAACATGGCATCCAGATTTGTAGACATGTTCTCCATCATGCCTCACACACAGGACTCTCAGAGAAAAAGAAAAAATGTTTCACACTCTGCTTACTGCATGATCCAATTGTTGGTAGTGCTGGGATCTGAACTCAGGGCATAGCAGGACCAATTGGTGAATACTTCAAGGTGAACACACCAGTCTGTGAGCAACTACGGAGTTAGGCCATACCCAGGATTTGCTATTGATCCCTAGGGTGGCCACGATACTCATAAATTCATTATTTAAACATAGGATCTATATTTACATACGTGTGGACAGCATCTTGCATTTGGTATACTTCTCCTTATTTTCTGCCTTATCCATGGAAGTATTGTGTATTTTACTGAGTATTTTGACAAGTGCTTACATGTATGACAGCCTATTGCCATGGCTACAGGATTTTCTGTTCATTCTCCATCCTAGCTGAGACCCAGGACTTTCACAGGAAAAGAAAACAGGTGAATCGATGGGCTTCTCACATCAGGATTAATCTTTTGGCAGTGTTGGGATTTGAATTCAGGGGCTAGCAGGCCCAAATGGGGAAAGGGTCAAGGTCAGGCCACCAGCCTGTGAGAAACGGAGGAGATACACCATTCTCAGTACCTGACATTGAGTCCCAAGGAGGGCCAGATAGTCAAAAATTCATATTTTAAACGTAGGATCTATATTTACATACATATGTGGACAGCATCTTCCATTCAGCGCACTTTTCCTTATTTTTTGTCTAATTCATGGAGCTTTTGTGTATTTTACTGAGTATGGTGACAGGTATAAGTGTGCTGACATGGATGACAAACTGTTCTCATGGTTATAAGGTTGCCTATGCATTCTCCATCCTAGTTGAGACCTGGGATTTTCACAAGAGAGGAAATCATGTGCAAGACCTGGCTTCTGACAGGACAATGAATCTTTGCTCAGTGCTAGGATTTAAACTGAGGTCTGGGTAGCTCTGTTTCACTTTGGGGGTAGGAGAAGCTCACCATCCTTGAAGACTAGAATGTTAGGCCTGGTTCAGGGCCTGATTTGAAGCCCCAGAACTGGACAAAATAACAGGCTCACCTTGTTTAAACATAAGATCCCTCTTTACCTACAGGTGTGGTATGGATCTTGCATTCAGTGTAGTTATTCTTTTTATTTTGTGTCTTATTCATGGATGTATTCTGTATTTTATTAAGAATTGTGATAGATTTAACTGTGCTAACATGGATGATAAACTATTCCCATGGCTATAGAGTTGCCTATATAGAATTCTCCATCCTCGCTGAGACCCAGGACTTTCACAGGACAGGAAAACAGGTGGATTGATTGGCTTCTCCCATCAAGGTGAATCTTTTGACAGTGATGAGATTTGAAGCCAAGGCCTATCAGGCCAAATTGCTGAAGGGATCATGGTGAACCCACCAGCCTGTGAGCCACTAAGGAGCTAGGCCATCCCAAGGACCTGAGATGGAGCCCTGGTAGGGGCCAATATAGTCATAAATTCATCATTTAAACAGAGGATCTATATTTCAATACATGGGTGGGTAGCATCTTGCATTCGGTATAGTCATTCTCTTTATTTTGTGTCTCATTCATTGATGTATTGTGTATTTTCCTGAGTACAGGATGACAGATATAACTGTGATGACCTAGGGGACAACCTGTTCCCATGAGTATAGAGTTGCTTATGCATTCTCCATCCTAGCTGATACCCAGGACTTGCACAGCACAGGAAATCAGGTCTAATGACTGGCTTCTCACATCAGGGTGAATTTTTGGCAGTGCTGTGATTCGAACTTTGGGCCTAGGAGGACCAACTGCCCAATGGGTTCATATGAGCACACCAGTCTGTGAGCCACTAAGGAGCTGGGTCTTTGCCAGGAACAGAGATTGAGCCCCAGGGAGGCCACAATAATCCTGAATGCATCATTTAAACATGGGATGTATATTCACATCCATGTGTGAACTGCATTGTGCATTTAGAGTAGTTATTCTGTTTTGTATGCTATTCATGGATGTATTGTGTATTTTCTTGAGTATATGATGACAAGTATAACGGAACTGACATGGATAACAACCTATTTCCCTGGCCACAACATAGCCCATGCATTCTCCATCCTAGCTGAGACCCAGGACTTACACAGGAAAGGAAAACAGGTGCAACAATTGGCTTCTGACATCAGGATGAATTTTTGGCACTGCTGGGATCTGAACTTTGTGCCTAGCAGGCCCAATTGACGAATGGGTCCATGTGAGCACACCAGCCTATGAGCCACTAAGGAGCAAAGCCATTCCCAGGACCTGAGATTGAGCCCCCAGGTGTGTGTGTGGGGGGGGGGGCATCGGGAGGGCACACAACAGTCATCCATTCATAAGTTGAAGGTAGTATGAAAATAAGTACATATTTGTATGGAGTAGGAGAGACAGTGACCTGTGTTGGAATCCAATCTACAATGTGTCTACTGATTCATGGATATTTCCAGATGCCTCCATTTCATGACTGTCATTATTGTCACGCTTAATCACCACTTCTTCACAAATAAGTGATACCCCATGAATCTTGCCTAACATTTCCTACTGACATCATGCAGAAACTACTCATTCAAGGATGAGATCCATTGTATTCCATGATTTTCCTGGTCCAGAAACTAGTATATCAGGATTTCCTGCCATTGCCTTCTCATAGGACGTCTGAATTCAAGCCTCAGGTGTGGAAAACTTACTCCTTACATACATTTTAAAGATAGAATTTATACTTCTATTCAGATGCTCAATACATATCGTGTGTGGTGTGGTCAGATTTATACTTCCATACAGATGTTCAGTCCATATTGTGTTTGGTGTGGTTATTAATTTTATTTCTTGTTTTATTCATTTATTTACCATTCATTTTATTGACTCTGATGACACGTATGCCATTTATTACATTGTTTACATTCTATCACATAGCATCTAGATTTGTAGATGTGTTCTCCATCATGCCTGACACCCAGGACTCTTCCAAAAAAGGAAAATATGTGACACACTCAGATTTTCAATCAAAAATTAAATTTTTGACAATACTGGGATCTGAACTCAGGGCCTAGCAGGCCCAATTCATGAATGTGTGAGTATGAGCACGGAAGCCTCTAGCCAATGACGCAGTCAGGTGATTCCCAGGCACTGAGATCAAGCCTCAAGTTTGGCCAAAAGAGCAATACATAGATAGGCAGACAGTGGGATACAAATAAATATATAGCGTTGAGAACATGGCTCAGAGGTAGAGCGCTTGCCTTGCATGCATGAGGCCCTGGGTTCGATTCCCCAGCACCACATAAGAAAAAGAAAAAAGAGCCGGAAGTGGCGCTGTGGTTCAAGTGGTAGATTGCTAGCCTTCAGCTGAAGAGAAGAGTGACAGAGCCCAAGCCCAGAGTTCAGGCCCCACGACTGGACCCCCACCCCCCAAAAATAAATAAATATTTATTAGTAAAGAGTGTCAGAACCGTCTATCTATGATTGAATGACATCTACTACATCCCTACCAACTCTTAGGTATTTATTATATTGCCATTGAAATAATATTATTCTTTTCATGTTTAATAAACTATTAAGATCAATTAGCATCGTAGGATTATTGCCTCTATTTTAGACTAGACAAATGCAGGAACTACTCTTTCAATCGGTATTCCTTTGCATAGGAACAAGTCTTTTGTGATCTCCTGCCATTAGTAGGTGTAAGAATCAGGATTAGAACCCAGGGCTGATGTTGTCATTTTGGATTATGGCTTTCCTGATTGCCTGCCAGCCATCAGCAATGTTAGGTCAGATCCACTTTGCAACTGTGTCATTCAGAACCAGGATGGTGAGTGTGCAAAGAAAAAATTGTAAAAAACCCCAGCTCACCACTTTTTATGCTGTTCTGCTTTTTTTTTTTTACTTCCTGCAAGCCCACTGGGCCTAGAGTCCC
Organism: Dipodomys spectabilis; assembly: GCF_019054845.1. Taxonomy (NCBI): domain Eukaryota; kingdom Metazoa; phylum Chordata; class Mammalia; order Rodentia; family Heteromyidae; genus Dipodomys; species Dipodomys spectabilis. The sequence continues at coordinate 1,253,290 of NW_024870849.1, forward strand.
AGGATCAGCTATGGATCCGGAGGCTGCACCCCAGCCTAGGAAGATCAAAGTTGAGGCAGAGTTGCCAAGACCTGAGTTCAAGCCACGTGTTTGGCAAAATTAACTAGCTAACTAACTAACTAACTAAATTAAAAAAAATAAAGCTCCATGGTTTGAAATTTCTGCCAGTTTTCTTTCCTAGCCTGACATTTCAATTTAGCGTCTGGTAAATCCGTAGCAATGTGAGGGAAGGTGCAGAGTTGCCAGTACTTGAGTTCAAACCCCATGCCAAGCCAAAAATAAATAAGTCACTGAGCTCGGCATTGAAAGGTGGTTGTGGAGATGGGAGGGAAGGGATAGTGGGAAAACAAAGAGGCAACAATGCTCAATACGAAATGTTCTCATTACTTAGCTCATGTAACTGTAACCCCTCTGTACAACATTTTTACAATTAAAAAATGTACAAAAACTAATGAGGTGCTCAAGAAGCACTTTGGGGAAAATGGAAGGGTATCTGAACACTGTACAAAATTCTACACTGCTTTTTTTAATGTTCAGTATGGAACTGAATAAACATAACTGCTTCCATTACAAACATTAAGTCACTGTCTTGGAACTGGGGCCAATATTTCTGCTACTGATGGGTTTTGAGATCACCGTCCAGGTAACTCTTTTACACCATTTGTGAAGGGGAAGCTCACTGTCCTTGAGGAAAAAAAAAATTCAAGCTAGAGTTGCCAGGGCCTGAATTAAGGCCCTGCAATGGAAAAGGTATTTATATACATGTGTAATATTTGATATATATGTACATATGTATGTTTGTTTCATATTATGATTATTATTATTGATTTTGTATTTATTTTTATTTTATACATTTTATTTTTATGGTATTTAGTATTATTATAAACATAATATTTATTATGTTTTGTACATCTATTATAAAATTATACACAATAATTTAGGACATTGACTCATTTTTCATTAATACTTTATTAAGTGTTGAATCATGATACATAATTAAATTGAACCATTAGTCACATTCAACATGTGTTTAGAGTCTGCCACCAGTATGAGATTTGTCTTATCTTTGGACAACTTCCTATAGGGATTTTTTCAGATGATTTATACTCTGAAGCCTTTTCTTGAGGATAGGCAAATTGAGGGATAAAATTGTAAGCTTGGGGCTGGGAATGTGGCTTAGTGGTAGAGAGCTTGCTCAGCATGCATGAATGCCAGGGTTTGAATCCTCAGTGCCACATAGTCAGAAAAAGCCAGAAGCTGTGGAATGGCTCAAGTGGTAGAGTGCTAGGCTTGAGATAAAGGAGCTCAAAGACAGTACCCAGGTCCAAGTTCAAGCCCCAGGTCTGGCAAAAACAATAGGCCAGACGCCGATGGCTCATACATGGATTCGTTCCATCTCAGGAGGCTGAGATATGAAGACCACAGTTTGAAGAGAGCCTCGGGATGGAAAGCCTGTTAGACTCTTACCTACAATGAACCCCAAAAGACCCCATGGGGCCCTGTGAGTCTAGTGGCAGAGTGTTCACCTTGAGCTGAAGGGCTCAGGGACGGTGCCCAGGCTTCGATTTGAGAGACACAACTGGAAAAATAGTGAGGGATAATCAAAGTCCTTTTCCTATTTGCTAATTATGAGAATATTTTCTGGAAAATGAACTCTGATGTACAACAGAATTGGAGTCCGAGCTCAAGGTTCAAGTATAGTATATCCATATTCGCAGCATCTCAGACTCTAGCATTATAACCTTGTGTCCTACAGGGTTCTGAATGGTCTATTGTTGAAGGGCTTAATATACTCCCCAAGCTCTATTTGATAAGCAGTTGACTTGTATTGTCAATGTTACTACAGTTCTGAACCTAGCAGAGAACCAATAGCTCATGTCCATCACCCTAGCTCAGGAGACCGAGGTCTCAGGATCACAGGGTGAAGCCAGCCAGGGCAGGAAAGTCTATGACACTCTGACTTCTGCTTCTGAAAGGTGTGTTTCCTCTGTTTCCCTTGGTGATCAGAAGTTACTTGCACTCTCAATGTTCTTAGATTTCTCGAGCTATAGAAGTAGGAAAGAAATATCATTGACCCATCCTGGGTTCAAATGAAGTTCTCAGGATGCAAGACCTAGCTCTGTTAGCAGATGAAGTCCAATGTAACACTGTATTTGAAGGACAGAAACCAGTTGCAAAGGCCAGGCTAGGTGCAGAGCCCTCGGCCTGCAGGATTAGGAGGCAGAATGTACACACTCAACAACAGGGAACTGAGCTGCAAAAACACTTATTCACTCCAGGCACAGGCAGCAACGGGGGAAAACCTGTAACATTTGTTACAGTTACACCAGGGTCAGGCTTTTCTCAGCTTCTTCAAACAAGGGCTAATTAACCTTCCTCCCTCAGGTGAAGGGAGACTCAGTCTATCTTTAGTTAGCAATAGAGAGCCAGATTAGTGGGGGAGAGGGAAGGAACAGAGTAGAAAAACCCTGTTCTCTGGTCTTAGGGACTGGGTTTTTGTTGGTTTTGTTTTTTTTTTTTTTTTGCCCGTCACGGGGCTTGAACTCTGGGCCTGGGCGCTATCTCAAGGCAAGCGCTCTACAACTTGAGCCACAGTGCCACTTCTGCTTATGTGGTGCTGAGAAATCGAACCCAGGGCCTCATGCTTGCAAGGCAAGCACTCTACTACTGAGCCACTTTTCCAGCCCCGGGTTTTTGACTCTCCATCTATCAGATTTGAAGGCCCTTCTTCATCTCTGCAAATCCATTCTTCTTCCTTCATTCTCCACATCATTAATGCAAATTCCCAGTCCAAGGAGAAGCAGGGTCTTTCTTCTTCTGTCTCCAAGCACCTGATTCTGCCCTCGTGACTCTGGGGGCTCTTGGCTACCTGAGTAGTGGACCAGAGACCATCTCCCTGCTCTGTGGTTGTGTGAAGGTGATGCTGGTTTCCTGGCACACTACAGAAGACTTCATGATTGGGAAGTGTTCCCTTCTTTTCCTGCCACCCAAAACCAGATTCATCTATCAACTTTCTTTTTTCTATCATCTTTCTCTCTTTCTTTTCTTTCTCTTTCTTTCTTTCTTTTTCTTTCTCTGTTTCTTTCTCTGTTTCTTTCTCTCTCTCTTTCTTTCTTTCTTTCTTTCTTTCTTTCTTTCTTTCTTTCTTTCTTTCTCTCTCTCTCTCTCTCTCTCTTTCTTTCTTTCTTTTTCTACCTACCTACCTACCTACCAACCTACCTACATACCTATCTAGCTATCCCTTTTCCAGTCCTTGGGTTGAACTCAAGGCCTAGGCACTGTGTACAGCTCTCTGCTACTTGAGCCACAGCACCAATTCTGGGTTTTTCTGTGTATGTGCTGCTGAGGAATCGAACCCAGGGCTTCTTGCATGCTAGGTAAAAACTCTCTCACTAATCCACATTCCCAGCCCCCTCATATTTTTCTTAATGGTAGTTTTACGTAAGTATGCTACCATTTTAAGTTCCCAAGTTTAATTTTCTGAATACCAGTTACTTCTATGAAACCTGATCTTCTCTTCCTCTGCCTGATTTTTGACTGTTCCTGTATTGGTCTCATAATAAAATGTAAATAAATGCTGCTGAAAGCTTAAGTGTGCATCATATAAGGACAGAGGCCTGGAAACCTGGAAGAGAAAAGCGATGGGCCTGAAATGAAGAGAATGATGTAGTGTGCACAATTACAATATCTGAAAAGTAAACCAGTGAATAAAAGCAGAATCATTGCATAGGTATGTTTGCACTCGGGGAGGTAATATATATACACACATAAGTAGGTAGGGTACTGATACATAAACTTGGCCTTCTTTTTTGAATGTTTTGTGGCCATCCTAAGACTTAAACTCAGGGCCTGATGTGTTCCTGAGCTGTTTTGCTCAAGGCTGAGGCTTTACCACCACCACAGCTCCACTTCCAGCCATCTGGCCATTAATTGGACATAAGCAACTCCCAGGCTTTCCTGCCTGGTCTGCCTTGTATCTCCGGCTCGGTTTTCATTCTCAAAGCTGGAGCTCTACCCTCTGGGCCTCTGATACACTTCTGTTTCTGTGGTGGTTTATTGGAGACAAGAGTCTCACAGACTTTCCTGCTCAGCTGGCTTTGAATGGCAATCTCTCACTAGGCTTCAAGTGGCTTTACTCAGGGATTCGCCAGAGAGCCACTCCACACAAACCTTTAGTCTAAATCTTGAGAGGTACTACAGAAAAATGGAAACATGAAAATGCTACTAGTGTGTTTTAGATACTTAATGTTGGAGACACAAAACACTCATAATTATTAGTTCATTTTATAGGCAAAAGGAGCAATGCAGACAGTATGAGGATCGCTCCAGCTTTCAGTCCTCACATCCTGAGACAGTAAATTCACTGCAGCTCAATGCTAACTGACAGAACTGGCATGTCCTGTGGATATTTGCTCCCAAATCCTCTGACACTCATTTCTCACTTTTGGCCTCAAATTTGTGACTAGATGGTAAGATGAGGAGAGAAAATCCTTCTCAGTGAAATCAGCTATAAAGAACATTGGAGTAGTTTACTTATAAATTCAAACCATTGGAATGACCATGTTAAGAAGTCAAATTGTCACGGTGAAAAAATGAAGAAGTAAATTTGTATTTTTTAATTTTTGTCTGCCATGGGGCTTGAACACTGGGACTGGTCATTGTCCTTTTGCTTTTCAGCTCAAGGTGAGTGTTCTACCAATTAAGCCACGGTGTCACATCCCCATTTGTTAGGAAATGAAAAGACTTGGAAAAATTTATATTAAGTGAAATAAGCCAGGCCCAAAGAAATATAGGTCCCATGGTTCCCCTTATTTGTCATAACTAATATATGTCTGAGACAAACAGAAACTGTCAGATAACTTGATGTTAGTTGAAATGAATCCCACAATAAGGATTCAAATGTTTTTCTTACTTGCAATTGTTACCAACATATTTATAAGATGATTTCTTTGTTGCTTTGTATGTATGTCCACCATCGTATAAGCCCTGCTTTCACTGTATTTGATGTTGATATAATTTGTGGAGGCAAAGGGAAAAAAACACACTGCTTAAATAGGGTTAGAGGTGAACCCATTACACAATTAGATGTAGAAGACATTATGTCGAAAAACGAATTTTACAACTTTGGTGGTGTGGAGGGTTTGGGGAGTGGGGATACGGGTAATAGAGGGGTGTGGGGTGGGGAGGTGGAGAGGTGAAGGGATGGTATGGGGAAACAAAGGAGCAGACAACAATGCTTGATAAGAAATGTACTCATTATCTTGCCCATGTAGTTGTAACTCCTCTGTATGGTATTTTCACAATAATAAAAAAATTAAAAATTAAAAAAATGAAGAAGAAAAGAAAGAATGTGCCAGTGGCTGCTGATGGTAATCCCCGCTCCTCAGGAGGCTGAGATGTAGAGAATCTGAATTTGAATCCAAACAGCTTAGGAAAGTCCATGACACTATTATTTCTAAGAGATCACAGAAAAACCCAGAAATGAGGCTGTGACTTAAGCTTAATGCAGTACCCTTGAGCAAAAGGAGCTCAGGGACAACACCTAGGCTCATAGTTCAACCCCGGGACCTGCCCCCTCAAAAAGAGCCTGTACTTCTATGTCTTTGTGTATGTATGGATGTATTCCTATTGGTGAAGCTCCTGAGTAGCTATGATGAATGGCACCAAGCTAGAAAATTTGTTTTCAATACAATGAGTTCATAACACAGAGACTTCTTTCCAGACAGTGCATGTTCCGGGGCTTCCTTCACTGTTTCCTGTGGGTTTCTCTGTATCCCAGGATTGCTGGAAGAAGTCGCTCTCATTGTCTGGACAGGCAGACAATAAGACTCAGTCCTGTACCACTGGGTAACAAACAAATCCATCTGGGTCAGATAGTGAGGAAGAGTGTGGGCGGGCTCTGAAGGTCAGGAGAAAAAGGCCTCTTTGTACTCCAAGTTATGTGTATCCCCAGTGCTCTCTCTTAAAATGAAGCCTTCATTTTTGCTACCTCCCATGCCAGGCCAAGTTCTGTGCATTTATCCTGCCTCTGTGGGACTATATTCCGGTGTTCAGATACATGCTCAATAAAATTCAGGAGTTCTTCTGGCAGACAATTAGGGCACTGAACCTAATGAAATGTTTCATTGCTGGCGATGATGCACCTATGATGCCTCTCCTAGGTTTCCAGAAGCTTGGGAAATCCAAGCACATGTCTGATATCACAAAGCTTCCTGTCAGATAAGGCTGGTGAAGCTCATCAGGTTTTGAAACCTTTGGCCTCTCCTAGTTGTGCCCTGGGTGGCTGGGTTTTGGGGTTAAACACAGGGCCTGGGTGCTGACCATGAGCTCTGAGCAGAAGTGTAGTCCTTTACCATTTTGTGTCACAGCTTCACTTCTGCTCTCTCTCTCTCTCTCTCTCTCTCTCTCTCTCTCTCTCTGTGTGTGTATGTATGTGCATACACTAGTCCTGGAGCTTGAACTGAGGACCTGAGTACTGTACTTAGTTTCTCTCATGCAAGGATTGCCCTCTCCTACATGAATCAGGGATACTTCAGGTCTTTTCCTAGTGATGTGGCCCTGAGAAATCAAGCCCAAGGTTTCATATATGCAAAGCACTCTACCCACAAGGCACATTCCTAGCCCTCTAGTTATGTTTTTGTTAGTTTATTTCTGTATTTTTTTGTTTTTGTCAGTTGTATGAGTTGAAGTCTGGGCCTGGGTGCTGTCCCTGAGCAATTCAGCTCAAATCTTGTGCTCTACCACTTGAGCCACAGAGTCACTTCAGGTTTTCTAGTGGTTCATTGGAGCTAAGTGTCTCAAGGACTTTCCTGCCCAAATTAGCTTTGAACCATGATCCTCAGATCTCATCGTCGCGTGTAGCTAGGATGACCGGCATGACCCAAAATCACCCACCTTCCACTTCAGGTTTCTTAGTGGTGAGTGGGAGATAATAGTCTCATGGTATATTTTATGTCCGTGATAATTTGGAACCCAGATCCTCAGATCTCAACTTCCTGAGACGGCAGGATGACAGACCTCGACTATAGGACCCTAAGCTGTGGCACTTTGCTCCAATGGGGTCATTGGTTCCACGTGGTAGATTGCTAGCCATGAGCCCAAGAAGTAACAGTCAGTGCTTAGGCCCTGATTTCAAGGTTCATGACTGAGAAAAAAACAAAACAAACAATTGTCTACAGTAGACAACTCATTAGTTTTCAGTAATACATAATTTTTTCCCTGCCATGGGGACCTATCTGAGCCTCAATATTCTTGTCTGCATAATCATCTTAGTTGTGGAGCTCTTACAAGGACAGGAAGAAAGAATTCACCCTTTGAAGGAGGACAAAACACATAACATTATTTACAGGACTCAGCACACAGCATCCTGTGAAAGACTCAGCACCCAGCACCCAATGAAGGACTCAGCACACTACACACTGTGAAGGACTCAGCACGTAACATCTTGTGCAAGAGTCAACACACAGCACCCCATGAAGGACCCAGCACCCCAGGAAGGACTCATCACATAGCTGTATCCCACAAGCTGTCATTAGTATTAGGGTGCTTTCATCAGTATTGCCATTCTTTCAGAAACACATCACAAAGTGCACAAAGTTCACATCTAATGATTCAGAGGAGTGGGTTTTTTGTGTGTGGGGGGGTCAGCCACGGAGATTGTACTGCCCTAAGAGTTTTTGTTTAAGGCTAGAGCTCTACCACTTTGAGCCACAGATCAGAGTTTCACAGACATCCTGCCAGGGCTGGGTTTTAAACCCACCAATGTCAGATCTCAGCCCCCGAGTATCTTGGATGACAGGGGTGAGCGAGCCAGCAGGCATCTGATTCCGTGGCTGGGTTCCAGTGGTATACCTCTGGCTAAATCAGATTAGATGGCAGCTGTCAGCACCAGACTCCTGGTTTGCTCTGTGACGAGGTACTTGAAGTCCTATCCTTATAGAGTTGCAGTCACCACATTCAATCTTTTTGTGGTGCCAGTCCCGGGTTTGAGTAAGTGTTTAGACCCATCCCTTAACCTTTTATGCTCAAAGCTAGTGCTAGACTGCTTGAGCGACAGCACAGCTTCTGGAATTTTATGTGCATGTGGTAGTGAGGAATCGAATCCAGGACTTTGTATGTACTAGCCTTCACTATACCACTGAGACCCAGGAGTGACAAGTGTATAAACAGATAAATGTGTAGATTGGCATATATATACATAAACATGTATATATATATATATATATATATATATATATATATATGTATAAAACAAGAGAAAGATGTTTGTATATTATGAAATTACATATCCTATATTACTACCAATTATTTACAATTAAATTATTCCTTCCATTTTTAAGTATCATGATTGAATACATAATAAGTATTAGTTGAAAATTAGTCAATGTAGTATAATTGTTGTGTATAATTTTATAATAAACTCATTAACTACTAATTTAATTGTTACTTTTTTAACATTCCATTTGTATGCATGTATATTGGAATGTGTTTCTTAGTATCTCCCACCAATCATTAGTGGCAGTACCGGAATTTGACTTCCAGGCCTAAGTTGAGGTTTGGGGTATGGCTTCCCTAATAGAAAGACAAATGTCAGCATGCAAGGTCGTATACACTTTCTGGGCCTTGTCATTTAGACCCAAGATGGTCACAATGCAAGGGGAAAAAAAAATGTAAAACCACCTTCTTGAACTTCTCCATTTTATCCTTCTCCCTTTTTTTTTTTTTTTGCCTTGCCCAAGATTTGAAATTGGGTCCTAGGATCCCAGGGTAAGCTGTGTCAGAGATGCGAAGATCTGAGTTCAAGCCCCATGGTTGGCCCAAAAAAAGGCCCTGGCTTGGAATTTGCTCCATTTTTCTGGCAGGCCTGGGATTTGAACTCAGGGTCTGGATAATACTGTGGCAATGTGGGTAAAGGGGAAAGGCTCACCATCCTTGAAGACAAGAAATTCAGACCAGTTCCCAGGGCCTGCATTGAAGCTCTAGCACTGGAAAAAATAATCTTCATATATGATATCTATTTACATACATGGTTTGAGTGAGTATGAAGTTTAGTACCCTTATTTGTTTAGTATTATTACAATATAACATTTCATTTATTACATCCTAACACATAGGATATATTGGCAAACAGATATCTAGTTAGGTACGTAGGTAGGTAGGTAGGTAGATAGAAAGTTAGATAGATAGATAAATAGATAGACAGACAGACAGACAGAGACAGATGGATAGATGATAGATAGATAGATAGATAGATAGATAGATAGATAGATAGATAGATAGATAGATAGATAGATAGATAGATAGATAGATGATAGATAGATGATAGATAGATAGATAGATAGATAGATAGATAGATAGATAGATAGATAGATAGATAGATGATTGATGAATCTAGTCTTGGATGTCAGAAGTAAAGTTGGCAACAATTCCCAGTAATGAGAACTTCTGCAGTGTGCTAGGCCACCAGCATCACCTTCACACAACCACAGAGCAGGAAGACTGTCCCTTTTCCACTTCTCAGGTAGCCAAGGGCCACAGAGACAAGAGGGTAGAACTAGATTCTAACTCAGGTGCTTGGAGAGAGAAGAGATACAGCCCTGCCTTTAGTTGGTCTGAGGATTTACAATAATTATATGGAGAATGCAGGAAGAAGAATAGACTGGCAGAACTAAAAGAAGGGCCTGTATATCTGACAGATGAGTCAAAAAACCACCCCCTAAGACCAGAGAGTGGGGTTATTCTACTCTGTTCCTCCCCACTCCCCCACATAACTGGCTCTCTATTGGCAAGCTAAAGATAGACTGAGGCTCCCTTCACCTGAGGAAGGAAGGTTAGTCATTGTTTGAAGAGGCTGAGCAAAGCCTGACACTGGTGTAATTCTAAAAAATGTTTCAGGTTTCCCCATATTTCTGCCTGTGCCTGGAATGAATGAACTGGTTTTGCAGCTCACTTCCCTGTTGAGTGTGTACATTCTGCTCTTAATCTGACAGGCCTGTTCTCTGTACCTAGCCTGGCTTTTGAAACTGTTTTCTGTCCTTCAAATACAGTATTACACTGGAGTCCTTCCTGCAAATAGTGCGAGGGCTTGGATCCTGAGAACTTCATCTGAACCCAGGATGGGTCAATAATGTTTCTTTCTTGCTTCTATAGCTCAAGAACTCTAAGAACATTTAGAGTGCAAGTACTTCTCAACACCAAGGGAAACACAGGAAGCTCTTGAACATCTTGAACAATTTTCAGAAGTGGAAGTCAGAGTGTCACAGACTTTCCTGTCCTGGCTGGCTTCACCCTGTGAATCCTGAGACCTCAGCTTCCTGAGCTAGGGGGATGGGCCTGAGCTACTGGTTCTCTGCTAGGTTTAGAACTGTAATGAAATTGACAATACAAGTCAACTGCTTATCACAAAGAGCTTGGGGAGCATATTAAGCTTTTCAACATTGGACCTTTCAGTACCCTGTAGGACACAAGGTTACAATGCTAGAGTCTGAGAGGCTGAGCATATGGATGTGCTGCACTCAAACCGGGAGCTCTGACTCCAATTCTGGTGTACATCAGTGTTCATTTTCCAAAGAATGTTCTCATAATTAACAAGTAGGAAAAGTACTTTGATTAACCCTCACTTTTTTCCAATTGTGTTTCAAACTCAAGATTGGGCACTGTCCATGAGCCCTTCAGCTCAAAGCGAATACTCCACCACTTGAGCCACAGCACCACATGGGGTCTTTTGGTGGTACACTGAAGAGAAGAGTCTAACAGGCTTTGCCTGCCTAGGCTGCATTGAACTGTGTTCTTCAGCTCTCAGCCTCCTGAGATACTAGGGTTCCAGGTGTGAGCCACTGGCATCTGGCCTATTGTTTTTGACAGTCCTGGGGCTTGATCTTAGGGCCTGTGTACTGTCTCTGAGCTTCTTTTTCTCAAGGTTAGCGCTCTACCACTTGAGCCACTCCACAGCTTCTGGCTTTTTCTGAGTATGTGGCACTGAGGATTCAAACCCTGGCATTCACGCATGCTGAGTGCACTCTTTTCTACTAAGCAACATTTTAAGCCCCACCCTGACAATTTTCCTCCTCACTTGCCTATCCTCAAGAAAAGGCTTCTGACTACAAACCAGCTAAAGAAATCCCAATAGGAAGAAGTCCAAAGATAAGATAAAGCTCATACTTGGGAGAGATTCTAAACATGTGAGGACTGTGACAAATGCTCCATTTAATTATGTATTATGTTTCAACACAATAAAATACTAATGAAAAATTAATTAATGTCCTAAATTATTGTGTATAATTTTATAATAGAAGTGCAAAATTTAATAAATACTATGTGTATAATAATAACAAATACAATAATAAATTAATGAATCAAAGTAAAATAAAATACCAAATCAATAATAAAAATTATAATATGAAATTAACATATGTATGTAAGTATATATCTTATATTCCACATGTATAGAAATATTTTTTTCCTTTGCAGGGCCTTCATTCAGGCCCTGGGAACTCTAGCCTGAATTTCTTTTCCTCAAAGACCGTGAGTTTCACCTTCACCCATGGTGCAAAAAAGTTACCTAGACGGTGGGCTCCAATCCTAGCAATGGCAGAAATACTAGCCCCAGTTCCAAGACAGTGACTTAATTTTTTTAAATGGAAGCAGTTATGTTTATTCAGTTCCATACTGAACATTAAAAAAAAAAAAAAACAGTGTAGAATTTTGTAGAGCTATTCAGACATCCTTCCCTTACCTCAAAGTGCTTCTCTGAGAACTACAATCTTTTTTTGTACATTTTATTATTGTAAAAATGTTGTACAGAGTGGTTACAGTTACAGGAGCAAGGTAATGAGTACATTTCCTATTGAGCATTTTTGACTCCTCCTTTTTTTTCCCCTTACCATCCCTTCCCTCCCATCTCCACAACTACCTCCCCCTACCGATGTCAGTGACTTAGTTTTTCATTTTTGTTTGACACTCAAGTAGTGGCAACACTTCCCTCACAATTCTACAGATTTACCAAGACCCTGAGTTCAAATCCCAGGCTGGGAATGAAAACTGGCAGTAATTGAAAAACTGGGGGCATTATTTTTTTAATTTAGTTAAATAATTAATTTTTTATTTATTCTTTTTTTTTTTTTTGGCCAACCATGGGGCTTGAACTCAGCTTGTGGAAACTCTATCTCAGCTTGGATCTCCCTAGGCTGGGGTGCAGTCTCTGGACCCATATCCGATCCTGAGATCCTAGGCCCAGAGGGCTTTCAGGAAGAAAAAAAAAGATGGGAAGCACAAAAAAATGGAGAGCTGCAGAGGACTGGGTTTTTACAATTTTTTTCTTTACACGGTGACCATCCTGGGTATGAATGATACGGCTGCAAAGTGGACCTGACTTGCGGATGGCAGGTGGGCTATCAGTGAAGCCATAGGCCAACTTGTCAACATAAGCCCTGGGTTCAAATCCCAGTCCTGACACCAATGGCAGGAGATCACAAGAGACTCTTTCCTATGCTTAGGAATACAGATTGAAAGAGTAGTTCATGCATCGGTCTAGTCTAAGATTGGATGCAATAATCCTAGAATGCTGCTTGATCTTAAGTAATAGTTTATTAAGCATGAAAAGAATAATATTCCTTCAATGGCGGTATAATAAATACCTAAGAGTTGGTAGAAACATAGTAGGTGTTATTCAATCATAAATAGACCGCTCTAGCACTCTTTACCTATATCTATTTATTTGTATACCACTGTCTGCCTATTCATGTATCACTGTTTTGGCCAAACCTGGAGGTCGATCTGAGCACCTGTGGACCATCTGACAGCTTCATTGGCTAGAGGCTGCCATGCTCAAACTCATCCATTCATGAATTGGGCCTGCTAGGTTCTGAGTTCAGATCCTAGCACTGCCAAAATTTAATCTTGATGTAAGAAGCCGAGTGTGACACATGTTTTCCTTTTCTGGGAGAGTCCTGGGTGTCAGGCATGATGGAGAACATATCTACAAATCTAGATGTTATGTGATAGGATGTAAACAATGTACTAAGTGGTATAGGTGTCATCAGAGTCAATAAAATGGTAAATAAATGACTAAAACAAGAAATACAATGAATAACCACACAAAACACAATATGGACTGAACATCTGTACCAAAGTATAAATCCTATCTTTTTTTGGTTATTTTTTTTTGGGGGGGGTCCAGTCATGGAGCCTGAAATCTGGGCCTGGGCACTGTCCCTCAGCTCTTCAGCTCAAGGCTATCGATCTACAACTTGAGCCTCAGTGCCACTTCCGGCTTTTTTCCTTTTTGGTAATGTGGTGCTGAGGAATCGAACCCAGGGCCTCAGGCATACAAGGCAAGCACTCTACCACTGAGCCACTTTCCAATCCCCTATGAATCGTATCTTTAAAATGTATATAAGAAGTATCTTTTCCAGGAATGAGGCTTGAGTTCAGCCCCTCTATGAAGAGGGAATGGCGGGAGACCCTGAGATACTCGTTTCTGGACCTATGACGAGTCATGGAATGTCATCGATCTCATCCTTGAATGAGTAGTTCGTGCATGATGCAAGTAGGAAATGATGGGCAAGACTCATGGAGTATTGATTATTTCCAAAGAAGAGTTGATGAAGCATGACAATAATCATCAGCATTATGAAATGGAGACATAAGGAAAGATCCAAGAATCAGTAGTCACACAGATTGAATTCCATCACAGGTCACTATCTCTACTACTTTATACAAATATGTACTTATTTGCATACTACCTTCAGCTTATGAATAGATGAATATTATCCTCTCCACTTTCCCCCAGTGGGAGCTCAATTTCAGGTCCTGGGAACGTCCTAGCTCCTTCGTGGCTCCCAGGCTGGTGTGCTCATGTGGACCCATTCGCCAATTGGGCCTGCTAGGCCCCGAGTTCAGATCCCAGCCCTGCCAAAACATTCATCATCTTCATGTCAGAAGCCAATTGTTACACCTATTTTCCTTGCACCTGTGCAAGTCCTGGGTTTCAGTGATGATGGAGAATGTATAGACAACTCTCTACTCATGGGAATAGGTTGTCATCCAGTTCACCAGATTTATTTCTGTCATCCTATACTCAAGGAAATACCCAGTACATCAATGAATAAGCCACAAAATAAAAAGAATGACTACACTGAACGCAAGATGCCTCCCACCTCTTTGGAAATATAGATCCTCTGTTTAATTATGAATTTATGACTATATTGGCCCCCACCAGGGCTCCATCAAAGGTCCCAGGAATGGCCTAGATCCTTAGGGGCTCACTGGCTCGTGTGCTCAATATGACCATTTACCAATTGGACCCGTTAGGCCCTGAGTTCAAATTCCAGCACAACGAAAGGATTCATTCTGATGTGAGAAGCCTATAGTTGCATATGTTTTTCTGTCCTGTGAAAGTTCTGGGTCTCATCGAGGATGGACAATTCTATATAGGCAACTCTATAGCCATGGGAATAGGTTGTCATCCATGTTAGCACAGTGATATCTGTCACCATACTCAATAAAATACAAAATACATCCATGAATAAGACACAAAATAAAAAGAATAACTACACGGAATGCAAGATGCATACCACACCTGTAGGCAAAGAGAGAGCCTATATTTAAGAAAGGTGGGCTTGCTATTTTCTCCAGTGCTGGGGCTTCAAATCATGCTCTGGACAAGGCCTGACAGTCTAGTCTTCAAGGATGGTGAGCTTCTCCTAACCCCAAAGTGCAACAGAGCTACTCATATCTGAGTTCAAAACCCAGCACTGACAAAAAATTCATCCTGATGTCAGATGACAGTTATTACACACGTTTTCCTCTCCTGTGAAAGTCCTGGCTCTCAACTAGGATGGAGAATGCATAAGCAACCCTATAACCATGGGAACAGATTGTCATCCATGTCAACACAGTTATACTTGTCACCATACTTAATAAAACACACAATACCTCCACGAATAAGACATACAATAAGGAGAAGTGCACTGAACTCAAATTCCTGTCCACACATGTATGTCAATATAGATCCTACTTTTAAATTATGAATTTATGACTATGGTGTACCTGGGGATCAATGGCAGATCCTGGGAATGGCCTAGCTCCTTAGTTGCTCACAAATTGGTGTGTTCACCTTGCCCGGAGTTCAGATCCCAGTACTACCAACAAGTGGTTCATGGAGAAAGAAGCCGAGTGTGAAACTTGTTTTCTTTTTCTCTGAGAATCCTGGATGTCAGGCATGATGGAGAACATTTCTACAAATCTACATGCTCTGTGATAGGATGTCATCAATGTAATGAACGGAATGGGTTTCATCATAGTAAAATCAACGGTAAATGAAACAAAAATTATATGGAACAACCACACCATATATGTATGGATTGAAAATCTATAGGTAAGTATAAACCCTATCTTTACAATGTATACACATAGTACGTTTTCCAGGGCTGGAGCTTGAATTCATGACTAGTCAACAGGCCTGACTTTCTAATCCTCAAGTAAGGTGATCTTCCCCTTCATCCACATTGCTGCAGATTTACCCACATCCTGAGTTCTAATACAAAACCTAGAAGAATAAACAGCACGAATTGCAAGCCAGGGAGCTAATTTTTATTTTTTAATTTTTCTCAGCACGGGGCTTGAACTCAGGTCATGGCAACTCTGCCTGAGCATTGATCAACCTATGTGGGGGTGCAGGCATTGGACCTAAAGCTGCTTCTGGGATGCTAGACCCCAGGCCTTGTAGGGAAAACAATGCACAGAAAAAAATGTGGCCTTTTTATGTTTTCTTCCTTTGTATGGTGACCCTCCTCGGTCTGAATGACACTGTTGCAAAGGGTACTTCACCTTGCATTGCTGTATGATGGCAGACAATCAGGGGAGCCATAGGCCCACCTGGCAACATAGGCCCGGATTTTGAGTCTCCGTGCTGAAACCAATGGCAGGAAATATTAAGAAACTGGTTTCCATCCATAGGAATAACAGTGACATGTTATCAGTGTCACGGTTGAATGAGTTGATCATGAATGATGCTCCTATAAAATTAGACAGCATCATTTCAGGAGGCTGATTTATTTTATTTATTATTTATGAAGCATTAAAGAATATTATTACTTACAGGAACGCAATAATTTCAGGACACTGGTTGATTTCATTAATAGTTGAAGGATGAAAACAATAACATTAATTTCATGGAGGTATAATAAATATCCAAGAATTGGTATGAATGTAGTCTATATAACTGAATAATGTATAGACATCTCTGGCACTCTATAAGGATGTATATTTATTAGCATACTGCCATCTGCATGTAAATCTGTTCTTAATTTGTTAAACCCTGGGGCATGATCTTAGATCCTGGAAACTGCCTGTCCGCTCAATTTGCCCCAGGATTTTGTGTTGACACTCACCCACTCATTAATTTGGCCCTGTAGGCCACGAGTTCAGTTGCCAGAACTCCCAAACAATGAATCGTTGAGTAAGAACCTGATGGCGATTCAGGTTTTCCTTTTCTGTGAATGTCCTGTGTGTCAGGTATGAAATGAAATACATATGCAGACCTATAACCTATGTAATCAATGTAATAAATGTTCTGTGCACCATAATAGTCAATAAAATAAATGGTCAATAAATAAATAAAACAAAAAACTACACTGAAGGCAATATGGTGTCAACATATATATATATATATATATATATATATATATATATATATGTGTGTGTGTGTGTGTGTGTGTGTGTGTGTGTGTGTGTGTAGTGCAACAGAGTTACCCAGACCATGAGTTCAAATCCCAGGCCTGGCAGAAAAAATGGCACCTCTATACTATGTGAGGTCCATAATGAATATTATGCCTCCATTTTATTAATGTGATTCTTTAAATGCCTCATAAAGTATTAACTAAAATCGATCAGTGTCCTATAATATATTTGTGCATAATTTTATCCTATAATCATTCAAGTACTGCTCATTCAATCATAACATACATCACATTCCGTTGGTAATCATATGGATAGGAAGAAGTTTCTTAGGATCTCCTGCTATTTGGAGGTGGCAGGACCAGGATTCCAACTGTAGGCTCCAGCTTCCACCACTTCAACCCAAGGATAGGGATCTCATCGGTCTGTCCAAGGACATCAGCAAGACCAATAGTTAGTCAGGCATCAGTGGCTCTCAGCAGTCCTCCATTATACTTACAAGCTCTGATAGGAGGATCATGGTCTAAGTCACCCTAGGCAGGAAAGTCCTTGAGACCCCTGTCCAACTATAGTGCCAACAAAGCCAGAAGCCCTGTGGCTCCAGTGTGGAGGGCCAGTCTTGAGCAAAAACAGCTCACAGACTGTGGCCAGATCCTGAGTTCAAAGTCCAGGACTGGCAACAAATGGACATACACCGCTATCTTTGCAGCCATCCAACTAAAGCAGGTCACCCTCTTGTCCCCAACTGAATTGGACAGAGTTCCATGGGAAAAGAGCTGGGGGACCTGCTGTCATCATTACTCTGCCCATGCTGCTTGCATAACAGGATTCTGGCCACATCCCCATTCTTTCATGTTTCTTTCTGACCAATGGGATAAAAGAATTGTGGCCATGCCCCATATTCCATGATGCCCAGTAGCACCAGGATTCCCTCTATTAGTTTACACCACTACCAGTAGTTGAGGAAAGTAGAGGTGGCTGAGTGGTGAGCAAGAGACTCGATGTGACTTTGGAGTATAGTAGGATATTGATGCACTAGCCCACCCTTATCTCCCATCCCCTTCCCACCTTCCCGAGGTGCAGGGTTTTAAACCTCAGGCAATGGCCCGCTGCCAGCCGGCCTAAGGCCCAACCTGGTCCCTGCCATTGGTCCTCTGTTCTAGACCCATGAGTCCATAATGCTGCCACCTTGGCTGCTTGCCCCACCTGGAGCAGCAGCCAACAGCTTCTCCCAGAAACTCAGGTGAGTTGCTGCCCTAACACCACCCCAGCCCGGGTCAGACACCCCTCTGGGGCCACCATGATCGATCCCCTGCTTGTTTTCCCTCCCTGGCTCTGAAGAGCAACCTTTCTGTCTTGGGCATTTCTGAGATAGAGACTCTATGCTCAGGCTGGGGTGGATCATGGTCTTCCTATCTGTGACAGGTATGATCCACCAGGCCTGGTCCTCTGTTGGGAGGGTAGACATGTAGCGCCATGCTCAGTCATCAGTTTAGATGGATTATCCTAAACTCTTAGTCCACCACAGGTGAAGCTCTGGGTAGGGCCTCAACCATCGGACATCAGTCTCCTTACAGGACATTTGTGAGGAACCAAGGGATTTATACAGAGGGACCTCTGGAGCATGGCTAGGCAAAGAGGGAGCGGCCTTCAGATAAGGTTCTCAGCAATTCTGTGAGCATATGATAGGAAGATACCCAGAAAGGGCTCAGGTGGGGCCTGTTATTAATCGTGCAATTTGTGGGATTCTGAAACAAAACATGTCTCTCTTCCATCATTACCTTGTCCCCATAAGGAAGGGGATCCTTCATTCTGTGGAATTTTCCAGCTGGGGAAACCGAGGCACTGAGAAGCTAGATGACCTATTTATGATGTCAAATTCACAGGAAGCTCAGCCTGACTTCTCTACCATGCTCCCTAGGACAATGGGTGCTATTCAGTTTACTTCTTTTGGTGGGAAGTACACTTTTTGTCAGTTGTGGGGCTTGAACTCTAGGCCTGGACATGGTTCCCCAGCTCCTCAACTCAAGGCTAGTGCTCTACCACTTGAGCACACAGTGCCACTTCCAGTTTTCTGGTATTTCTTTGGAGATAAAAGTCTCACAGATGTTCCTGCCCAGCTGGCTATGAACCATGATCCTCATATCTCAGCCTCCTGTGTATTTAGGATTAGAGTTCTGAGCCGCCGGCACCCGACTTAACTGTAATTCTGACTTTCTTTCTCTCTCTCACTCTCACAGGTGAGAGAGTGAATGGGTGAATGGGTGCTGGAGGAGGTGACCCAGAGTCCCCATGTTGTTGGTACCCAAAGTGTCCCTCTCATTCTGGAGGTTGGCTGTGGGTCAGGAGCTGTCTCACTCAGCCTGTTGAAATAGCTCCACGAGCTAAGCCCCTCTGTGCCCTGGCTAGATCGTGATGGTTATTCATTGTCCATCCAGCCTTACTCGACTTATTGTATTTTATTGTTTTCTACATCATTTTCTAGCACCTGGCCAAAATTATGATACATAAGTACGGGATGAAAATGTAATGCCATCTTACGAAAGTCATTTAGGGCTCTGTGAATGTGGCTTCATGATACAGTGATTGCCTAGCATGCATGAAACCCTGGGTTCAGTGCCTCAGAAAAAAACCTGGAAGTGGTTCTGTGCCTCAACTGGTAGAGTGCTAACCTTGAGCAAAAACAACAACAACAAAAAAAGCTCAGGAATAATTCCCTACCCCTGAATTTAAGCCCTTGGACTGGCAAAAAAAAAAAGCATTTGGCTAGTAAATGCAAAATATAAAAACCTTACTTGGAATATATAATTGCCCCTTCCATACTGACACCTGACAATAATCCCTAATTCATTTACTTTACTTATATTAGGATACTGTGTTGAAAAAAGAGTATTGTTTATTAGGTTACAGCAATTATTGCCATGAATATGCTTAGATGTCAGGTGAAGATTAATTCGGGAAATTCAAAGATTCCAGAATTTTGTGTGGTCACTGCTAATCACAAAGAGAAGGGTAGTCTAAGTGAGATTTAGAAATCTTTTTGGTCAGTCATGACACCAAAAAGGCAGAGGGTAATTAACAGTTGTGACAGTAGAGAAGGAATTACTCCAGACCGAAGGAAAAACTGATAGTAACTAAGGTATACTAGAAACTGCTCTAGAGAACCATTTTTAGTTATTGAAGAACTAGTTATCAATCCTCATTGCCCTTAGCATTCTAAATCTCTTAGGCTAGCTCTTAATCTCTGTGTGATAAATGTATCTCCTTCTATGCTGTTCTTTCATACTTGATCTCCTTTGCTTTCTAAAAATCTCAATCTTTTTATATTTCTCTATGAACATTTCCTGATAATGAAAACACCTATACAGATGGCAGAAGATATTAATATAAGGGTCCCATAGCTCATGAGTCATTAATGTAACAACATGGAAAAGGAGGACATATTTATTGCTACCTCAAATTTTCTGAAAAGCTGCAATGTTATCATTTGGTTCAAATTTCCATTCTTTGGCTACAAAGTGTCATTCAGTGCACATAAATGCAAATATGAACCGGGTGCTGGTGGCTCACTTCTGTAGTCCTAGCTACTCAGGAGGTTGAGACCAGAGGATTGTGGTTCAAAGTCAGCCTCGCCAGGAAAGCCCATGAGACTCATATTTTCAATTAACCATCAGAAACCCAGAAGTGATAATAGCTAAAGTGGTAGAGTGCTCAACTTGAGCTCAAGAGCTGAGGGACAGTGCCCAGGATCAGAGTTCAAGCCCCATGACCAAGTGCAAATATGAATTTAATTTTCCGTGAAAAGAACAACAAGATCAATAATCTTCCCTAGCAGAAAAAATAATTCCAAAATATTTCAGTACACCTGCTTTTGCTGAGTTATTTAAATTACAGCTTTCCTTTCTGGACATTGTCTCTTCTTTTTAAAATTGCCAAATATTAGCTTTACAGTCAACTTCATCTAGTATTTCTTGTTTCAAAAGAGAAAACTATACAGTTGATGTCACTTAGCTTTCTTACTATCTTAGGTCAAAACCGACCCAGGCAGGAGAGTCTGTCAAACACTTATCTCTAATTAAACACCAAAAAAAAAAAAACAAAAAAACAGAAGTGGAGTTTTGGCTCAAGCAGTAGAGTACTAGCTTTGGGGGCAGGTGGGCAGGAAAGTCAACTGTTCAGGGACAGGGTCTAGCCTCATGGTCCAGCACAAACTAAAAAAACAATCAAATTAAAAATCCCAAATATTTCTTTGGGACCCTCCTTAAAGGAGTGCTAGTCTGAGAAGAGCCTCCTTTTGCTGATCATACTCACTGGATTCTGCTTTTTTGGAATCATTATTGCTCTGGAGAACTTAGAACCAGACTAAAGGACTTGATAACTGTCTCCTGCAACAAGAGAATCATCTCAGGGGTGAAATATCCATCCATAATAAAACCTTCATGTCTTTGTTTCTTTGCTGTAGAACACCTTTAAAACAACATTATATTTGTGTTCTATGCTGGCCTTCAAATGGCACATTATTTCTTTTTGTAATACTCTCAAATAGAAGTTTACAGAAAAGTTTTATATGAATATAGAACACACTTGAAAAATCGGGGACAGAATTTCTTTCAAGCCTTGGATTCTTTTCTTATAGGGTAAAAAGGAAAGCACAAGTTAACTTGAACTTTGTCATTCCTCTATATTCAATTCTTCTCCTGGGATCAGTTTCCACATCCAGTAACTGTTACTTTCAGTAACAATCGATGGTGTTGCCTGAGGCATAATGAGTGTTTTCTGGGTTTACTGAAATAACACAAGGACACCTTTGTACCTGAGGTAACACGTGTTTCCGAGACAATTTAGTAAAGGGAAAATATGAAATTTTATTGCTTATAAATACATTATCCATGAGTACATTGACTTCAAACTTTGTAAGTTCTCTGTAAATTAAGGTGGATTTTAAATGGGAAGAAGGTTCTCAGATCATTCTTTTTGTGAGTTTATGTGCTGCGCATTATTTCCCGTGTACATGAGTTAACAGTAAGGGAAACAATAGCAATAACAGGAGAAAGAGAAGTCCTGTGTTTAAGTATAAGGATTCAATTCACTATAGAATGAATGCCAGAGCCTTCCAGCAACAAAAGGGAATACTGATTTATGGAGCAAGGATAAGAAAAAAAGAAAGACATAAGGCAAAGGTTGGGGTCAGGAGGTCTGCAGCTCAAGACTGCAGCACCTTTTACTTCTAACTTTCCCTAATATATACTGTTAGAGTTCAAGAAGTAGTATAAGGTTACTATAGTCCAGAAAAACAAGGAAAATTTCAGTAAAAACAGAGTGCAGTAAAAACAAGACAAGTTCAACTGGTTGAAAGTAAAACAAACTCTGCAGACATAGCAAAGCAATCCCGGGCACCTGGTGTCTTTCAAATAAGCCAGTTCCTTGTACGTGCCTTCAAGCGAGGACAAGGGTCAAGATGACCTTTGAACTTTACTGTTGGCTCCCAACAATAAAAGACGCTACAAATAAGACAACATTGATACAATAAAGCCAAGTCCAGTATGTAGATTTGTGGGAGTGATATAGAGAAAGCATTACTCCTGCATGGACCACGAAGTATGAGGCCACTCCCTTTCTAAATCATGCTTCCAAATCAAGCAACTTTATAGAAAGTAGAATGGAAGAATAATTCTGGCTCTAATGCAAGTCAGATGTAAGAGCATGGACTTAACTGGAAAAATGTCCATCTTGAGAGAGCAGGGATTATACTAGCAATGAACTGGTGGCTAAACTTACATTTCTTTTTCTTTCCTTCACTTATATATATATATTTTTTTGTTGGTGGTAGTCTTGGCACTTGAAATCTGGGCCTGGGTACTGTCCCTCTGCTATGCAGCTCAAGGCTTATGCTTTACCTCTTGAGCCACAGTGCCACGTCCAGTTTTGTTATAGTTAATTGGAGAAAAGAGTCTCTGGGACTTTCCTACCTGGGCTGGCTTTGAACCCCAATCCTGAAATCTTACTGCCACCCATCTTAAGATTACATTTCTAACACTGTACACTCAGCATATGTAACATGTATGTTCATCTATCTTTATATGAATTCGTGCATTAAAAACTGGACTACACCTTAGACTTTACACTCACAAACATGTTTGTAGTTCAAAAGTTGATACTACTGGAGAAATAAAACCTAAGAATGTAAAGGAGTCTGGGAAGTTCAGTTTGCATCCAGCCTGGGCAGAGCAGTCTTTGAGACACTATCTATAATTAACCAGCCAAAAGCTGGACTGGAAAAATGCCTCAGGTGATTAAATACCAGTCATGAGCAAGATTGATGAATAAGAGCTAAGGCTTTTGCATACGTACATACAAACATACACATACATACAGAGGCACTATTATGTGCACACACAAATACACAAATGAAACACTCTCAGAATATGTAGAAAAGTTAGAAAACAATAGAAAATATGTCCTGAGAAAGACTAGAATCAAGGGATAAGTTTTAATATTAGAAAGTCCTCAAGTGAACTTTCTTCGAAAAAGTTTGAGACTATTACCTAGGTAAGGATCAGAGATAGTAAGAGAGTCATGTAATCAAAATTAAAGGGATTGGATCCATGGAGCAATGAATCAGAGACCTCTGCAGGTGCATCTCAAAATGTTCATAGCCTATGTCAAATGTTAGAACATCTTTGAAAATAGTTCATGAACACTCTGAGCAGTCTAGTGGATAATATCACGGGAGAAGTTCAGAATTGCCAGTCTGTATCTAGAGTAAATAAACCAAGAAACTATGGCTGGGCAATGTGATACAAGCCTAAAATTCTAGCATTCAGACTAAGACAAGAGATTAGAGAGTGGAATTACATAGTGATACCTTCCCTGGACCAGGTAGTATAATTTAGTCTTATTAAAACAAACCAAACAAGAAAGAAATACACAGTTGGAAGTCTGGGCTTATTTTGTCACTATGATTTGAGAAGTCAACTTTCTTATTGAAATGCAACTCATATATAATCCTCAGTTGTGTTTTAAATGCTCTTTTCATTACAGAACATTCCTAGATGCAAAATGGCTCATGATTCCCATCCAAAATTTGAAAAAGTAAGTAATCATCATTCTGTTGGATTCCAAAGAAATGATGGATTACAAAAGCTAAATTATAATCTAGATTTAAAATATTTGGTTTTGTAAGTAATTTCATATACTATAGGATACGACAAAATTCTTTTTAAGTAGAGGGTTTAATTGACAAATTCACAAATGATCATGATTTCCCTTAATTGCAATATCTAGTATAGGTATGAGTCAAGCGGAAAAGGTCAGATAATGTGATGTTAGGAAAACGAACCCTTAAATATGTATTTTAAAGTTTTCGTTTCTTTAATGCATGTGTTTCTAACGCATTTATAAGATTATTTCTTTGTTGCTTTGTATGTCACTCCCCCACAGTGTAACCCCCGCTTTCACTATATTTGATGTCAGTATAACATGTGGAGGAGATGGGGACAAACAAGTCGTTTAAGGATTCAGGTGGACCTGTTGCAACAATGAGAAGTACAAAATGTCATGTCAAAACCAGCTTTACAATGTCGGTGGGGGGGGGGGTGGGGGGGTATGATTGGGTGGGAGGGAGGGGGGAGGCTGGGAAGGGAGGTGAAGGGTAAACAAAGGAGGAGGCTGCAATGCTTGGTAAGAAATGTATGCATTTTCCTGCCCATGTAATTGTAACCCCTCTGTACAGTATGTTCTCAAATAAAATAAAATTAAATTGAAAAAAAAAAGAACTCTAATAACAACAGAAGCTGGAGGGGATGTGGACAGAAGGAAACCTTACTGTATTGTTGGTGGGGGTGTAAACTTGTTCAACCACTTTGGAAAGTAGTATGGAAGTTCCTCAAAAGAATCCACATAGAGCTCCCCTATTTCCCAGCAATCCCACTTTTGGGCATTTACCAAAATGATCACAAACATAACCATACTAAAGCTACCAGCACAACTATGTCTTTTGCAGCATTATTTACCATAGCTAAGATATGGAACCAACCCAGATGACCCTTAGTAGATGAATGGATCAAGAAAATGTGGTATATATACACAATGGAATTCTATGCCTCCATCAGAAAGAATGACATTGCCCCATGTGTTAGGAAATGGAAAGACTTGGAAAAAATTATATTAAGTGAAGTAAGCCAGGCCCAAAGAAATATAGGTCCCATGGTTTCCCTTATTTGCAATAACTAGTATATTTGTGAGACAAGCAAAAACGGTCAGATAAGTTGAAATTAGGTGAAATGAACCCAAAGATAAGAACTCAAATGGTGTTTTTTCTCTTGCTATTGTTTCTAGCATATTTCTAAGATGATTTCTTTGTTGCTTTGTATGTCCCTCCGCCATGGTATAACCCCTGTTTTCACTCTATTTGATGTTGGTATAATTTGTGGAGGAGAAGGGAAAAATAAATTCTTTAAATAGGGTTACAGGTGGACCCATTACAACAATCAGATGTACAACACGTTATGTCGGAAAACGAACTTTACAACTTTGACACATGGGTTGGTTTGGGGGTGGGGAGTTGGGAAGGGATGGTAAGGGGAAACAAAGGAAGGGGCAACAATGCTTGATAAGAAATGTAATCATTACCTTGCTCATGTAATTGTAACCCCTCTGTACATATTTTCACAATAAAAATATCATGAAATTTAAAAAAAAATTCACAAATGATTCTTGTATTTTATAAGCCTAGAATATTCTTTCAAGTGAGTTATAATTAGAACTTAGTTAATAGATAATACCAACAATTCATGTATAAAATGATAATGTGAATAATGTAGACAGAGTTGCCAACAAAGAGAATAATTGTGTGACATCTAATTTCTTCTACCTGTATGTAACAAAGGAATCAGTTTCCTTAATTACGTGCCTCCTTATACAATGAGAAAAAAGCTAGTTTTGGGGGTCGTTTTTTTTTTTTATTGGTTTGTACTAGGGCTTGAACTCTGGGCCTGGACACTGTCTCTAAGCTTGTTTATGCTCAAGGCTCGTGCCTTAGCACTTCAACCTCAGTGCCACTTTTGTCTGGCTTTTGCTGTGAAGTTTATTGGAGATAAGAATTTGGGGAATCTTCCTGCCTGGGTAGGCTTTGAACTGTAATCTTCCGATCTTAGCATCCAGAATATCTATGATATTTAAAAAAGAATAAATATAAATAATATTTGCAAGTATTCTGATCTCAAGAATACGTGGGTGAAAAATGATGCAACCTAGATTATTGTGGTGTTCTTTCCAGAACAGGAAGGGCATCACATTAGCATAGGTGTAGTATTTTTTCACAATAGAGATAAGCTATTCTTGATGTGAATTAAGGGAATTTTAAGGGAATGAATTTCCCTTAAAAGTGTTGGGCTAGGATGACTTAATGGCATAAATCTTGATTGATGGTCTTAGATATAATAGCTTACTCTGATAAACAGTTGTTTACTCTTCAAGAATTAATTATTAGAGATGCTTCATAGTTTTATTTTCTACCAGAAACTACATCTATAGTAGAATTACATAACATGCAAACAGGTACTGTTTTGAATCTCTCAGGTATGGAATGTTCAAAATTTGAAAATGAGTAGTTATCAGTCATAGGAATTTTGAAGAACAAATATATATTCTGTCCTCTTAACAACTTATTTACTTTTAAAAGTTATGGGTTTCCATAGAATTAAACTGTTTTCAGTTTTAGTATGAGTATGTATTAAATATTTTTTTTCAAAATATTGGTAATTATATTGTGAAAATATTGTCTAGTTAGATAACATTCAAGTTGATGGTCCTCTGTTAAAAAGGGGTAATTAATTCTAATTAGATGTCAAATAGAATTTATTTTTAAAAAGTTACTACACTAAGAACAATATTTATTATACCAATACAGTGAAATTTTATTTCATGCAGCTTACTTTTTAAATTTAATTTAATTGTCAATGTGAAGTACAGTGGGGTTACAGTAATTGTAAGGTAGTGAACACATAACTTTTCAAACTTGTTACCTCTGCTTTCATTTTTCTCACAGTTTTGCTTCACCGCTTCACCTGTGACATGTTGTAATGTACATTTCCAACATATTGTCTTCGGAGTATTACTGTTGCATTGGTTTGCCCTTTGTCCTTTGTCTCGCCATTTTGTTGTTCTCTTACCTTCCCTAATTAAGGTAAATATATACACAATACAAAGGGTACCAAAATCAAATACAGCAGGAGATAAACCATAAGGGAAAAACACACAGAAAATAGAAATCACACAGTACATTAAAAACAACAACCGCAAATAAAAATTTCTGTTTTCATATCTTGGAGTTCATTTTGCTCAACATCAGCTTATATGGTCATATATATGCATAACAGAGCCACTGGAAAATAATAGTTTCATGGACACTATATCATGAAAATAACATGTGAAATGTTTTTGATGATAAAAGTGGAATTAAGGGTGGTGAATTCATGATTCTAATAAAGGAATTTCAAAAATTTTAAAATTATGAAAGGTAAATTTTAATTGTTCAAATATTTTTAACAACTTAGCCTATGAAGAAAATTTAAAATTGTCTGGGAACATAGGCTTTCATGCAAAGAAATTCATGGAGACTTAGTGGATAGAGAGCAATGTGGGTGAAGATGGCTCATTTTCACACTAAACAAACAAACCTCAGAAACCTTGCTATAAATCCTGTAGCTTCCCTTGAGAATTGTCCTTACCAAGGAAATATACTCCCATATGTGAAACAAGGTTGTAGTGGAATTTAAATTCAAAGTTCTTTAAAAAAGACATCAAAATTTGTGAATTGACCTTTAATTACCAAACAGTAATTTCCTGAAAAAGATAATTTGGGTCAAAATATTTAAGTAGAAAGTGCCCTCCACAATGAAAGAAGATATTGCGTTTACACTTTTCTAATTGTAAAATTTTGCTCAATGTCTTTGCACGTGAAGCACTGAAACACAGAAAAAAATCTGATTGAATACTTCAAACCAATAATTTCACATTTCTAAGTAGCTCAAATATATAATATCCTTATTAACATCAAATAGTGAAGACTTCCCTTATTACATAAGCCAAAAAGTTTTGGGATCAGAAAAAAATTTAGCAAATTGAAAAGGTAAGAAAACGGTGTTATTAGAAGACCTAGCTGAGCGTATTGGCTTCAGAAGTGGAGGAAAGCCAAAACTTTTTGACATGGATTGCCTTAATATTTTTGTTACCTAAAGTGATTTTACAGAGCCTATTTGGCTCACTACAATGAAGGACAGATTGAATGAAGACATGAAAATAAATTCCACATCCAAATAAAAGGGTTTTAAAAGAGAAACCATGAAGATGTAGCAGTGGGGGAGGCCTTACAGTCTTTCAGCTTCACAAGACTTGAAGCCAAGAAGGTGTGATTAGTTGGAAATCAGGCAAGAGCTAAGAGGAGGACATAGAAGTAGGACATAGAAGTATTGTCCGTTTTAACAGACCCTGTCATCCAAGGTATGGGTGATTTAACTCTATTCTTCTCCATACATCTTGTTGAGCAAATGCAAGAACAAGAGAAAAATAATCCATTGAAATAATTTTGCAAAGAATGACTTCACTGTTCCTGATATGGCATCTAAGCATCTTGTTAGCAAAATATACCTTTGAGTTTAGAAGTAATTGAAGCAAATAGTGGTAGAGTACTTATTTTTCTGGGCACTTTAGACACAAGAAGACTTTCAAGGTAAAAGAAAAAAAGTATAGCTAAATATTTGTGATCACAGCATCTTGGACTGGTTTTTGGAGACAAAATTTTACATTAGATTTTGTCCTCATTAACATAGATGTTGGGTTTTTGTGGCAACCAAATGCAAGGGGGAAGTTTAATGGACTCACTTGGACAAGTAAACAGCATGATAGACTTAAAATGGCCATTAATATTTAGGGAATTAGTTTGACCATTTACTTTGCCAGAACAAAGAAGGAAAGATATAATTCCAAATCACTTGACTTAAAAGTATGAAAAAAGAGTAGTGAAGAGAGATGAGAGAAAACATAGAGGACTGTTTTCTCTCCAGTGGAGTAATGGGTTCTTGATCTTGTTTCTTCCATACTATCCTCACAAGCTATAAAGTATGTTTCAGGAATGGAGTATCCAGTTCAGACAAAGACAACTCGCAGAAGAAAATATTTGTATCAGATATAGGTGATTTATAACCTTAGGCAATCTATTTAAATCTGTTCAAAATTCTCCCCTAACCCAAACTGCCCACTTTGAACAGCTTTGTTTGCTTTGCCCAAGACTGCCCTTCACTATTTAAAATTTAGAGGTCATATTTATACACTCTAGAGATTTCTGTTTCCTTGTGATTTTTATGTGTTTTTGTTTTTCGCTGTGTTTTTTCACTGAATTTCAAAAGGTTGTGCAAGTGTGTTACAATTAAATATGTCCATCTAATTGTCCAATGCTCCTAGATGAGTCACTCCTTCTATTATTCTCAACCAACCCCTTCTCCAAGATTTATTTCAGACTTACCACTTACCTTATCATATGTGTACATTGAGTATTCTAGTTGTACTTGCCTCTTGTTCCATTATTCATTATTCCATTATTGTACTATTATTCATTTTCTAGTTTCAGTTTCCTGATAGTCATTCTGTTAAACTGTCTGGTAATAATTTGAAAGGTTTATATGCATTCCATGGAGTTTCAATTCTGCATATACTTTAACCGATGTCTGCTTATATTTCCATAATTTATTCATCTGCTATAACAATTTGCAAGAGTGGAGACGTTAAGCACCTAGACATGATTTTATTCTTATCCATTTCGAAGACTAATCTTTAGTCAACAAGAAAGTTAAAAAATGGCTTAGAATGTATTCCTAACTACCAGCTTTTATAAATGGCTTTGTACAATGGGTTGTGATTATTTTATTTTATATGGGATAATATTAAAATTTACTACTATATAGGAATACGATAGAAATAGAAGACAGATTTCATGTTTGTCATATCTCTGATGAGAACCCATATTCTAAACTTAAAGTCATATTTCTTACTATGTTAGACAGATAGGGAAAAGATGAAACAACATATGATATGGCAACTATTCATGACTTTTTAAAATATACCTCATTATGTGATGAAATTTACTTCATTAGTCAATGTTTGTGTTTGAAATTTGGGAGGCTTATGTATTTAACACATTTCTGGAAGGCACATACTGAAAATTACAAATGGTGGTGGTACTATTTCTACACTTTAATGAATGGTTGAACCTGTTTCCCATTAGTGCTGGGTAAATAAATCAACTCTATTGTAACTTGCACCCTACTCTTGAAAAGCTTGTAAAGTCACTAAGCATCATTTACTTGTCAAATGTTATTTTGGTGAATGTGATTTTAAAAAGTTTATTTGAAAAGGAATATATTTTCACGAGATTAAATGTAGGTTATCATTAGTTTGAGAATGACAACATTTTAATACTACAGGACCAAGTTTTACTGAAGAACCAGTATTTTGAAGCAATAAGGATCTTCTCAATTAATGTTTTTCTGAATTATATTTGACCTCTAAGTCAAGTTTTCCTAGCCTTGGTAGACCAATTATGGATATATCATTCCAGGAACTTTTTTGGCCTACTTATGCTGGACTGAAATCTTTCATTAATCATTAGAAGAGGGGTATTAAAAATTATTTTATGACAATTGTGATCTTGTTCACTCATATGGGCTGGTCATCTGTAAATTGAAAGTTTGAATTACTGTACTTTCTCTTAGATTTTGTGATTTCATCTTTCATTTTAAGTTGCCTTGCATTTCACAATTGCTTACTGCTAATTCCTCTGTCATAAAGAATCGGGGCCCAGAAATATTATAGGAAATGAAAAATTGAGATGGGTCTTCAATTACTTTCTGTTGGCATGTTGCATGGGCCTAGGTGAGAAGTCTTGATCTTGTTATCTGATGCTGTAGATACTTGGGACCTGGATCTTAGCACCCGTGGGTTCTGCAGAAGTATAATAGCTTTTAGATATCATATCAGCAAAATTTGGGTATGATCTGTAGGAATGCTTCAGAAATATGGAGAAAAACATTTTGGGACTAGCGAGTTAAAACAATAAACAGAGAAGCAGAGTAAAATTCCTTACAGATTAAAGGAAAACAACAATTTTTTTTACCATGTGAATTCAGAAAAACAAGTACACTTAGAAGGTATCACAAGTTTATACTGAAGACATTGTATCGAGACTTTTTATATTCTCATATATATTCTAAGCCTAATTATTTATTATGATGTCATTTTAGTTTTAATGTGCATTTATTTGATGACTGATGATGTTTTTCTTGTGCTTATTTTGCACAAGATGTATTTTACTGGTCTCTGATTGATTTTTTTTATTTATTTTACTTTTTGTAGTTTTTTTAAAATGTGAAAATACTATATAGAGGGGTTAAAATTACATGGGCAAGATAATGAGTACATCAACAATCCATCCAAAAGATCATACACCACAATCAAACAGGATTCATTCAGGGATGCAAAGCTGGTTCAATATACGCAAAACAATTAAAATAATTCATCAAATCAACAGGAGCAAGGATAAGAACCACATGCTTATCTCAATAAATGGAGAAAAAGCATTCGACAAGATCCAACACCCCTTTAAGATGAAGGTCTTGGAAAAATCAGGAATCCATGGAACATTCCTCAATACAATAAAGGCTGTATATGACAAATCTACAGCCAGCATTACACTTAATGGTGAAAAACTAAAGCCATTTCCTCTTAACTCAGGAGCAAGACAAGGATATCCACTCTATCCACTTCTCTTCAATCTAGCATTAGAATGCCTAGCTACAGCAATAAGACCAGATGTAAACATAAAGGGGATCCAAATAGGGAAAGAAGTAAAACTCTCCCTCTTTGCAGATGACATGATCTTGTATTTAAAGATCCCATAGACTTCACTCCCAAATTACTGAAGATGATTCAAAACTTTGGCAAAGTAGTAGGGTATAAAATTAACCCTCAAAAATCAATGGCTGTTCTGTACGCCAACAATGAAAAAAGTGTGGCAGAAATTAGGAAAGCAACTCCATTCATAATAGCCCCACAAAAAAAGAAAATAACTAGGAATTAACCAAAGAAGTGAAGGACCTCTATGATGAAAACTTTTAAAACTTGAAAAAGGAAATCAAAACAAAATTTAGAAAGTAGAAAAACACTCCCATGCTCCTGGATTGGAAAGATCAACATCGTGAAAATGGCAATACTTCCCAAGGCTATCTACAAATTTAATGCGATACCTATCAAAATTCCAACCTCATTCTTCAAGGAAATAGAAGAGGCAATCCAAAAATTCATATGGAACAATAAAAGACCCCGAATAGCAAAAACAATCCTCAATAGAAAGAACAGTGCTGGAGGAATATCATTAACCAAATTTCAAACTCTACTATAAAGCCATATTAATCAAAAGAGCTTGGTACTGGCACAAGAACAGACCTCAGGACCAATGGAATAGAATTGAAAACCCAGAAATGAACCTACAGACATATAGCCAGGTAATATTCGATGAGGGAGCTAAAAAAATAGAATGGAAGAAAGACAGCCTCTTCAGTAAATGGTGATGGCAAAATTGGTTAACTACTTGCAGAAAACTAAAGCTAGATCCCTATATATCACCCTGCACTAGGATCAACTCCAAATGGATCAAAGACCTCAAAGTCAAAGCAGACACCCTGAAAAAATACAGGATGGAATAAGAGAAACCCTAGGACTCCTTGGCCCAGGCAGATATTTTCTTAATAGAGACTCAGAAATGCAACAAATCAAAGAAGGTTGGACAAATGGGATTGCATGAACTTGCAGAGCTTCTGCATGGCAAAGGACATAGCTAGCAAGGTCAATAGAAAGCCTACGGATTGGGACAAGATCTTCACTAGCCATACAATGGACAAGGTATCATATCTAAAATATACCTGGAATTCAAAAAAATTAAATCCCCCAACAACAAATCCTCAAAGAAACAACTGGCCAATAAATAAGTGGACTAAAGACTTAAAAAGAAACTTCTCTGAAGAGGAAAGGATGGTCAATAGACACATGAAGAAATGCTCAAACTCCCTAGCCATAAAAGAAATGCAAATAATAACAACATTGAGATACCACCTCACTCCAGGTAGAATGGGTAAAATCAAGAACTCTAAAAACAACAGATGCTGGAGGGGATGCGGACAGAAGGGAATCTTACTGCATTGTTGGTGGGAGTGTAAACTTGCTCTATGCCTCCATCTAATTGATTTTTTTAACATTAGGTTTTCAGAATTCTACGTAGAGTCTCGATTTGCGGCATTCTTCAGGTACAAGATTTGCAAATATTTTATCCTTGACTATGGTTACCCTTCATCATCATTGTCGTAGTCGTCGTCATCATCATCATCATCATCACTATTATTATTACTATTATTACTTTTGTACATGTATGTATGCTCCTGAAAATTGAACTCAGGGTCCCTGAGATTTGTTGCATTTTCTTAAAAATTTACCCTTTAAATGAAGCCTCACTTCTGCATTTTTGCTGATTAGTCACAGATAATATTTTCAGGGACTGTATTTTGTGTGATGGATTCAAAAAACAATACACATATCACAGCCTCCCAAGTAGCTGGGATGAGATACATGAGCCCTGTGCTCCCAAATTCTAT
Source organism: Dipodomys spectabilis (assembly GCF_019054845.1). Taxonomy (NCBI): domain Eukaryota; kingdom Metazoa; phylum Chordata; class Mammalia; order Rodentia; family Heteromyidae; genus Dipodomys; species Dipodomys spectabilis. The sequence continues at coordinate 1,286,667 of NW_024870849.1, forward strand.
TCACTACGTTTATATGAGCTTCCACACAACAAATTATTTTACAATTTTATTGAGTTCTACTATATCAAGTTTTTCTTTTTTTCTTTTTCTTTTTATTGTTCAAATACTATAGAAATGGGTTACAATTACAGGGACAAGGTAATGAGTACATTTCTTATCAAGCATTGTAGCCCCCTTCCCATCCCTTCCCATACTCTCCCCCATACTCCGTCCCCCCACCCAATGTTCCCCCCCCAACCAAGTTGTAAAGTTCGTTTTCCACATAACGTCTTGTACATCTCATTGTTGCATTGGATACACCTGTATCCCTATTTTTAAACAATTTGTTTTTTCCCTTCCCCTCCACAAATTTACCAACCTCAAATACAGTGAAAGCAGGGGTTATACCATGGGGTTGGGATATGCAAAGCAACAAAGTGATAATCTTATAAATGTGTTTGAAACAATCACCTGAAAGGGAAAAAAACAATTAAATACATATCTTAGGGTTCATTTCTCTAACATCAACTTATATGACCTTTTCTGCTTGACCCAAACATGTACTAGTCATTGCAAATAAGGGAAAACATAGGACTTAAGTTTCTTTGGGCCTGGCTTACTTCACTTACTATATTATTTTCCATGTCTTTCCATTTCCTAACAAATGGGGCAATGTCATTCTTTCTGCTGTAGGCATAGAATTCCATTGTGTATATATACCATGTTTTCTTGATCCATTCATCTACTGTGGGGCATCTGGGTTGGTTCCCTATCTAAGCTATGGTAAATAATGTTGTAATAAACATAGTGTGCTGGTAGCTTTCTTATGGTCCTGTTTGTGATCATTTGGGTAAATGCCCAAAAGTGGGATTGCTGGATCATAGGGGAGCTCTATGTGAAGTCTTTTGAGGAACCTCTATACCGCTTTCCAAAGTGGTTGAACAAGTTTACACTCCCACCGACAATGCAGTAAGGTTACCTTCTGTCCATATCCCCTCCCGCATCTGTTGTTATTAGAGTTCTTTAGTATGGCCATTCTAACTGGGGTAAGGTGGTATCTCAATGTTGTTTTGATTTGCATTTCTTTTATGGGTAGGGAGGTTGAGCATTTCTTCATGTGTCTATTGGTCATCCTTCTTTCCTCTTCAGAGAAGTTTCTCTTTAAGTCTTTAGCCCACTTATTTATTGGGCAGTTGTTTCTTTGAAGATTTATTGTTGGGGGATTTAATTTTTTGAGTTCCAGGTATATTTTAGATATGAGACCCTTGTTTGTTATAAGGCAAGTGAAGATCTTCTCCCAATCCGTGGGCTTTCTATTGATCTTGCTAACTATGTCCTTTGCCATGCAGAAGCTCTGCAATTTCATGCAATCCCATTTGTCCAACCTTCTTTGATTTGTTGTGTTTCTGGGTCTCTATTAAGAAAATATCTGCCTGGGCCAAGGAGTCCTAGGGTTTCTCTTATCCCATCCTGTATTGTTTTCAGGGTGTCTGCTTTGACTTTGAGGTCCTTGATCCATTTGGAGTTGATTCTAGTGCAGGGTGATATATAGGGATCTAGCTTTAGCTTTCTGCAAGTAGTTAACCAATTTTGCCATCACCATTTACTGAAGAGGCTGTCTTTCTTCCATTCTAGTTTTTTAGCTCCCTTATCGCATCAAGTTTTTCTTTCCTATAAGTTTATTGCCTGAGTTAAAAATGGTTCATCTCCAAAATTGTCAAGAAATCTTTCTTTGCTTTACATTTATATCACTCTATTTCGTTTATATGCCATGTTTTAATCTTGCTTGTAGCTAATATTTGAATAAATTGTTATGTTTAAGTCAATGTTCATTTTTTAACTCTCCCCAATACTGTCTAATTTATCACTACTTATTGAAGAGAATGTAATTCGACAAACTTTTGGTTTTACTCCTTATTAATATTCCTTGATAATAATTTTGTGGATTTAATCTGGTGCTTTACAGACCCATTGAACTGTGTAATCTTTCCTCTACAAATGTAACAATTTTACACTAACAGCTTAATATTGGTCAGAGAAATATATTCCAGTTTATATTCAATTGTCAGTGAGTCAAAGAATGCTGGTCAGGTGATTTAGAAATTATCATAAACATAAATATTAATGCCAATCAAAAACTTTAACTTTCCTGAATAAGTTATCAAAAAATACAAATATATATCTCTGTAATAATATACCAGCAACCAAAGAACATATGGAAAGGTTATATCATACTTAGACATTGCATACATATAGAGATTAGTAGAAATAGAAACAACAATAAGATATACCTGCACAACAACTATGTAGAAATTGGAATCCTTGTACATTGTGGCTTGGCACTTAAAGCAATATAGCCAGATTGTTAAACATACTGGCAATCATTAAAATATTACACATAGAATTGCATCTATGATCCAGCATTTGCAATCATAATTTTATATACAATATATATTTCAACATATGTCCAATGAGACACATGTACAAGAATATACATAGCAAAAGTTTTTAGAATACCATATAATAAAATATTGAAATTGCCCTTGAGTACGTTACACAAGTATATACATGAATACAAAACAATATGCTCTATCCATGAAAAAAATTTACATGGACTTACTTACTTGGGAAACACTAATATTGCATGGGAGAAATGGTAAAACAGACTACATTTTCTAATTATATGAGCTTTTTAAAATTGACACATCTGTAGTGGTAGACTATGAAGTAATGGTTGGTCAAGTGGAGAGTAGGTTGAAATGATGACAGGAAGTGTGAGCTAATAAATATTGGAGTATTTTGAGAGGGCAGTGATGATAAAATATTCTAGAACTGAAGGTGATGTTCATAGTACATCTCTTTGACATTCTAAAAATCATTGTACTTTATCAAAGAATTACAGATTGCATTTGCGTTAACCTTAGTAAAAATTTTTGAATAGTAGTGAGTGAATCTGAGTGATAATTTAGAATTTTAAATCACAGAATTCTGTAAGGTATAAGTTTAGCATGTTGATGAATAAGAGTATAAATAAAATATAATCTGTGACATATCCTCTGAGTGACTATATATGACATTGTGAGTCAGTGAATATTCTACAAAATTAAGTAAATTGAGGGATAATATAGAATTGAGATGGATGAGCGATAATGAACCTCAAGGTGCATTGTATTAGCCATGAAATGTGGATTATTTGTAGACTGTTTTCCTTGCATGTGTGAAGCCCTGTGTTTGATTCCTCATTACTACATAAACAATAAAGCTTGAATTGGCACTATGACACAAGTCATAGAGTGTTAGCATGAGGTAAAGAAGCTCAAAGACATTGCCAAGGCCCAGGACTAGTCAAAAATAAAAAAGATGCATTGTATTAAGCCGGGCACTAGCGGCTCATGCCTGTTTTACTAGATACTCAGGAGGCTGAGGATTGAGGTTTGAAACCATCCCTGTCGGGAAAGTCTGTGAGATTCTTATCTCCAATTAAAACTTAGAAAAATCTAAAAGTGCTGCTGTGCCTCAAGTGGTAGAGCTCTATCGTTCATTGAAAGGAGTTCAGAGACAGCGCTCAGAACTAGAGTTCAAACCTCAGGAGAGGAAAAATAACTCACTAAACACTATTCATAAACTGCTTTTTCAAACAGCAATTCCCATACAACAACATAAAGTTAAGTTAAAAATATGATTAGAATAAAATATGAATCATTTTAGGAATAAGACATAGATAGAATTGAAAGGTTGTTTACAGGGGACAAAGTAAATTTTATATCATGCATTATGAGTTGAAATTTGTCCTTCAGTATTCTTACATCATTTATGAAATTGACAATATATTGTCCATTACGAGTCAATTTCTTTGAGGAACAGATTGTATTCTGCTGTCTTTTCATAGGAAACCATAGAGGTGATATTTTGGCCTCATTTTTTTTTTCTTAATTGTGAAAATAACTTACAGGGGGTTTACAATTACATGACCAATGTAATGAGTACATTTCTTTTTCTTTCATTTTTTTTTTTGGGGGGGTCCAGTCGTGGGGCCTTAACTCTGGGCCTGAGCGCTGTTCCTCAGCTCTTCAGCTCAAGGCTAGTGCTCTACCACTTGAGCCACAGCGCCAGTTCTGGCTTTTTTCTTTTTGCTTATGTTGTGCTGAGGAATCGAACCCAGGGCCTCATGCATGCAAGGCAAGAGCTCTACCACTGAGCCACCTTCCCAGCCCCCGTTCTGAAGTTTTTAGTACAATTGTCTTAAGATATAACATAAGTTATTAAAATTAATATTAATCTAGATAACATTTATAATTACTCATAACACTTTTGAGTACAACTGTTGGTATTTTTTTCTATAGCCAAAAGAAATATTCTGAGTAAAAGAAAGAGAGGAAGTTGGAAGAAACAAGAAAGATAGAAAGTTCAAAAGAAAGAAAGGAAGAAGGAAAGAAAGGAAGGAAGAAAGGAAGGAAAGAAGGAGAGAAAGAGAGAGAAGTAGGGATGGAGGGAAGGAAAGAAGGAAGGAAGAAAGGAAGGAACAAAACAATTTAATTTATAAAATCTATTTAGCCCAGAAGAGGCAATCCAAAAATTCATATGGAACAATAAAAGACCCTGAATAGAAAAACGCTCCTCAACGGCAAAACACTGCTGGATGAATATCAATACCAAATTTCAAACTCTACTATAAAGCCATAGTAATCAAAACAGCTTGGTATTGGCATAAGAACAGACCTCAGGACCAATGGAATAGAATTGAAAATCCAGAAATGAACCTACAGACCTATAGCCATCTAATCTTCGATAAGGGAGCTAAAACAATAGAATGGAAGACAGACAGGCTCTTCAGTAAATGGTGCTGGCAAAACTGGTTAACTACATGTAGAAAACTAAAGCTAGATCCTTATATATCACCCTGCACAAGAATCAACTCCAAATGGATCAAAGACCTTGAACTCAAAGCAGATACTCTGAAAACATTACAGGATGGAATAGGAGAAACCCTAGGTCTCCTTGGCTCAGCCCGAAATTTTCTGAATAGAGACCTGGAAACACAACAAATCAAAGAAAGGTTGGACAAATGGGATTGCATAAGGTTGCAGAGCTTCTGCAGGGCAAATGACATAGCTAGCAAGATCAATAGAAAGCCCACGGATTGGGAGAAGATCTTCACTAGCCATACAACGGACAAGGGTCTCATATCTAAAATATACTTGGAACTCAAAAAATTAAACCACCCAACAACAAATCCTCAAAGAAACAACTGCCCAATAAGTAAGTGGGCGAAAGACTTAAAGAGAAGCTTCTCTGAAGAAGAAAGAAGGATGACCAATAGACACATGAAGAAATGTTCAACATCCCTAGCCATAAAAGAAATGCAAATCAAAACAACATTGAGATATCACCTCACTCCAGTTAGAACGGCAAAAATCAAGAACTCTAACAACAACAGATGCTGGAGGGGATGTGGACAGAAAGGAACCTTACTTCATTGTTGGTGGGAATGTAAACTTGTTCAACCACTTTGGAAAGCAGTATGGAGGTTCCTCAAAAGACTTCACATAGAACTCTCCTATGACCCAGCAATCCCACTTTTGGGCATTTACCCTAATGTGCACAAACAAGACCACACTAAAGCTACCAGCACTACTATGTTTATTGCAGCATTATTTACCATAGCTAAGATGGAACCAACCCAGATGCCCCTCAGTAGATGAATGGATCAAGAAAATGTGGTATATATGCACAATGGAATTCTATGCCTCCGTCAGAAAGAATGACATTGCCGCATTTGTTAGGAAATGGAAAGGCTTGGAAAAAATTATATTAAGGGAATTAAGCCAAGCCCAAAGAAACATAGGTCCCATGGTTTCCCTTATTTGCAATATCTAGTATAAGTATGAGTCAAGCGGAAAAAGTCAGATAATGTGATGTTAGGAAAACGAACCTCAAATATGTATTTTAATGTTTTTGTTTCTTTCATGCATGTGTTTCTAACGCATTTATAAGATCATTTCTTTGTTGCTTTGTATGTCCCTCCCCCACAGTGTAACCCCCGCTTTCACTATATTTGATGTGGAGGAGATGGGGACAAACAAGTCGTTTAAGGATTCAGGTGGACCTGTTGCAACAATGAGAAGTACAAAATGTCATGTCAAAACCAGCTTTACAATGTCCGTGTGTGGGGGGGAGGGGGGTATTATTGGGTGGGGGTGAGTGGGGAGGCTGGGAAGGGAGGTGAAGGGTAAACAAAGGAGGAGGCTGCAATGCTTGGTAAGGAATATATGCATTATCCTGCCCATGTAATTGTAACCCCTCTGTACAGTATGTTCTCAAATAAAATAAAATTAAATTAAAAAAAAATCTATTTAGCCCAACACAAACTTCATCTAATTGATCCTTTAGTAAATTCAACTTTGCAATTTTCACTTCTTTGCTTTTTCTCCATGCATGAATGAAACCAAGAAATGAAGGATCATAAATAACCACTTGAATCTGTTTGCATCTGTAGTAATATGTATGCAAATCTTTTTCTCATTTTCTATACATCATCAAATAACTATTTGCATACAATATACACTTAGGTATAAATATTCTAAAAACTGATGAAATCCAAGTATGTCAATATATTATAGAATGTGAATACAAGTATTTATAGTGCTATTAATATTACAGTCTACATGTTATATTAATTATAAAAATGTTATTACATATTTTATCAGAGAAATTAGTATCCTCTGATTTTGGTGTCTGAGTCCTATTAGCAGGCCTTAATTAAAATCAAAGGAGATCTGTATTTGTTGGCTCAAACGAATATTTCTGAAAGCAATTGACTCATAGGGGATTGTTCAAATATATCAGAAGGGCCTTAGAAAGTTGTACCACGTTTACATGATTACCTATGATTGATTCAAGAGCCACTAAGCAATCATATTTCACTTTACCATCACTGTAATTATTCCCATTGTAAGAAGAATCATTCACATAAGCCATATGATATAAGCTTGTCCTTAAGTTATTATTTTCTACGAAATTATATCCAAATGATACACTACACTGAGTTAAAGCAAAAGTTGCAAAGTGTATTGGACGATGTAACTCCTTCCATATATACATGTTGAAATTCTATTCCCCTGTCTGGTGACATTAGAATCAATATTTCAGAGATAACACTACAATAATGATCCTGATAAAAGAAACCTTATATAACTACTCTGACATGTGAATGTCCAGCAAATGATGAACCAGAAATTGGACCCCCATAAGACAAGGAATTGCTTTGAACAACCATTTTTATAATCAATGTCTAAATTTCGAGCATATGGGTAATATACTCCTGATGGTTTTAAAACACTTACTTTGAAGTATTCTCTTATAACAGCTCAAAGGCTGACAAAAGACAAAGTAGTTTTGAGTTAATATCCCAAATTCTGATAAAAAGAGATTCATAATGTTTTATTATTTGAATTTTAATCTCCAAGTCTCCAACATAAAAGATTTTAAAATGGGTGTTGATTTGAGGTTTAACTCTATTCAACTATCATAATTAATATTTTCAATATTTTTATTATCTTTAAGTAGTTGTACAATGGAATTGCCATTCACTGAAACAGTTTATGGATACAGTGCATCTTGATCAATGTCACCTCTTTCAACATTCTCATCCATCCCTTCCAATCAACCCAGTCCTTATGTAACTCAAGATTATGCTATGGAATTACTTGCCATTTAACCAAGCAGTTTATGTGTACAATGCACCTGAAACTGAGTTACCTCTTCAACATCTTCACCCCCATTTCACACTACCCTTTGCTTTGTATATTTCAATTCTGGGAATTATACAATGGATTCTTGCCCGTATTCTGTCCTTTTCAACTTCAATTTCCTACGCCTCCTATATTGCCCTCCCCAGTTGTCCTGTCTTGTAGTACATATTTACTGGTATTTATTTTTTTGGGCTTTAACTTAGTCTTTTTTGTCTTTTCTTTTTTTGTTTGTTTGATTGTTTCTCCAAAATTTTATTTTAATTTAAATTACAGGACCAGCCAGATATTCTGATGAGAAAGTCACTTTTCCTCAGGAGATGGGAAATGCTTCCATGGCATAGTTAACAACTGTATACATCTCTACTTTTTTGTGTTTATCAAGGAAGCGCTAAAAAAATCACATTAGGTCACTGACTTAAGTAAAATTAAACCTTTATAACACAAAATTTCCATAGTGTATTCTAAAGTAGTTGAACAAGATTACATTCCCACCAACAGTGTAATAGAGTTTTCTTCGGGCCACAACCCTATCAATATCTTTGATTGTTCATTTTTTTTCATAATTACATTGTAACAAGGGTGAGATGAATCTGTGTTGTTTGCATTTGCATTTCTTTTATGGAGAGAGATGTGTCTATTTGTCATTTTTTTTAATTGGTTGTGGGGCCTAAACTCGGGGCCTGGGCACTGTCCCTCAGCTCTTTAGCGCAGGGCTAGCACTTTACCACTTGAGCCACAGCACCACTTCCAACTTTTTCTGCTTATACGGTGCTAAAGAATTGAACCCAAGGCTTCATGGATGCAAGGCAAACACTCTACACTGAGCCACCTTCCTAGCCCCTTATTTGTCATTCTTACTTCTTCTAAGAAGTTCTCTTTAAGTCTTTACCCCATATATTAATTGGATTCTTGTTTATTTGAGGGTTTATTTTTGTTGGGCTTAACTTTTTGATCTCTAAATATGGGTTAGTTATGTGAACCCTTGTCTGATGCTTACCTAGTAAAAATCTTCTTCCATTCTGTTCTCCTTTTATATATCCTGCTAACTATTTCCTTTGCCATGAATAAAATCTTCAGTATGATGCAATTCTATTGATCCAGAAAGAATGAAAATACACCATTAATAAGAAATGGAAAGACTTGGAACAAACTTATACGAAGAGAAGAAAGACAGACTCAGAGAAATATAGATTTCCTAATTTACCTCATTTCTTGTAGTAGAATGTGCCCCTAATTCTGCAAGTAAACACAGTTGGACGGTAAAAGAAAAAACATTACACTTAAACATGATAAATTTTATGGGATTCTAAACATTTATACGGTGAGATCAAGGGAGGATGCCCTTTGAATAGGATCACGAAGGCTCAATAGCTATATGAATATTATGATATAAAATAATGTTCATTAAAATGATCTCCAAGAAATGATGAGAGTTTTTTTTTAATATTTTGCTTTTTCCTTCTGTGTTGTGATAGTGTTATTTTTTTTTAATTTCTGCACCTTTGGTCTTATATGTAAGTTTGGAAAGTGCAAGGGGGAACACAGAAATGGAGGGACAAAGGGTGAACAAATGCATCAGTGCTACTCAATGGACACTACATTATAGAAGAACTATACAACTTTTTGGGGAGGGAGGTTGAAAGGGAAAAACTGGGAGACCAAGAAGAAAGAGGGGACACTGTTCAAAAAGAAATGTGCTCACTATGTGACTTAAGTAATTGCAACCCTTCAGTACATCATCTTTATTGTAGCCAGAGTACCTCAATAATATTAGATAAAATATGCTTTAAATTAAAAGTGGTATGAATGTAAAAAGAAACAAAGAAGGACATTAAATATTGATAAACTTTCCATCACAGGGATATAACAATTCTAAATACTCCAGAGCTCCCAAAATCATCAGACAAATTCTACTTACCCTAAAAACATGCATACGTCCAAATACATTGCTGGTTGCTTGAATACATTATTCTTACCTCTGGACAGGCCATCCAGATAAAAATTTAGCAAAAAAAGTCAGAGCTAAATAAATACATTGACAAGCTATACCTAACAGATATCTACAGAATATTTCACCTAGCAGTGTCACAATATATATTCCTCTCAGCAGCCCATGGAACGTTCTCCAAAATAGATCATATCTAGATCACAAGAAAAATATGTCATAATTCAAAAATAAAAAATAAAATTACTCTTTGTATCTTGTCAGTCCACTATGGGACCAAGTTTAATCTCGACATCAAAAGAAATCACAGAAAATTCTGAAACTCACAGACTGAATAACACATTGCTAAATCATCAGTGACTCACTGAAATGATATGGAAGGAATTTCCAACATTTATGGAATTCAGTGGAATTGAACACACAAAATACTACTACCCCTGGGACACAATAGCACAGGCAATACTCAGAGAAAAATTTCTTTGAGTATATCATCAACAAATTAGAACAATATTGAACCAGCACTAATGATGCACCACTAGGTCCTTGAAGAGCAGGAACAAGCCAAACCAAAACCTGTATACAGAAATAATACAAATTAGTTTAAAGAAATAAATGAATCAGAGTCTAAAAAAAAACACAGTCATGATTGAATTTTATCTACTAGTAGCTCAAAAATTTGACAGATTAATGTCAACATAACTTTTTTCAGAGATAGACTCACCCAGCCCAAATGAGTGAACAAAACAAACTTCTAAGATTCTAAGAAAAAACATTTTGTTTACCTTTTTAAAATAAATTTACTCTGTTGTTCTTATTAAGGTGATTTATAGATGGATTACAATTCCATGAGTCAGGTAATGAGTACATTTCCTTTTGTGAAATGTCTTCATTCCCCTCCCTTGTTCCCAGTCTCATCCTGCTGTCCCCCACCCATGTGTTAAATAGATAACTTTCATCAATGTTCAATGAATTCCATTGCTGCAATTTTTCACTCTTTTCCCTAATGCTCTGTGCCCACCTCCCCACTTTTCTGAAGACGTACAATGAATAGACCAGGCATAAGTTAAAGAAGACCAAATCATCACAAACTATAAACAACAACAAGCACAAATCCAAAAAGGAATTTTCTGTTTTCACGACTCACTGCCTGTTTAATTATGTCTATCTTGTTATTTAAATATAATTGCTTTTTATCATAAAGTCAATTCAAGGATTAAGGTGTGATAACATAATTTTCCTTTCTATTTAATAATGCTTTTTATTTTAATATTAAGGTTGAAAATAACCCAATTCAAGTTTTAGTGAAATTTGAAGGTTCAGATTTAAAGTTAAAGTTTCAAAATGGCTAATAGTTCCATTTTGGCAACGAAAATGAAAAACGCATGTTTTATCCTCAAGAATGTCATTATTTCATGTGCAAAGAAGAAACTAAATGCAATATTAATTCAGTGGAAATAAGGAATAAAAAACTTATTCAATGCATCAATTCCATAGATCATATCTATTGATAAAATTAATAAAAATTGTTTTAAGTAGATTACTTAAGACATGAAGTAAGTGATAATTTTCTTTTCTAGGTGTAGTTGATATAGAAATCAAAGCCCAAAGATTCCAGAGTTCTGTGTGCTTGATACATGTGAATTTACACATATGCTTGTCTCATCTCAATATTATTTGAACTGAGAACCGGATTAGAATAAAAAAATCATGCAAATGTTTAGCTGTATTTTGTGAGTAATATGTTCGTTTTATATCTATTTTATTTGAAAAATCTGGAAAATTTATTTAAGTCACATCAACATTAATGAGAAATAAATATCTCCTAGCTCCTTAAAAGAGAATCAATAAAAAAAAGGAAACAACAAAGAAAAAATTGAACCCCATTTTGTACGTGGTTTTTGTATATTGTGGTGCTTTGCAAGTGTGGATTATGTGACTATCCCATGAATCTTGGCTCAAATCACAAGGGCTAGTAGAAGAAATTTTCAAAATCTAGAGCAGCTAACACAGCTGTGCAGTTGTTTGTAGGTTTCACTACAGTCACAGCTGGACATCAACTGTACAAAGGTACTAATACTACTGATTTGGAGGCAAGAATGTGATGAAAAACAAACTTTTATCTTCTTAGATGAAGTTAGAAGACCACACTTTAACAGCTTACTAAACGATCAGCCCTTTGAATAACAGTGCCATTTTTAAGGCACTCTAGATAATTGAAATCCTTCATCCCTGCACAACCATTAATGCCTTTCACAAATCATTGCCAAGGGCAATTTCTAGTTCTATTTGATATTTCAAATGGCTTAGGAGTGACATAAACAGTAATTCAATTTTTGAGAAAACTTAATTTAGATTAAGCAAACAAATCAGATTCAACTCCATAGCATACCCTTTAGGGAAAATGAATTAAGGAATAGGGCATGTCCTTTGTTATTTAATATTAGACATTAGGGCAAAATGCCAGAAACAGACTCTGCAAGACGGAAACAGAAGTCTTTGTTAAGATATATTAAACATTACCTAGGGACAAGTAATTTTACCTACATTTTCTATTATATGATGATATATTTTTGTCTGCTAATCAGAAAGACTCAAAAAGATTTTTAATTATGATATGAAAAATGCATCATCATGAATGAATGAAATCAGGAAGTAGATGGCTCAGGAGCTGGTTGGTTCTGTTAAATATTCTCATTAGTTTGAATGATCTGATGTTTTTGTATGTGCAAAATTATGAATGTATTTTATGTCTGGACAAGAAAGTTTGATTATTAGATCATTGTCTGATACCCAATGTTAAGAAACTAACTCAGAGTGTTAAATATATATGGGTGTGTGCGTGTGTCTGCAAGTTTATATTTAGACGGCAGTACCTTAATTCCCTCAGGGTATATACTTAATTCTATTAGTTATAATACATTAATGACAGTACATTAACATTTTGAGACATATTTATATGTTCCTATGATTGCATGAACAAACTAAAATTTATGTTTTGGCTATGAGTTTTTGAAATGTCAGCTGAAAGTATAAGCATTTGGAATCTTGAGAAAGATATCAATGGCAAACATTTCAGTATAGATCAATTTTAGACAACCCTTGCAAGGATCTGTAATTTATATGAAATGCAACTTTCATTGAATTTCCAAGGCTACAATATTGTAGAAATTTGTAGGAAAACCAGTTAAATTATGGAAACATAAAAGTAATGTGATTATTGTATACAGTTTTACATTTTAGTTTCGTCAAGTAAAAGTACTATTTATTGCTTCTGTATAGGAAGGAAAACCGTAATTATTAGAATTTGTGCCTTATTTCACATTGGGAAACTTTGTCTGTATCAAAAAGTTTATTTCTTTTGTTTCTGCTTTCCTATTCATGATTCTGTTTCTCATAGTATTATTCTAAGGACTTTTTCTTTTTCCCAGTTTGGAGTTGAACATACCTCATGCTCTCAGTTTGTTTGCTAACAGTAGTCAGTCTACCATTTGAATCATGTATCCAGCCCAGAAATTTTTGTAGTTAATTGGAGAAATAACCTCATGAACTTTCCTCCCAGCCTGAAAACCATTATCCCTCGAGTCTCATCCTTCTTAATCACTAGGATTATAAATTTGAGTCATGGACCCCAAGAGTCAATGATTTTTCATATCTTATAGATTGCACATGTTTGCTAGTAGTTGTAATAATAAACTACCACAGATTGGGTTTAGGATTAACACTGTAAATACATTGCCTCTGAGTTGGTGGAACTAGAACTGCAAGATCAGAGTTGGCTTCTGATTCCTCTTTCCTTGGCATATTCAAAGCATTCTGCTACTCTTGGAGGAGACTTCAACTTAAATGCTACCTTTGAGATTCTGTTTCCATCTGCAGTCACTTGCTAAGACAATGGGTTTTTGATCTTTAGTATGATTTCAGTGGGACAGAACCCAACACATTACATATTACTTAATTGATAGAAGAAAAACTCTAATAGAAAATTATTTGTTTTGGGCATGGAAGTTATGGTTATACTGTACAAAATAGTAAAAGAGGTAAACGTTTTATTAAAGCTTGTAAAAAGAGTATGAAGTCTTGACGCTAGACATGCCAAATTCTTACACTGGCACACCCTTAAATTCCTAGAGGTACCAGCGGATTTAACCTGAAACCCTATACTTGTGAAACAGCATCTCTACTACTATCATACCTGCAGATTATAATTGGATTGCTTACTTTGAGTTAGTATCACTATGCCTGGGCCTGCTTGGACTGCGGTCTTCTTAACACAAGCATAAAACATTGCACCCAGCAAATGGTTAGAATTTCTGAAACATCTGGAACATCTGAAACATTTGTGTCTGGGATCGCCTGAAACTGGAATTCTCTAATCTCTGTTTTCCAAGTAGATAATATTTTAGGTTTGAGCCACTTTAACCAATAAAAGCATACAATTTCAAAATATCTTGATATTGCATATATTTGTGCTTAAAATGTATGGCTAACCTTAATTTTCACCCGCTTTTTTTAGTACTCTGAGTTGAAAACATTGGCATTCTTGATATTAGTGGCTTTGTTTTGGATGGAATCCCATCTCAATCAAAAAATTCTTCCAAAAGTTTATGTCAATAATCATGGAAAAGAAGGCTTCAGGTTGGAAAAAACACACTGTTAATAAATTTATAAATGCAGTATACTCATAGTGTTAGTCAATGGTTTCTTTAGTGTGAGGAGGAAGGTAGAAATGTGAAAGATGTAAGGTCTCTGTAGAAATACTGTAGCTGACACTTCAGGTTATCTTCCTTCCCTAAAGCTTGCTTTATTAAAACCCTCTGGGTGCATATTGGTTGGACTGATTAGTAATCTTCTCCAGGAAATGAAGCTGATTTTACAAGGCTGATGGTGTGGTAAATAAAGGAATGATCAGAATAAGCACTGATATTGTCACAGATTGAGCAGATCAGATTAACTGCTGAACAGCAAAACTAAGCAAAGTTTCAAGTCTCATTATTCACATTGGAACATATATAGATAGTACATAAACACATACATATAAATATACATATACATACATACATGAAAATTTAAATAACCAGTAGAATATATAGAAACTTGGTTTGACAAGTGTTAATCTATATGAAATTGGTTGCAGGAAAGGTACAGTAAAATATAAATAGTTTAGCATAGATCTTGCATAGATTTTGTAAAGGATGAAAATTTTTCCTTCATTATACACTTTACAAATATCTTTAGAGTTCGGGGAAGATGGCAGAGGAGAAGCTGGAGGCTAAACAAGCTCTCGCATAGAAAGCAGTTTTAGTGTTCCAGTGAACAGTCCTAAGCCAAAGAGTCACAACAAGTGTGCCATCACAGGACAGGGAATTAGGCCAGAGAGGGAAAATCCAGGCAAGGAGACAGATCTGAGCAATTGCCAGCAGCCACCGCTGCGAGGCGTTGGCCCTAGCCATCATACCTGCAACACAGAGAGTCTGGGATGAAGAAGCCCGATGCAGTGGTAGAGCAGATTCTACTCAACACCAGCAAGAACCGACAAGGAAAAGACATCTTCATCCTGCAGTTCGCTGGAGACCAGAGAAGACCCAGGAACCAAGACTCGGCATGAGTAGAAGCCTAACGTCCTCACTCCTTCTCAGGGAGCAGAAGAGGGGAGGCCACCCCTTCCCCCCCACTACCAGAGATCTCCATCTTTGATACTGACAAAGCTCGGATGAGCTAGCTCCAACTCAGGCCTTGGAAAAAAACTTGAGTCATTTAGCAGGTCACAAGAATCTAACTGACCTGCCAGACTCAGCTGCACCAGGGAAAAGTCATCCAGCTCAGGGGCAAGCCCCACGAGTGTCTTTCTTCACTGGGTAATCAGAGTCAGAGGCTGCTCCTCCCTTTATCAGTGTCAACAATCAATTGAAATTCAGTAAACAGAAACCCTGAGTGTGGCTCCAGGCTAGGCTCTGTGAGTTTCTCACAAACTAACTGCTGTTTGCTGAAAGGCCTCAACTCTACCTAGTCTCATCACAGCATCTCCAAGACTTGAGGAAATAGCCATCTCCCTCTTTTGTGATACTCAAAGCAGATCTCCCTCCCATTGAACTAACCTGGGAGGAGGATCACAAAATCTTGGGTAAAGCAGAGCGTTTTTCTGCCTGCTCAAACAAACTGACTTAAACCAACCAAGCCACAGGAAAATCAAACACCACAAGCAGACCAGAGACTCCAACAAGAGGCTGGTAACAGACACAAGGGAGATGCAGCATCTTCCCACCTCTCCCAAAAAAAAAACAAAGAATTTTTTTCTTTTGTTATTTTTTGTACATTTTATAAAAAAAATTTTTCTATAACTTTTTAAAATTTTTAATTTTTACCTTTTTTGGAAAAAATTATTTTCTAGTAACTTTTTTTTCTTCCTTTTATAACTTTTATTTTCATTTTAGGGGTATATGTGTCTGCATTCTCTTTCTTTCTTTTTCTTTTAAAAGTTTATTTTATTTTATTTTTGTTTTTTTGTTTAGCTCTACTGAACTTCTGATCTTTTCTCTTTCTTTCTCATTCTTTTCACCTTTTCTCCTCTTTCGTTCTTCTTTATGTGACTTAATTGCTGTTCTTCACATCCTCTGATACACCCATAGTCGATTAATAGACCTTATCCCACATTGTGTACACACTTAATCCAGAAATTTATTACTCAATTCAAAACTTCTTAGACTTAAATTCCTTAATAGCAGTAATACCTCTTTCTACCTATATAATATTTTAAGTATTTTTATTTTTAAGTTTTTCACATCTCCTTTATATTCCTCCCCTTTTCTCAATATATCCACGTTCTTCTCTGAATATTTCATATTCAAATCTGTATAATTTTTCAGCATTGCTATGTTAATTTTTAATTTTTACTTTTCTAAATTTTGGGGTCTTCTTTTTCCCCTTTCTCTTTCTTCTTATTTCTCTCTCTCTCTACTTTCATCCTATCCAACCTATTTCCTGCTTTATTGTGCCTTAATCCATGATACATAATTAAATGGAAGCATAATTTAATACCTAATAACTATTAGTAATATATGTAATTTAATAATATATAGACATCACATTCAATAATTATATTTATATATTTAAATATACAGTGCAAGATACATCTACATCTTTATATATATATATGTATATATATATATATATAGGTATTTGCAATAATTTACACACCTATACATTTATATATTGGCCACTCCTGGGGCTAGAACTCATGTCCCGGGAACTGCCTGGAGGTGAATTTTTTTGAGGCTGTGGTGCTTACACTGACCCCATGATGATTTGGGCATTCCAGGCCCTGAGTTCAAATTCCAGCAGTGGCAAAGGCAATAGGTGGAGTAAGAATCCAATGTTGACCTGTTTTCCTTTCTGTGGAAATATTGTGTCCTAGGTACAATATGTAACATTTATGCAAATACATATATGATATGTATTATACAAATGTATATAAATATTATTTTTGCCAGCTCTGGGCTTGGAATTCACACCCTGGAAATGCTCCTGGATTTTTTTTCTTCCAGGGGGTTAGCTTCCACTTCACCCAGAGCACAATAGAGTTACCCAGTTCCTGAGTTCAAATCCAGGTATGGCAGATAAAATGGCCTAAATTCCTAGCCAGGACCTTATCTTATTGGGGGGCAGGCACGGGGCTTGAACTCAGGTCATCACAACTCTGCCTCAGCCTTGATTACCCTAGGCTGGGGTGCAGCTTTTACACACACAGATGATCCAGGGATCCTAGGACCTGAGTTCAACTCCCAGCCCTGCAAAAAAAAAAAAAAAAAAAAACAAGATGGAGGAAGAAATACCAGGAAGTTTTACTCAACAGTTTTACCTTTGTTTCCTTTGCACTGTGACCATCCTCGATCTCAATGACTCGGTTGAAATTGTACCTGACCTTGCATGGCCGAAGGCTGGTGGGCTCTCAGTGAAGCCTGAGCCCAACCCAGACAGCTCGGCCCTGGGTTCGATCATGGGAATGCCAACTACACACAGCTGAAGATCCTAAAGAACTCGTTCCTATCTATAGGAACACTAGTAGAATGTTTGACATGAACTAATTAAATTACTAATTAGCTAGTCTTTCTAGTATAAGATTGTACACAATAAATATAGGCCATTGATTAATTTAATTAATATTTTATTAAGTCTCCTACCGTGACAAATTAATGGAGGTATAATTTGATACCAAATAATTGGTAATAATAGAATATATAAAAATAAGATATAGACATCATTCTTTATATAAAGTAATACACTAGAATCTACATAAATGTATATCTCTCTACATAAATTTATTTATAGATGCATATACATATACACACTCTGCAGTATACACATCTGCTTATATATTGGCCACTCCTAGGGCTTGATTTCAGGTCCTCAAATTTGCCCGACAACTTCACTCGCATCAGACTGCTGTGTTAACATTGACCCATTCATGAAGTGGGCCATCTAGACCCAGAGTTCAATTCACAGAACTCTCAAAAACTTAATCCTGGTGAAAGAAGCCAATTGTCCCACTTGCTTTCCTTATCAGTGAAAGTTCTGTGTCTCAGGAATGATGGATAATACATAGGCAAATCTATTCCCTATGTAATAGGATGTAAAAAAATTTATACATGTAATCATACTCTCTAAAATATATAATAAATACATAAAAAAAGAAAATGAATAACTACACTAACTGAAATATGCAGTAAACATGTATATTAAGTATAAATCAGGTATTTAAAATATATACGAATATTATTTTTTCGAGTGCTAGGGCTTGAATTCAGCCCCTGGGCACAGGCCTGACTTTCTTGTCTTCTAGCACGGTGGGCTTCCCCTTCTCACACAGTGCTGCAGATTTACCCAGACCCTGAGTTCAAATAACAGTCCTGGCAGAAAAAAATGGTGTGAATTCCAAGCCAAGGAGCTCTCATAATTTTTAAAATATTTTTAATGTATATATGTATTTTCATTTTGTCAAGTACAAGGTTGAGCTCAGGGCGTGGCAACTCTGCCTCAGCATTGATCACCCTAGATTGGGTTGCAGCCACTGGATCCACAGCCGAACCTGGGTTCCTGGGCCTCAATGGCTGAAAGGAAAAAAAAAAATTAAAACGACACAGAATAAAAATACAGAAACTTGCAGATGGCTGCCAGTTTTACATTTGTTTTCTTTTCAATGTGACCATCCTGGGTCTGAATGACACAGATGAAAAATGTTCATAACCTGGCATTGCTGAAGGCTGGCAGGCTTCTAAGGAAGCCGTAGGCCAACACGGCAACATAGGCCTTGTGTTCAAAGCCGGGTCCTGAACCCTACCAATGGAGGGAGATCCTAAGAGTCTCCTTCCTATTCATAGGAATACTGATGGAAGGTTATGAATGTGAAGTTTGAATTAGTTGTTCCTGAATGATACTACTATAAAATTAGAAAGAGATTTTAGAAGGCCGATGGATTTTAATGAATATTTGTGACACATTAAAAGAATACTATTAATTACATGGACACAATCATTTCGGAACAGTGATTGATTTAATTAACAATTCATTAAGGATGAAAACAGTAATATTAATTACATGAAAGCATAATAAATACCCAAGAATTGGTAGAAATCTAGCCTATATAACTGAATAATGTATACACATCTCTAGCACTCTATTAACATCTATATTTATTTGTGTACTGCCATCTGCATGTCAATATGTTCTTATTTTGTCAACCCCTGGGACTCTATCTCAGGTGCTGGAAACAGCTTATCAGCTCCATATGCCACAGGCAGGCGTGCTGATACTCACCCATTCATGAATTGGGCCTTCTAGGCTTTGAGTTCAGATGCCAGCATTCACAAAAATTGAAACCTGGAGTAAGAAGCCCATGGTGACACATGTTCTCCTTTTCTGTGAAAGTCCTGGGTGTCAGGTGTGAAGTTTCATACATAGGCAAATAATCTATATCCTATGTAACAAATGCAGTAAATATTCTATATGTAATAGCACTCAATAAAATAAATAGTAAATAAATGAATGAGACGAAAAATAAAATGAATAACTGCACTAAGCGTAATTTGGAGTCAACATACGAGGCTTGATCTCAGGGCCTGGACACCACCTGTCAGCTGAATTGGCTAGAGGCTGCTATGCTGGGAGTCACCCATTCATGAACTGACCCTTGTAGGCCCTGAGTTTACATCACACCACTGCCAAAAATTTAACCTTGGAGTGAGAAGTGGAGCATGACACATATTTTTCTTTCCTGTGAATGTGCTCGGTGTCAGGTAGGATGTATAATTCCGATGCAAATCTATATGCTATGTAATAGGTTGTAATAAATGTAAAAAGTGTCATAGATGGAAGAATTGTCACTATAATAAATGATAAGAGTATTGAAATAGTAGTGAATCCTTCTAGGATAAAATTAGGTGCAATAAGTATAGAGGTGCATTAAGTTTAATCAATATTTTATTAAGCATTAACAGAATAAAAATTGCATGGAGACATAATTAAATACCTAATTGGTAGTAACACATGATTCATACATAATTTAATTATATATAGATATGTGTCTCATGTATAAAATATGTAATTATATATATGGATGTATGTGCATATATATACATACATATATATATATATATATATATATATATATATATATATATATATATATATATATATATATATATATATATGTATGTATATCCCAGCAGGTCTGAGATTCAGAAAAATCCTGAGGTTAAACTGGGAACGGTGAGGGGAGCCCCAGAACATGCAGTGTCTTGAAAGAAGTCTCTGTGTTTTGAGCTCATTGTATTGAATACAAATTTCCTAGCTTGGTGCCATTCATCAGTGCTACTCAGGAGTTTCACCTATAGAAATACATACATACATAGACAAAGACATAGAAGTACAGGCTTTTTTTGAGGGAGCAGGTCCTGAGGTTGAACTATGAACCTAGGTGTTGTCCTCAAGCTCCTTTTGCTCAAGGGTAATGCATTAAGCTTGAGTCACAGCCTCATTTTTGCGTTTTTATGTGATCTCTTAGAAATAATAGTGTCATGGACTGGATTCAAACTGTGATTCTCTACTTCTCAGCCTCCAGAGGACCTGGGATTACAGTCAGCAGCCACTGTCACCTTCTTTCTTTTTTTCTTCACTTTTTAAATTTTATAATTTTTTATTATTGTGAAAACATTGTACAGAGAGGTTACAATTACAAGGGCAAGATAGTTTCCAATACTATCTCTTCCCCTCTCCACCCTCTACTCCCAGCCCCCTACCACCACCATCCCCACCCCAACCCCGCACCCCACCAAAGTTGTAAAGTTCATTTTTCGACATAATTTCTTGTATATCTCATTGTTGTAATGGGTCCACCTGTAAACCTATATAAACAGTTTGTTTTTTCCCTTCCTCTCCAAAAATTATATCAATATCAAATACAGTGAAAGCAGGTCTTATACCCTGGGAGAGGTACATACAAATCAGCAAAGAAATATGTTGGAAAAAAATTGCAAGAAAAAACAAAATATTTGAATCCTTATCTTGGGGTTCATTTCGCCTAATATCAACTTGTCTGAGAGTTTCTGTTTGTCTCAGACATATACTAGTTATTGCAAATAAGGGAAACCATGGGACTTATATTTCTTTGGTCCTGGCTTACTTCACTTAATATAATTTTTTCCAAGTCTTTCCATTTCTTAACAAATGGGGATGTGACATTGTGGCTTAATTGGTAGAACACTCACCTTGAGCTGAAGAACTGAGCGAAAATGACCAGGCCCAGTGTTCAAGCCCCACGACAGACAAATTTTTTTAATAGAAATTTACTTCTTTAATTTTATAATCTGGACAATCTGACTTCTTAACAAGGTTATTCCAATGGTTTGAATTTATAAGTAAACTATCCAATGTTTATTAGAGCTGTTTTCACTGAGAATGATTTTCTCTCTTCATCTCACCCTCTGGTCTGAGGCCAAAAGTGAGAAATGAGTGTCACAGTATTTGGGAGCAAATATCCACAGGACATGCCAGTTCTGCCACTTAGCATTGAGCTGAGGTAAATTTACTGTCTCAGGATGACAGGAACGAAAGTTGGAGTGATCCTCATACTGTCTGAATTTCTCATTTTACCTATAAAATGATCTAATAATTATGAGTGTTTTGTGTCTCCAACCTGAATTATCTAGAACCCACTAGTAGCATCTTCATGTTTCCATTTTTCTCTAGTACATCTTGAGATTTAGACTAAGAGTTTCTGTGGAGCAGCTCCTCAGCAAATCCCTGAGAAAAGCTACTTGAAACCTCCTCAGGAGATAGCCATTCAAAGCTATCTGAACAGGAAAGTCTGTGAGACACTTGTCTCCAATAAAACACCAGAGAACCAGAAGTGGAGCAGTGGCCCAGGGGGTAGAGCTCCAGCTTTGAGAGAGAAAACCGAGCAGGAGATACAAGCGAGACCAGGCAGGAAAGCCTGAGAGTTGCTTATGTCCAATTAATGACCAGATGGCTCGAAGTGGAGCTGTGGTGGTGGTAGAGCCTCAGCAATGAGCAAAACATCTCAGGAACACATCAGAGCCTGAGTTTAAGCCTTGGGGTGGCTACAAAAAATCAAAAAGAGCAGGCCAAGTTAATGTATCAGTGCCTACTTATGTGTGTATACATATTACCTCCCCGAGTGCAAACAGACCTATGCAATTCTTCTGCTTTTATTTACT
Organism: Dipodomys spectabilis; assembly: GCF_019054845.1. NCBI lineage: Eukaryota > Metazoa > Chordata > Mammalia > Rodentia > Heteromyidae > Dipodomys > Dipodomys spectabilis. The sequence goes on from NW_024870849.1 coordinate 1,309,070, forward strand.
GGTTTAGTTTTCAGATATGGTAGTTGCTCACACTGCATCATTCTCTTCATTTCAGGCCATTTCTTTTCTCTTCCAGGTTTCCAGGCCTGTGTCCTTATATGATGCACAGTTAAGCTCTCAGCAGCCTTTATTTACATTTTATTATGAGGCGAAGGCAGCAACAGTCACAAATCAGGTAGAAGAATGGAAGATCAGGATTTGTAGAAGTAACCGGTATTCAGAAAATTAAACTTGGGAACATGAAATGATTGCATACTTATGTATAAACTACCATTAAGAAACAATGAGGAGGCTGGGAGTATGGATTAGTGAGAGAGTGCTTGCCTAGCATGCAAGAAGGCCTGGGTTTGATTCCTCAGATGCACATACACAGACAAGGCCAGAATTGTTACTGTGGCTCAAAGTAGCAGAGTGCTGTAGACAGTGCTCAGGCCTTGAGTTCAACCCAAGAACTGGCAAAGAGATAACTAGTTAGGTATGTAGATAGAAAGAAGGAAAGAAAGAAAGGAAGAAAGAAAGAAAGAAAGAAAGAAAGAAAGAAAGAAAGAAAGAAAGAAAGAAAGAAAGAAAGAAAGAAAGAAAGAAAGAAAGAAAGAAAGAAAGAAAGAAGAAAGAAAGAAGGAAAGAGAGAAGGAAAGATAGGTAGAAAGATAGATAGGTAGAAAGATAGATAGGTAGAAAGATAGATAGAAAGTTGATAGATGAATCTGGTCTTAGATATCTTGAGGAAAGAAGGGAACACTTCCCAATCATGAGGCCTTCTGCAGTGTGCCAGGAAACCAGCATCGCCTTCACATAACCATAGAGCAGGAAGACTGTCTCTGTCCCATTTCTCAGGCAGCCAAGAGCCCCAAAGTCAAGAGAGCAGAGCCAGGTTCTAACTCAGGTGCCTGGAGACAGAGGAGAAACAGCCCTGCCTCCCCTTGGACTGGGGATTTGCATTAATGATGTGGAGAATGAAGCAAGGAGAATAGACTGGCAGAGGTAGAAGAAGGGTCTTCAATCCTGACAGATGGAGAGTCAAAAACCCACTCCCTAAGACCAGAGAGCAGGGTTTTCTACTCTGTTCCTCCCTTCTCCCCCACTAAACTGGCTCTGTATTAGTAACGTAAAGATAGCCTGAGGCTCCCTTCACGTGAAGGAGGAAGATTAATTAGTCATTGTTTGAAGGGGCTGAGAAAAGCCTGACCCTGGTGTAACTCTAACAAATGTTTCAGGTTTCATTGCTTCCTGTGCCTGGAATGAATGAACTGGTTTTGCAGCTCACTTCATTGTTGAGTGTGTACATTCTGCCTCCTAATGTGTTCCTCGGAATGGCCCAGTTCCTTAGTGGCTCACAGGCTGGTGTGCTCATGTAGACCCATTGGGCAGTTGGGCCACCTAGGTCCAAAGTTCGAATCCCAGCACTGCCAAAAATTCACCCTGATGTGAGCAGCCAGTCATTGCACCTGTTTTCCTGTGCTGTGCAAGTCTTGGGTCTCAGCAAGGAGGGAGAATTCTCTATAGGCAACTCTATAGCCATGGGAATAGGTTGTCATCCAGGTCAACACAGTTATATCTCTCTATTGGTCCTTCGTCCACCCTGCGAAAGACAGATGGGGTCCAAGGAAAGAGAAGTGTGCTGCTCATCCATTCCCCAACCTCCCTTAGTCCCAGAGACAATCAGATGCAGTGGAGAGTCAAGGCAAGCAAGAACTTGTTTATTATTACATAGCAAGCCTTTTTAAAGCAAAAGACTTCAGAGCACGGAGGGGGAGGAAAAGAAACCAATCAATCACTGTAAAGGTCACCATATCATATGCTTTTCACCTGGGGCCCAGGGTTTAATTGGCCCTAGTGCTTCTGAACTTTCCCTGCCATTCACGAGCTGTTCAGGCACTGACATCACTTTGCTTAATAATGGTAGGCAATCAGATTTTAACATAAACAACTCGGGCTCTGCCCACTCACCTTCCTCTCAGCGTCATCTTTGCTGCTCATGTGCTCCACATCTATCATCCTATTCTCAAGAAAATACACAATACATCAATGAATAAGACACAAAATAAAGAGAATGACTATATCGAATGCAAGATGCTGCCCAACCATGTATGGAAATACAGATCCTATGTTTAAATGATGAATTTATGACTATATTGGCCCCCACCAGGGCTCCATCTCAAGTCCTGAGAACAGCCTAGCTCCTTAGTGCCTCACAGGCTGGTGTACTGACCATGACTGATTCACGAGTTGGGCCAGGTAGGCCTTAAGTTCAAATCTCAGCCCCAAAAGATTCACCTTGATGTAGAAGCCAATCAATCCACCTGTTTTCCTGTCCTGTGAAAGTCCTGGGTCTCAGTGGGGATGGAGAATTCTATATAGGCAACTCTATAGCCACGGGAATAGGTTGTCATCCATGTCAGCACAGTTATATCTATCACCATACTCAATAAAATACACAATACAACCCTGAATAAGACACAAAATAAGAAGAATAATTACACTGAATACAAGATGCATATCACATCTATAGGTAAAGAGAGATCCTATGATTACAAAAGGTGGGCTTGCTATTTTGTCCAGTGTTGGGGCTTCAAATTAGGCTCTGGACCAGGCCTGACATTCTAGTCTTGAAGGATGGTGAGCTTCCCCTTTCCCCAAAGTGCAACAGAGCTACTCAGACCTCAGTTCAAATCCCAGCATTGACAAAAGATTCATTCTGTTGTCAGAAGTCAGGCATTGCACATGTTTCCCTCTGCTGTGAATGTCCCGTGTCTTAACTAGGATGGAGAATGCATAGACAACCCTATAACCATGGGAACAGGTTGTCATACATGTCAGCACAGTTATACCTGTCACCATACTCAGTAAAATAAACAATAACTCCATGAATTAGACACAAAGTAAGGAGAAGAGCACCGAATGCAAGATGCTGTCCACACATGTATGTAAATATAGATTCTATATCAAAATTCTGAATTTGTGACTATCTGGCCCTCCCTGGCACTCAATGTCAGGCCCTGGGAACGGCCTATCTCCTTTGTTGCTTACAGGCTGGTGTCCTCACCTTGAACCTTTCCCCAACTGGACCTGCTAGGCTCAGAGTTCAAATTCCAACACTGCCAAAAGATGAATCCTGATGTGAGAAGCCCATCGATTCACCTGTTTTCCTGTCCTATGAAAGATCTGAGTCTCAGCTAAGATGAAGAATGCATGGGAAACCTTATAGCCAAGGAAATAGGTTGCCATCCACGTTAGCACTGTTATATCTGTCACCATTCTCAGTAAAATACACAATACTCCATGGATAAGACAGTAAATAAGGAGAAGAAGTACACCAAATGCAAGATGCTGTCCAAACATGTATGTAAATATAGATCCTATGTTTAAATAATGAATTTATGACTATCATGGCCCACCCTGGGATCAATGTCAGATCTTGGGAATGGCCTAATTCCTTAGTTGCTCACAGGCTGGTGTGTTCTCCTTGAACTATTCGTTAATTGGTCTCCTGCCATTTGGAAGTGGCAGGACCAGGATTCCAAATGTGGGCTCCAGCTCTCACCACTTAAACCTCAGGATAGGGAACTCACCAGTCTGTCCAAAAACATCAGCAAGACCAATGATTAACCAGGCACCAGTGGCTCTCACCAGTCCTTGATACATACAAGGCTGTTATAGGAGGATCATGGTCAAAATCACCCTAAGCAGGAAAGTCCTTGAGACCCCTGTCCAACTTGTGCCAACAAAGCAGAAGTGGAGCGTGTGGCTCCAGTTGTAGAGGGCTAGCCTTGAGCAAAAGCAGCTCATGCACTGTGCCCAGATCCTGAGTTCATGGTCCGGGACTGGCAACAAACAGACATACAGAACAATCTGTGCAGGCATCCAGCTAAAGCAGGTCACCCTCTTTTCCCCAATTGGATTGGACAGCTTTCCCTGGGAAAGGGGCTGCTGTCATCTTGATTCTGCCAATTCTGCCTGCATCACAGGATTCCAGCCTCACCTACATTATTTCTTGGTTCTTTCTGACCAATGGGATAAAAGAATGGTGGCCACGCCCACATTCCCTGCTGCCCAATAGTACTGGGATTCCCTCTGTTGGTTGAAACCACTACCAGCAGTTGAGGAAGCTAGAGGTGGCTGAGTGGTAAGAGACTCGAGGCCTAGGAGGAGAGGCCTTGGTCAGCCCCACCACGTGCCCACCCCTGCCCCGGCCCCCTCACCACCTTCCCCTCAGCACAGCGTTTCAAACTTGGTGCTGCTGGCTCAGAACTGCAGTGCCTCTTTGGAGTCCTCAGTCAAAGGTGCAATGGTGTGCTGCCAGCCATCTTGTGGCCCTGATCTAATCATGGCACCCCTGTCCTCTGCTCTGGGCCTGAGTGTCTACCATGTCTCTTCCATCGCTGCTTGCCCTACCCAGAGCAGTTTCCAATAGCTTCTCCCAGCAGCATATGTGAGTGGCCACCACATAAGCCCGTATTCCACGACCCCATATCTCCTCTCCTCCCAACCACCGTGAACCCTGCCTGTCCCATGCCCCACAGTCTGGCCAAGGCCCTGCCACAAATGCACCCAAGGGATGGGGGTAAGTGTTGGCCCGAGGATCCCACTCCCATCCCTAGCAGCCAGAGTCCCAGGAAACGGGGAGATGCAGGGTTGGGTGAGGAGTGGGCACAACAGAGCCCCTGACCTGGATTAGTGGGAGCCACACAGAGGCGTATCTGCACCCTTCCTCTCCCTGGTGGGAACCTGGTGTCTTTAGTCAGAGTTTGAGTGCAGCATGTTCACACCTGCCTTCTGGGGTCTTTTCCTTTTTACTTGGGTGGAGGGTGTTGGATTATGAAGATAGACCCCCCCCTTGCTGTGTGAGCCCTTGTCTTCTGTGCTGGGTCACCCTTTCACTTGAAGAGGGTCCCAGAAAAACCCAGTAGGGAGGTGAGGGTTCCGGTGGTTAGAACTGATGTGAATATCTGAGAGGAACGCTCCCGCCCCAACACACACACATACAACTGGCCTGTTCCCTCCTCCCCAGCTGTCAACAGTTCTTGTGGGTGATCACATTTTCCAGCTCTGCCAGCTTCTGCTGGTGCTCCCTGTCCATTTGGTCTCCAACAAACTCAGGAGAGGCACTGCTCTGAGTTTATATGTGTGTGTGTGTGTGTGTGTGTGTGTGAGAGAGAGAGAGAGAGAGAAAGAGAGACAGACAGGCAGACAGACAGACAGACAGAGGCAGAGACAGAGACAGAGACAGAGACAGAGACAGACATAGACAGAGAGAAAGAAAGAGAGAGACAGATCATCTATCTCCTTGTACAGCCTGATGGTGCTCAGGTGAGTGATCAGTTGGAAAATTGCAGGTGCTTCATGTTGCCCGGGCTGGCTATGAGCCATGATCTTCATGGCTCAGCCTCCTGTGTAGTTAGGATTATAGGCCTGACCCACCAGCACCTGGCTTAAGTGTAATTCTGATCTTCCTTCTTTCAATCTCTCTCCCTCATAGGAACTGATTTGACTGGGTGCTGGAGGAGGTGGCCAGCGTCCCCAAGTGGCTGGAACCAAGGTTTACCTCTCATTCTGGAGGTGGGTTGTGGGTCAGGAGCTGTTTCACTCATTCTGTTGTACCAGGTCCATGAAGTAAGCCCCTCTGTGCCCTGGCTAGACCGTGACAATCATTCATTGTCCATCTAGCCTTACTGGACTTAGTATTTTGTTCTATGTACTTTTCTAGCAAAAATTTCTATCCAAAATTATGATACATAGTCACCTAATGAAAATGTAATGCCATCTTAAGAAAGTCATTAAGGGCTCTGGGAATGTGGCTTCATGGTATGGTGATTGCCTAGCATGCATGAAACTCTGAGTTCAATTCCTCAGTACCACATAAACAGAAAAAGAAACACTGGAAGGGATGCTGTGCCTCAAGTGGGAGAGTGTTCCCCTTTAGAAAAAAAAAAGCTGAGGAATAATTCCCTAGCCCTGAGTTTAAGTCCCAGGACTGGCAAAACAACAACAGCAACAAAAACAAAAACAACAGCAACATTTAGTTAGTAAATGAAAAAAAATAAAGAACCCATACTTGGAATATATAATTGCTCTTTCCATACTGATACCTGACAATAGTCCCTAATTCATGCACGTTACCTATATTAGGATAGTGTGTTGAAAAAATGTTTTGTTCATTAGGTCACAGCAATTAATGCCAGGAATGTGCTTAGATGTCAGGTGAAGATTAATTCTGTAAATTCAAAGATTCCAGGGTTTTGAGTGGTCACTTCTAATCAGAATGAGAAAGGGAGTCTAAGTGAGATTTGGAAACCTTCTTGGCCAGTCTTGGCACCAAAAAGGCAGAGGCTAGTTAACAGTTGTGACAGAACAGAAGGAATAACTCCAGATGGAAGGAATAAATGATAGTAACTAAGATATAGCAGAAAGTGTTCCAGGGAATCATTTTCAGTTATTGAAGAACTTGTTGTCACCTAGGAATATTCCTCGTTGCCTTTAGCATTCTAAACCTCTTAAGCTAGTTCTTAATCTCTGGGTGATAAATGTATCTCCTTCTATGCTGTTCTTTCATACATGATCTCCTTTGCTTTCTAATAATCTGTCTTTCTCTTTCTCTATGAACATTTCCTGACACAAAATACACCTACACAGATGGAAGAGGATGCTAATGCAAGGGTCTCATAGCTCATAAGTCATTAATGTAATAAAATGGAAAAAGAGGACATATTTATTGCTACCTCTATTATTCTGAAAACCTGCAATGTCACATCATTTGATTCAGATTTCCATTCTTTGTCTACTTAGTGTCATTAACTGCACTAAATGCAAATATGAGAGGGGTGCTGGTGGCTCATGCCTGTAATCCTAGCTACTCAATAGGCTGAGACCAGAGGATTGTGGTTCAAAGCCAGCCTGTTCAGGAAAGTCCATGAGACACTGATATTAATTAACCACCAGAAATCTGGAAGTACTGCTGTATCTAAAGTGGTAGAGTGCTCAATTTGACCTGAAGAGCTGAGGGACAGCACCCAGGATCAGAGTTCAAGCCCCACAACTAACAAAAAAGTGCAAATATGACTTTAAGTTTCCCCAAAAGGAATGATGACATCAATAGTAATTTTGTAAGCAGAGAAAAAAATTCCAAAATGATTCAGTGCACCTACTTTTGCTGAGTTTTTAAAGTTACGGCTTCTTTGCTGGACATATTCTCTTCTTTTAAAAATTGTCAAATATTAGCTTTATAATAAATTTCATCTTATATTTCTTGGTTTAAGACAGAAGTCCATACAGTTGATGTCACTTGGGTTTCTTAATATCTTAGTTCAAAGCCAACCCAGGCACGAGAGTCTGTCAAACTCTTATTTGTAATTAAACACCAAAAAATCCAGAAGTAAAGTTTTGGCTCAATTAGTAGAGTACTAGCTTTGGAGGTAGGTGGACAGAAAAGACAATTGATCAGTTACAGGGTCCAGCCTCTGAGTTCAAGCCCCAGAACCAGCACAAACTAAACAAACAAGCAAATAAAAGAAACCCCAGGTATTTCTTTGGGACCCTACTTAAAGGAGTACTGGTCTGAGAAGAGGCTGCTTTTGCTGATCATACTCACTGCAATCTGCTTTCTTGGAATCCTTATTGCTATGGAGAACTCAGGACCAGACTAAAGGAATTGATAACTGAATCCTACAACAAGAGAATCAGCTCAGGAGTGAAACATCCACTCCTAAGACACGTTAAAGCCTCCATATCTTTGTTTCTTTGCAGTACAATACTTTTAAAACAACATTATTTCTTCTTCTTCTATGCTGGCCTTCAAATGGCACATTGTTTACTTTTGTAATACTCTCAACTAGAAGATTACAGACAAGTTTATGTGAGTAAAGAAGACACTCAAAACAGCCAGATTCCTTCAAGCCTCAAATTCTTTTCTTGTACAGTAAAAAGGAAAGCAAAAGTTCACTTGAACTTTTAAATTCCTCTATGTTCAATTCCTCTCCTGGGATCAGTTTCCACATCCATTAACAATAACTTTCACTTACTTCCAGTAACAATCTATGGTAATATGTTCTTGATCTTGTTTCTTCCATAGTATCTTTAAGCTATCAAGTGTGGCTGAGGACAGGACTATCCAGTTCAGACAAAGAGAACTCGAAGAAGAAAGATAAGGTTTGCAGCAGATGTAGGTGATTTATAATCTTAGACAATCTACTTAAATCTGTTGAAAATTCTCCCCTACCCCAAACTGCCCTCTTTTAAAAGCTTTGTTTGCTTTTCCCAAGACTGCCCTTCATTAACTATTTAAAATTTTGAGGGATCATATTCATACTCTCTAGAGATTGATGTTTGGTTGTGATTTTTATGTGTTTTTGCTTTTTGTGTTTTTTCACTGAATTTCAAAAGGTTGTGCAAGTGTGTTACAATTAAATATATCAAATTGTCCCATGCTCCTGGATCACAGTCACTCCTTCTATCATTCCTACCCCTTCTCCAAGATTTAGTTCTGATTTAACACTTCCTTTATCGCATGTGTACATTGAGTATTATAGCTGTACTTTCCCCTTGTTCTATTTTTCTTTCTTTATTGTGAAAATACTGTACAGAGGGGTTACAATTACATGGGCAAGATAAGGAGTACATTTCTTATCAAGTATTGTAGCCTCCGCCTTTGTTTCCCCTTCCCATCCTCCCCTCGACCCCCACACAATCTTCCTCCCCCCCCACCAAAGTTGCAATTTTTGTTTTCAACGTAAGTACTTGTACATCTCCCTTGTTCCATTTTTCATTAATTCTATGTCTTTACTATTATTCCTCTCTGGTTTCAAATTCCTAATAGTCATTCTGTTAAACTGTCTGTTGATATTTTGACAGGTTTATATACATTCCATGGAATGTCAATGCTGCATATACTTGAACCGATGTCAGCTTTTATTTCCATAATTCATTCATCTGCAATAACAATTTGCAAGTCTGGAGACGTGAAACACCTAGACATGCTGTTATTCTCATCCATTTGGAAGATTCATCTTTAGTCAACAAGAAAGTTTAAAAATGGCTTAGAATGTATTCCTAACTACAAATTTTTATAAATGGCTTTGTAAAATAGTGTGTGATTATTTAACTTAACATGGGATAATACTTTATTCTATGTATGAGTTTTGGGAAAAGAAGTAAACTAAAATTTACTACTATAGAGAAATATGATAGAAATGGAAGACAGATTTTATGTCATATCTCTGAAGAGTATCCAAATTCAAGACATAAAGTCATATTTCTTACTATGTTAGACAGATAGGGAAAACATAAAACAACATATGATAAGGCAATTATTTGTGACTTTTTAAAATGTACCTTATTAAGCGATGAAATTTAATATATTAGCTAACTTTTGGGTTTGAAATATGGGAGGCTGATCTGTTTAACACATTTCTGGAAGGTACCTACTGAACAACAAAAGTGGTGGGTTGTACTATTTCTACAGTTTAATAAATGGTGGAACCTATTTGGCATTAGTGCTGGGTAAATAAATCAACTCTATTTAACTTCCTCTCTACACATAAAAAACTTGTAATGTCACTAAATATCATCTAATTGTCAAATGTTATTTTGGAGAATGTGATTTTAAAAAGTTTATTTGAAAAGGAATACATTTTCAGGAGATTAAATGCATGTTAACATTGGTTTGAGTGTGACAACATTTTTATAGCACAGAACCAAGTTGTACTGAAGTACCTGTGTTTTGAAGCACTAAGGAGCTTTTCAATTAATGTTTTTCTGAATTACATTTGACCTCTAAGTCAAGTTTTCCATGACTTGGTAGACCAATTATGGATCTATTTTTCCAGGAACTATTTTTTAACCAATTTATGCTGGACTGAAATCTTTCATTAATCATTAGAGGAGAGGTACTAAAAATAATCTTATGACACTTTGAGATCTTGTTCACTCATAATGGCTGGTCATCTGTAAATTGAAAATTTGAATTACAGTACATTCTCTCAGATTTTGTGATCTCATCCTTCCTTTTAAGTTGCCTTGCATTTCACAATTGCTTACTGCTAATTTCTGCATCTCAAGAAATTGGGGCCCTGAAATATAAGAAATGAGAAATTGAGATGGGTCTTGAATTATTTTCTGTTTCCATGATGCATGAGAAGCAGAGTAAAATCCCTTATAGATTAGAGGAAAACATTGTTTTTTACCATGTGAATTCAGAAGATCAAGAACACTTACAAAGTATCACAAGTTTATACCGAAGACATGGTACTGATAACTTTTATATTCTAAAATATTTTCTAAACCTAATTATTCATATTCCAATTGTATTTATTGTAATAAATAAATATCAATTTGCCAAATTATCAACTAATTCTAGTAAGTTTCACTGTGTGAAATATGAAATCAGCACATATAAATATAAAATAGATAACTATGTATAATATAATAAAAAGGCACATGTTTTGCATTGTTCTGTTGTGGTTAGGGTTTCAAAGGCAACTATGTTTCAAAATATTATTCTATTTTCTCTAACTTAGTGTTTGATAGAGTTAGACCTAAAGCTTTACCATTTGTAAATTTATAGGGTAGAAGCAAGAGGAAACATGGTGATTAAAACATTAACAATTTAAGGCCTAATAATGAGGAGAAACATAGGGACTTCCACTGCAACTATGAAAATATTTGATGATAGAAAGGCAGTAGTGTAATTGCTGCATGGTTGGATGGTAGACAGGCCAGGACATTAGGTAATAAATGCATATGAACAATTTATTCTCCCCCTTGTCTTTAGCTACTTTTGAAATGGTAGGTAAAATAAACAATTATATTTTGATAAATACATTCTAGTCTGAACAGTTCTGTCTGAAATGTTCATCTCTCTATGATCCCTTGTAACTAAGATTTGTTTTGTTCAAGTAAGACAATCTAGGGTGTCAGGGTAAGATATTCTGGTTGGTCTGCTCCTACATGGAAGAAGGGTAAAGCGTCAGGGAGATATTTGTGCCTGTAAGACCTCATTTGGGAAAATTTCAGCTGTAGAGGTTTAGAAGTAGCTCTTAAGCAAGGCTTACTTTCAATCCATTAGCTCCACAAAGGTAACTCAGTTAGATAAATAAGTACTTGAAAAAGTCATCACCTTTGGACCTAGCTATAAATTCTTGAAATTACAATCAAATCCCAAATGAAAAAGACTTAAAATAATTATTGACACAAAATATTTCAAATATGAGCAATCGACTGAACAATATAATTTTTTCCAGTGTTCACAGAATTTTAGGGAAATAAGATCAATCGCATTGTTAGGAACAATAAGGTTTCCTTGTTACAAATAGGCACCCAAGGATATAAGCCTGTTTAAAGATTGCATCATTAACTACTTAAATTTAGAGGACACTACATGCTTCAGCAACACGTATACCCAAATTAAAATACAGAGATTAACATGGCACTTGCACAAGGATGTTATGAAAATTTGTGAAGTATTGCATATTTTTCATTCTTCAGATTCAAGAAATGAAAAACAGTTATTAAAAAGCTGATTACAAAATTACAAATGTAATAATACATGTAATTCATATAATTAAAAGTTAGTTTGACCTCAGTGTATAAAATCTTCACCTTAGAAAGGCCTTTACATAGCATAACCTTTACAAAACTGTTGAAAATAGACAACTTTGTCACTTTCTCCAAAGAAATAAAATAGTATAAGGACCTAGGAAAAAAAGAATCTTAAACTGTTTCTATCTGGAATGCAATCTGAAAGGACATACAAATGAACCTATATATTATAAAACAATGTAGAATTTAGAGTATAACTAGGAGAGAATAAAAAAAGATTATGGACATTATACAAACATAGATTATAGAATATTTTAAAATATACTATTTTCAGACAATGACCAGAAATACTTTAGTTTCTCTACTACTCATTTCAAAAGATAAGTTAAAATTATTTCTGATTAAAAAATAACAAACTCTGCAGAAATCATTATAGATGTATATAAAAACTCTTGAATATATTTTGACATCAAATGCAGGCAATTCACTTGGAAGTATTCCACAGAATCCATGAATTTTTACAGTAAGAGATTGTTGTTGCCAGGCGCCAGTAGCCCACGCCTATAATCCTAGCTACACAAGAGGCTGAGATCTGAGGATCTCGGTTCAAAGCCAGCCCGAGCAGGAAAGTCCATGAGATTCTTATCTCCAATAAACCACTAGAAAACTGGAAGTGGAGCTGTGGTTCAAGCGGTAGAGCACTCTCTTTCAGCCGAAGAGCACAGGGATAGCACCCAGGCCCAGAGTTCAAGCCCCACAACCAACCAAAAACAACAACAACAACAACAACGAGATTTCTTTTATTTAGATTGTGAAAATATTTTGTATGGACATAAAAGGATGGACTGTCATTTTTGAAATTTAAGAAACTTAACCAAACCATTAGGACTGAGGAGAACAATTTGTACAGCCTTCCACAACTTCAAAGATGTAGTGATACATACTTTTCCGTTTGGCCATATCAAATGCAGTTTTTTCCAAGTTGTTCTTCAGGCCTGGATTGACATAAGGGTTCAACAGAAGTAGATCCAAAGTATCTTTGCTATCTCAATACTCAGCATCAAGATGCAAGTTGGTCAAGAGGCCTTTAGTTTTGGCATTGGTATCTGCATCATGATGAAGTGAAAAAGAAGCCACAATGGTATTATTCCAGATATATGCATTGTGCTGGGGTGTCCAGCCATCTACAGTTACTGCATCTGCCGCTGAGCCATCAACTCATGGACAATGTCTAAGTGTCCACTGTAGGCTTCCCGATGAAGTTGGGTATATTCATCGTCATCCCTAGTATTCACATGAGTGGCCTTTTAGGAAAGTAGTCTCCACACTGTAGTAAGCTGATTATTTTCAGCAGCCCAAAGAAAAAATTTGTTTCGATCCTTCTCCATTTAATTTTTGCAATTGACATCATTCCTCACTTGTTCATCTTATTCCTCATTTTCATCATAATTGCCTAACCAGAGACTTTGAATGCCAATGGGAATAAGGTGTCCATGTATTTCCCTACATAGATTGAACTGGTCAGAAATATCCAGTGAATTTTCTGCATATGTTTTTTCACCATGATTTCTATTCTCTTTTTCCATTATTACTACTCAAAATTATTCTAACTTGAGAGTAGGGAATTTATGGAGAGCAGAGGAAAAATGTTCCTCAATATTCAAAGGTACAGACTCAAAGTGAGGACCATGGGTGTCTTTAAGTGCAGCTTATTCTAGGAATTAGAAAATATGAAATAATGACTTCTATAAAAATGATCTGGGAAATGTCAGAGCAGAAAGTGAAATGAGGAAACCAAAAACATAAAAGCAAAATAAATTAGGATAATTATGTAGCAATAATATCATGCTGATTCTGAACTGCTCTTCGTTTGTTTGTTTTTGGGTCCGGGGGTGGGGCCTGAACTCTGGGCTTGGGCACTGTCCCTCAGCTCAAGACTAGCGCTCTACCACTTGAGCCATAGTGCCACTTCCGGCTTTTTTCTTTTTGCTTATGTGATGCTGAGGAATAGAACCCAAGGCCTCAGGCATGTAAGGCAAGAGCTCTACCACTGAGCCACCTTCCCAGCCCAATCTATTGTTTTGATTATATTCTCTAAGAAGAAAAAGTGAGAATAGATAGCAAAGGACTACTAATATGTTTGACTTCTCATTAAGCACCTTCAATCACCAAAATCACATGAAAACAATAGACAGGCCTAATTTATTAGATGAAAACAAGTGTCTTTAAAAAACAAAACAAAAGAATTTAAGTAGTCATACAAAGGACTTCGATTTTACTATAGCACTATACATTTTTTATAATGTTGGGTAACAATAAATATTGGATCCATTAGAAAGCTCTTAAAGCAATTATGTTCAATAGTAAGTTCTCTTACACTATATCATGATATTTTTGTGTATGATCTTAAGAAGAAATTTACATTACTAACTTGAATTTCTGACAGAACAACATCATCACTGCACATCTTGCTTTTATCATCTACGTTTTAAATTACTATTTAATTATGTGCATTAGATAAGCATAAAAGAATAATAGAAGCCACGTTGATGGCTCATGTCTTTAATCCTAGCTAATCAGACAGATGAAATCTTACGATTGAGGTTTGAAACCAGACCAAGAAACAAAAAGTCCAGGGGCTGGGAAGGTGGCTCAGTGGTAGAGCTCTTGCCTTGAATGCATGAAGCCCTGGGTTTGATTCCCCAGAACCACATAAGCAAAAAGAAAAAAAGGCAGAAGTGGCACAGTGGCTCAAGTGGTAGAGCGCTAGCCTTGAGCTGAAGAGCTGAGGGACAGCACACAGGCCCAGAGTTCAGGCCCCAAGACCGGACCCACACCCCCAAAAAAAGAAAAAAGTAAAAAAATCCATTAGATTCTGATTTGAATGTAACCAGCAAAAGCTAGAAATGGTACTGTGGTACAAGCGGTAAAATGCTAGCCTTGAGAAAACTAAAACAAAAAAAACAACAAATTCTGGGACAGAGCCAGGCCCTAAGTTCAAGCCTTAGTATTAGCACCAAACAAATGAATGAATTACTTAATTAAAATAAATTAAGTGGTCACATGTGTCAAGGCAAGTAAAATGTAACACCCGTGGTGACTGGATTGTGTATTATTTTGTAATGAGGTAAATTATCATTTGTCCTAATCACTAATATTTTATTTGAACTTTTTTGTACAATAAACCCTGAATTTAGCATGCCTGTATATGTGTGTGTGTACATGTGCACACATGTGTGTATGTGTATATGTATGTGTGTGCTGTTGCAATGTTGCTTGCCAATGTGAACAAGTTAAGCCTGAAAAGATCTAACTGTGTTGCAATATTTTATTTATCAGTATCTGTCATGTCATCTCTATGGAACCACCCTTCTGTACATTTTAGTTGTCAAATAATAACATCATCATAATCAAAGCATTTACAACATTAAGTTAGATAAAAGAGACTGCTTTCAGCTCTTATTATATGTTAGGTGAGAAGATACAGACATAATTAGGTAGTAAGTTATTGATGTAAGCTGATTGTCAGTACAAAATATGTATTTGATCTCTTAAATTGTTTATACATTTAAGATATACTCATGAAGTGGGTTTGCCTGACTTGACCAAACAAGTATTACTCTCTGGTTATTCCTGTGAAACACAAGATCGATAAATTCTTTCCAGATTTCTGTTGAAAATAACTTTCTTAGTAAGATCATATCTATTCTAAGAGATAATCAACTCCATATTATATTTGAATATCCCATCTTATTGCGCGAAAATCAGTATTGTGGATATGCTTGTTAGATATTCCTTTCAAAAACAAACAAACAAAATCATGTGTCATCTCCAAATGGTGGATGTATTTGAAGTTGTTTTGTACATGCAAAGGGATCTTCAAGAATGGCTCTTTTGTGGGATTAACTATTGCAACTTTAACAAATAAGGCTTTTTAAATATCTTTTCCAATATAAATAACATTCCAGAGCGAGTCTTAAATTTCTGAAAAAACTTTTGACTATTTAAGTATTATTTCAGTTCATTGACTGTAGAGCTAAAGACATTTCGAAATAAATATTGTTAAGATCTGAAAATGTAAGTAGGTATACAGGCTTTTTATGCATCATTTTATGAAAACCCAATTTTTATGAAAGTAAATGAAATAGAATAATAGAATGTAAGTGAATTTCATAAGCTAATTATTAGTATAACTTTGTTTTCTATTAACACAGTCCTTTGAATATAGATGATGCAGTTAAATTATTTCCTTTGTGTCTCTTAACTTTAGTTAGTTTTAGAATCTGTATACGTAGAAGAGTGAATTTGTAGTATAAATAAAGGTCTTTAAAATGATTAGGATTAATCTTGTGTTTTGTGTCCTACGCCCAAGAAAATAAGTTATTTTCAAGTGTTAATAGTTTATCATTATCATTATCATAACACATTTTGAAAAAATGCAGTAGTATTGATGTCTTTTTAAACCAATTGTATTCACAAGTTGGAGAGTCTTAAATTCATATGTAAGTCTTGGTGTCTATGAGTTTTAACCTCTTGTTCCTAACATTAATGATAGGCCAGACTGCATTTTGGGGTATATGAAACGTAAAATATTTATCTGGGTTCAAATGTGATTTTTATATCAGTCTTGCTTTAAGAACATTTTAAAGTAATACATTTCTCTCAAAATGTTGGGTGTAAAAGCAATCAAAATACATCTAATGGTAAACAACTTAGGTGAGCAATGTGGAAATGATTGTTTCCATAAGATCTGCAGTCTGTTTCCAACAGGATTTGGCAGGTCGTTCTTTCACTATGACTGTGTTAAACAGAGATGTGGTCCCCAGGCAGTGCAGAGTTCAGTCATGGGATAGTATATGATTTCTACTATTTTGAGCGAGAAATCAAGAATGTTATAGTTGAGCAGTTCCTTTCGCCAGGGAAGTATAAATTGATTATGAACTTAGAGTTTTCATATTACAGTTACTTATTTTCTTTTTTTTTTTGGTCAGTCATGGGGCTTGAACTCTGGGCTTGGGCAGTGTCCCTGTGCTCTTCCACTCAAGGTGAACGCTCTGCCTCTTGAGCCACAGTGCCACTTCCAGTTTACTAGTGGTTTATTAGAGATAAGAGTCTCACAGTCTTTCCTGTCCGGGCTGGCTTTGAACTGTGATCCTCAGATCTCAGCCCCCTGACTAGCTTGGATTTCAGACGTGAGCCACCGGCATCTACCTGTTACCTATTTCCTAACAAAGTTAAAGGGATATATTATTAGAGTGTGCCCAACAATTTTGGGCAATTTTCTTAGAATTAGTAGATTGAGTGCTGGTATTTTAGTCATAAAATAGAATGAGTTTATTTGATATGGTGGGAATGAGCCACATGCTAACACTTAACATGTGTGCAATGTTGTAATAGTAATTCCAACTCAGAAGTCTTCAATATCATCATCTGAGAATTAAAAATAGAAGTAGTTCCATTTTATGGTAATATTGTGAGTATTAAATTAGATATCATAGGTAAAGTGCTTGGAAAAACAAGCAGTATTTGATACTTTCTACTTGTTATTTTATCATGTGATGATTCTAATATTTTTATTGTGATTTTTATATTGTGTCTATTTAGGATATGCAATGTGCTGAATTGATATTCATTGCATTGTGAGAAAAATACCTGCAGGTAAAATTTCTGAGGAGGAAATTATTATATTGACTCATGGTTTAAGAGAACACAGTTTAAGATCAGATATCTCCATTGTTTTTAATTATATTCTTATTAAATAGTTGTATGAAGGAATTTCCCTTCAACAAATCAGTTTATAAGTACAATGGATCGTTAAATAACTTTCCCACACACTTCCAAACCTCACCCCACTTTATTTTTTCTAGTTTCATACTATCTGCATTGAATATTATGCCTTCATTGTCTTCCTTCATAGCTCTCTTTATTCCTTCCCTTTGACTTCCCCTCACACCTTCCAAGTGATAGTTTTCTGATATTCATTTTGTAGGATTAAAAGTTCCATTTTATAAGAAAATAAACCTTTTAACTAATCCTCAGCAAATATCATGGGTTGGTTAATACTGTTGTCTAAACTTGCATAAATTTTGGCTTCAAAATACACGACGGAACATGGGTCCTTTGTGTGACTGGTTCTGAATTAACTTACTTAACATATTTTTAGATCTATCTATTTCATCACAAATGATTTAACAGTCTTTATAATGGATGGGTGCAATTCAGTTGTGTATATGTTCTACACATTCTCCAACCCTCCATCCGTCAAAAGGCATCTGGACTGTTTCCATAACTTGGCTATGGTGAATCATGCAGCAGTGAACATGATTGTGAAAGTGATTTTATTGTAATCTTTTGGAAGAATTCATCCCTATCTTTTTGGGAGCAATCCTCTAGCCAATTTTACAGAATATGCACATTCCTCCCTTCATCTCCATCACAACGTGTTGCAAGTCTTCAAAAACAAACTAACCCCTAATGGTCTCAATAAGCTAAAACCACACGGTGCCCATATTTTTCAATACATTTTTTTCATAATTGTACACATAATTTAGTGAGAACCTTTGATGTACTTTCCTAATGTGGGAATGAGGGACATGACAGTAGAGTAAAAGTAAGAAATATGCAATGTAATTGCCTATTATCATATTTAAAATCTTTTTCAGCTCTAATTCATAGACCCACTATTATTTTAATCTTTATTTGATTGCTTCATCTATCTCCTAAATTATAACAGGTGATTTAAATACAAAGGCAAAAAAGTGTAGTTTGATTTTGACACTCATGTGTGAGGATCCATGATATGGGCAATACATGGATTGAAATTAATAGCCATTATTTGTTTTGTTAAAGTAAAATTGGTTTTCCCAAACTGATTCTTGCAATACATATTCAATTGAACAAGAAACATTTGACAAATCCTTGTTTTATTCATCATTAACTTTTGTTTCCATTTTATTTTATAACCAATGATAATTTCATAAACCTACTATAGATACAAAAATATATTAAATATTTCTATCTGAGGATAGGAAGGTGGCTCAGTGTTGAAGCGCTTGCCTTGCATGCATGAGGCCCTGGGTTCAATTCCTCAGCACCACATAAGCAAAAAAAGGAAAAAGCTGGAAGTGGCCCTGTGGCTCAAGTGGTAGAGCTAGCCTTGAGCTGAAGAGCTGACGAACAACATCCAGGCCCAGAGTTCAGGCCCCACGACCAAACCTCCCAAAATTATTTATATCTGTATGCATTGATATATACATACACACATATATTATACAGGTTATAATGCTAATTTATAACTTCTGTAACAATTTACTAAATTATAAAAACATCAATGGCTCATGCCTGGAGTCCTGGTTACTCAGGAGGCTGAGATATAATGATCATAGTTTGAAGCCATCCTGGGCAGGAAAGTCCAAGAGCCTCTTATCTCCAAACAACTAAAAGAAAATCAGAATTGGAACTGTGCTCAAAAGAGTAGAGTGGTAGCTTAGAGAGAAAAAGCTCAGGGACATCACTCAGGCTCTTAGTTCAAGAACTACAATCTACCCTAAAAAGTCTATTTAATTTACCCCTGTGTAAATAGAGTATTTCCATCACCCAAATTCACATCCATTTTCATTTGCAAGGTAACACTGTTATGTATGGAGTACCACATACATTATCACTTAAGTAGAAAGCATTGCAACATGGGTTCATTCTATCTCTTTCATGGATTTTAGTCCACCCAAATACTCAAATTTTACAATTATTCCATTAAAGTCATAGCTTTTTTCTTTAATACCCATAATATTAGAGCTTGAATTGTGTCTCATAAATGGATGTTCTTACCACTTTGTCATGCCCCAGCCCTAAATGATCCTGATTAATTTTCAGATAGAATCTGGCTTCCTACATGTGTACAGATCTTTCTACCCAGTCTGGACTTTAACCACTATCCTCACAACAGTACACTCTCATATAGTCAGGATTTTCATAAGCTTATCATAGCTGATTTTTTAAAAAATCTTTGCATTTCCTGCAGGTTCTTAAGTACTGAATTAATTTGTTTTTTTTTTTTTGTGGGGGGTTGTTTTCTTTCATTTGAATGTATGTGTTGAGTTTTTCTTCACTTTTCCTTTTGTTTCTTTCACGCAAGTTCTTACCTAAAGTGCTGAGAAACCAATACTTCTTTCGCAAGATAGTGAAGGTGAACATTACTTAGTCCAAAGCAATTTCAGTAATATTTAAACACCTTCATATTTATTAATGTATACAAATGCTAAGTTGCTGAGAAAAGTATTTTTATTTTCACATTTGTCTTTGGGATACACAGACAGATAATGAATTATATGAAGATAATAAAACTACAGATGCTTGCCTGGAGGAGAAAAACCTATCATTAATTGTTTGACAGTGGCTTCCCTTCTCATGAAAGAAATATGTTGCTTTATGCAGGATTTCACAAAATCAAATTGCTAGGAAGAACCTAAGCAATCATCTAACACTACCGAGTTGAAGGAGATGATTTGACCTCCTGAATAATTTACTTTTGGATCAAATAAAAGCAGGCTTCCAAAAAGAGAGTACACTTTAGAAAAACGTAACGAGTTGTATGTAAACTGGTGCTTAGTTGGTTTGTTAATTTGTGAACTAATACAGAGAAATAAAGTACAGCAAGGTTAAAAATTAAAGAACTCTGCATTGAAATACATATTTGTGTGTATGTGTGTGAGTATGTGCATGTGCCTGTACACACATGCGCATGTTCATGTTCTCATGCATGCATTCATCATTCTTGTGGCTTGATAGTGCCTGGGCACTATGCCTAAGCTTCTGTGCCCCAGGATATTGCTCTACCACTTGAGCCATTGCTTCACTTCTGGTTTTTTGGAGATAATCGCATGTATTTTCATGATGGGACTGGCTTTGAACAGTGGTCTTCAGATCTCAGTCTCTCAAGTAGCTAGCTAAGCTGATTCAGCCTCCAAGTAGCTAGTTAAAATTCTGCCTGTCCACTAGGCTTCACTGCTCTTTTATTCTTTTCTTGAGGTAATCACAAGTCTAAGTCATGTATATGTCTAATTGCTTTAAAAATATTGTTACTGCTTGGCATCAGAGGTTCCCATCTGTACTCTTAACAATTGAGGAGGCTTGAGAACAGAACCCAGGACAAATTTTAGTGGACTTCCTTCTCAATCTATAGCTGGGTTCATTGTATCATTTCCACCATCCTGCACTATCCTAGAGACTCAGATGGGAAGGACTGCAGGATCCAGGCCAGCCAAGGTAGGAAACTAGACAAGTTGGTGTGCAACGCCGATGCCATTGATGATATGAAGGCACAAAGGACAGATCAGGTTCATGTTCTTGTGGAAAGGGAACCACTGTCTTAATATTAATCACTGCAGCCTCCTCTGTACAGTATGTTCACAAATAAAATTAAATTAAATTTAAAAAAAATATTAATCACTGATATTATGCCATCCTAGCAAGAACAATATCCCAAGTGGAAATCCCCACAATTTACTACAACCAAAATAAGTATATACATTTTCATCCAAAAACTTAGTACAATCTGTTGTTTGCTCTAATATCATCTTTATCTCATTATCATATAATGTGACAGAATAGTTTCTTCATTAAACTTATTATATATTTAAAAGACCTAGAAAATTCTTTTTCTCTTATTAAGTTCAAACGAATGTCAAATTGCCTCATTTCGTACATATTTGACTACCACTAAAAATTAATCTAATGTTTATTATAGTAATATATTCTGATTTATTACTTTACTTTGTAACAGTTTTTAAACTTTTTTCTTCTCTGCTGAAATTTAAGTATTTAAATATTATCACCAACGTATATTCCTTGAGTACTTGGGGCAGTTTCTTTCAAAGTTTTTAACCAATATCTTCGAAGAATTTTAATAGGTATATTATTTGGTTTATTTTTAATTTCTATTTAATTTTATTGTAAAGGTGATGTATACAGGGGTTACAGTGACTTAAGTAAGGTTATGAGTACATTTCTTATGGAAAGAACATTGTTATCCCCTCATCGATTTTTTTTGTATACTCAAACAACTTCTGATGCTGTTGCTGTTGCTGTTGCTATTGATCAATGTGTACTTTTGCTTTCTTTGTTCATGCGTTTTTATTATAAAATTTATATACAGAGGGTTTACAGTTACTTAAGTCAACTAAATGTACAGTTCATTTTATTTTCTAAATTTCAAATTTTGAACTTAATTACTTATTTTCTTTTGTTTCATTAATGTAATTTTTCAGAGTTGTAGGATTAGTTGATTTAATTTTGCATGATTTTTACACATGTAAATTATTCAGAGACATATATTTTGCTTTAAAAATATTTAACATGTGAATATTTAAAATTATTTTCTTAATTTTTATATGGTCAGTGAATTTAAATAAATTTATTTTCTTATAGTTCTAAAAATATTTTTCCAGGTAACAAATACTTACTGTATTTTCAAAAAGCACATACTTTAATAAGAAAGGCTTCATTACCTGGTCACTTTTTTGTAAATATTTGAACTTGAATTAAAAATGTTTAAGATAGGCATGGTGACTTGTGGCTTCCATTTTCTAGCTCTGGTAGGAACTGCAAATAGGGTTTGTAATTCGGGAAAGCCTGAGAAACTATGAGACCTTATTATAAAAATATCCAGAGTGAAATGATTAGAGATATAGCCATTCATAGCGGGATATAGAGTGCATGGATATCATATTTTAAATCTTGATTTAAAACAACAGTAACATCAATGTTTTGTCAAAATAAAAGCATATATGTTTCACAATGTTTATTATTTAAAACTTGTTTGCGAAGATTCTCATGTCTTCTATTTCTTAATTTTCAATTTACTTAATCCATAAGAATCCAAGTATATTGTGATTATTTTATTTCTACTACTTTTTTTTTTTTGTCGGTCGTGGGGCTTGAACTCTGGGCCTGGGCGCTCTCCCTCAGCTCTTTAGCTCAAGGCGAGCGCTCTACCACTTGAGCTACAGCGCTACTTACGGTTTTCTGGTGGTTTATTGGAGATAAGAGTCTCATGGTCTTTCCTGCCTGGGCTGGCTTTGAACCGCGGTCCTCAGATCTCAGCCTCCTGAGTAGCTAGGATTACAGGCGTGAGCCACCAGCGCCCAGCTATTTCTACTACTTTTAAATATTATGAGCAATGTTTTGATTTCATATATTAACCTACTTTTACTATTTGTAAAAATTTTCTCTGTTTAATATGAAAATATCAATATTCCAAATAAATGGATGTGGTGTTTATGTGTGTGTGTCTTTATGTGGTTTCTATGTGTGTGTGCTTTCTGTGTACTTTGTAATGCTTGGGAGATCACACCATTGTTTCACATATGCCAGGCCAGGTTTTACCACTGAACCATATATTCTAGTTAGAATGCAAATAGTTTTTTAAATTATGACTTTTAAATTTTCTTTGCTAGTATGTTTTTTCAAAGTAATATATAATGAAATGTGTACCATATTCTATCCACGATAGCAATTTTTATTGTTATTTTAGTGTTACTTAGAATATTTCCACTGCCTTTCCACTTACAAACTCTTGTGTTTGTTATTGATAAAGGTTTTGCTTTGCTTATTTTGTCTCTTCATTGAATTTGCCTTCAGAGTTTACCTATTCTTTCTCTTATTTATTAGGAAATTAATTATCATATTCCTATTGCAATATCTTTACATTGTAAGAGGTATATACAATGCTTTATTTTCTATTTCATTTTTTCCCACTCTCTCTCTCAGTACACACTATTTTGTGTATTAAAAGAAAACTTGATTCAGGACACATCGATTATTTTCCTCCTTCTCTTCTCTGAAGTCTTTCTGTTTTTTGAAACACAATACCAATGACATACACCTCCTATGTGGTCCATCACACTATTCCCTCTCACTCTCCTCTGTAGTACATCTCAAGTCGTTATCATTCAGATTTATTAGGCTATAGTATTATCTAAATCTTAACTCATTCCTAAATTAGTTTTAGTTGCTTCTAGCATTCCATAAAGACATTTTTCTATATATAATATCTGGGGTCTTGTGTTTTCACAAGATGAAAAATATGAGTGACTATCAAGCATGTAGATATCTCTACAGAATATTGGTCCACTTGCTCAATAAACTCCTATATAAATTCAAGGAATGTAGGTCAGTTAGAACAATCTTGAAAAATGGTGTAGCTTGAGCCCTCATATTAGATTTGAATTTTATTACCATGTTTAGTAGTGAAGAAAACATATCTCTACTATAAGAATAGACACATATGTCCAACCTTTCTTTGATTTGTTGTGTTTCTGGGTCTCTATTAAGAAAATGTTGGCCTGTGCCAACAAGACCTAGGGCTTCCCCTGCTCGATCCTGTAATGTTTTCAGAGTGTGCGCTTTGACTCTGAGGCCTTTGATCCATTTGGAGTTGATTCTGGTGCAGGGTGATATATAAGGGTCTAGCTTTATTTTTCTCCAAGTAGTTAACCAATTTAGTAAGCACCATTTACTGAAGAGGCTGTTTTTCTTCCATTCTTTTTTTAGCTCCATTATCAAAGATTAGATGGCTATAGGTCTGTAGGTTCATTTCTGGATTTTCATTTCTATTCCATTGGTCCTGAGGTCAGTTCTTGTGCCAGTACAAAGCTGTTTTGATTACTATGTCTTTATAGTGGAGTTTGAAATTTGGTATTGATATTCCTCCAGCAGTGTTCTTTCCTGTTGAGGATCATTTTTGCTATTCAGGGTCTTTTATTGTTCCATATGAATTTTTGCATTGCCTCTTCTATTTCCTTGTAGAATGAGGATAGAATTTTGATAGGTATTGCATTGAATTTGTAGATAGCCTTGGGAAGTATTGCCATTTTCCCGATGTTGATCTTTCTAATCCAGAAGCGTGGGAGTTTTTTCCCCTTTCTAAGTTCTGTTTGGATTTTCTATTTCAAATTTTTTAAGTTTTCATCATAGAGGTCCAGAGCTTCTGCATGGCAAAGGACATAACTAGCACGATCAATAGAAAGCCCACGGATTGGGAGAAGGTCTTCACTAGCCATACAACGGACAAGGGTCACATATCTAAAATATACCTGGAATTCAAAAAAATTAAATCCCCCAACAACAAATCTTCAAAGAAACAACTCCCCAATAAATAAGTGGGCTAAAGTTTTAAAGAAAAACTTCTCTGAGGAGGAAAGCAGGATGGTCATTAGTCACATGAAGAAATGCTCAACCTCCCTACCCATAAAAGAAATGCAAATCAAAACAACATTGAGATATCACCTCACTCCAGTTAGAATAGCTAAAATCAAGAACTATAATGACAACAGATGCTGGATGGGATGTGGATAGAAGGGAACCTTATTGCATTGTTGGTGGGTGTGTAAACTTGTTCAACCATTTTGGAAAGCAGTATGGAGGTTCCTCAAAAGACTCCGCATAGAGCTCCCCTATGACCCAGCAATCCCACTTTTGGGCATTTACCCAAATGCTCACAAACAAGACCACACTAAAGCTACCAGCATGACTATGTTTATTACAGCATTATTTACTATAGCTAAGATATGGAACCAACCCAGATGCCCCTCAGTAGATGAATGGATCAAGAATATGTGGTATACATACACAATGGAATTCTATGCCTCCCTCAGAAAGAATGGCATTGCCCCATTTGTTCGGAAATGGAAAGACTTGGAAAAAATTATATTAAGTGAAATAAGCTAGGCCCAAAGAAACATAGGTCTCATGGTTTCCCTTATTTGCAATATCTAGTATATGTCTGAGTCAAGCAGAAAAGGTCAGATAAGGTGATGTTAGGGAAATGAACCCTAAGATATGTATTCAAATGTTTTTTTTTCTTTAGTTCGATTGTTTCTAACAGATTTATAAGATTATTTCTTTGTTGCCTTCCATGTCCCTCCCCCACAGTATAACCCCTGCTTTCACTGTATTTGCGGTTGGTATAATTTGTGCCTGGGAAGGGGAAAAACAAATCATTTAAATAGGGATACAGGTGGACCCATTGCAACAATGAGAAGTACAAGTTGTCATGTCGACAAAGAACTTTATAATTTGGTTCTTGGGTGGGAGGATTCGGTGAGATAGGGGGGAGGATGGGAATGGTTGTGAAGGGGAAACAAAGGAGCAGGCTACAGTGCCTGATTAGAAATGTACTCAATCTTGCCCATGTAATTGTAACCCCTCTGTGCATTATTTTCACAATAAAAAAAGAAAAAAAAAAGAAAAAAAGAAGAGACACATAGAAGAATGTAACAGATTTATCAAAAATAAATTCTTAGTTTTATGGTCAATACATTTTGACAAGGATGCCATGACTTTATCAAATAAAAATATAATCTTAAATGGGTATATTGGCACTATTGCCTCCCTAGATTTAAAGAATGATCTTAGACTACTACATCTAACCTTATACAAAAATTTAAAGTAAAAAATAATTATCAAACTAAATGTGAGGTGTAAAAATCTATAAAACATAAATGTAAACATTCATGATATTGGATCAGTAAAGGTTTCTAAAAGATTGACATTGAAAGTATTAGTTGCTAAAGAAAAGCAAGAATAAACTGATTAATATCAACTGATTACTGTTTTTAATTCTAAGAAAGGAGTAAAAACATATCCAACAGATAGAGGACACATATTTGTTAATGCTACAATATTAATGCTATAATGATACTGAGTCTTACGTACATTTATAACTTCTAACTCCATATAAAATTTTTCCCAAACATGATATTTTTTAAAGAACATATGTAAATTAATAGTCAATTAGAGGGGCATATGAATTAAGCTCCTCTTTATGATCTAAGAAAAAATATAAAAAACTCACTGGTATGACCATCATATAAAAAGATGACACAAAATATAGTAATGCATTTGTGGAGAAATATATACTCTCCACATAGCAGAATGATTTATAAAACTGCAATCATTTTAGCAAGCAAATTTTGAAGTATTCAAAAGGTCAAAGAGAATTGTATGATCCAGCGATCACACTTCTATGTATGTATTAAAGAGAAGAAAAAAAAAAACTTGGACAGAGAATGTAGTTAATTGACAGTGCACTTGAATAGTATGTGTGACACCCTGGAAATAATGCCTCAAAACAAATTTTGAAAAGACACATTATAAAGGATGTATGCTGAACAAATTCCTGTAACTGAATTTTGTATCTATTTTAATGTCTGTTCTAAAGTTTACAGCATTTCTATTTGAAGAAATGCAAGTTTGTGAAAATTAGGCTTGGAAAACCTGTGATTGTGCAATTCACTTCCAAAGCACTAAAATGTATACAATAAAAGGAGATAATATATTGCATGTGAAATACATGACAGCCAAAAAAAATTATTAAAAATACTTCACACAAATTTCAGAATATATGAAAAGATATCTTCGGTGTTGGCTAAAAAATCTTTGTAAACTACGGCTGTTAAAACAAAGATGTGATTTCTCTTTATTTTGAGTTTTTTTGATCTGTTGTTTTGATTTTATGCAGATATAACTCAATCAAAAAGTTTATGTGATAAATGGAATATCTAGAAATTATGCATCACTTATGAGTTATTGATAACTATTTCTGGAAGAAACTTTTGGCAAATGATAGAAGACCCAAATCTATTAATCTGCATTTTATGAAAGCCATATGTTACTTCCTCAATCCAATTGCTTTTCTCTACTTTGCTAGGAAGAAAATGTATTCTCACGTTAAGAGCCAATAGCAGTGAAAAGAAACAAAATACACAATCATCTTGATTTATTTGTGAAAGTATCAAATGAAATAAAACAATTCTACTTAATCGACTCCAAATTTGGTATCTATGAAGATGTTCCTGAATGCCAACATCCATTGATTGGACTAATTTTCTTTATTGTTGTGAAATTACAAAAGAATTGATACCATTAAGAAAATGATCCATTCCTATGGAAATCAGTTAATAATGTTTATCACTTATAATTTAATACCAAGCAAGAGTAATTTTATATAATCATTACAAATATCATTTTATTGCAATCTAAAATAGAATAAAAGACGTGTCCCAATATATTATTATTATTCTTAATTTCTAATCATTACCTAAATATCTTAAACAATCTATATAGTCATGTCTTTAACGTAGACGCAAATATTCTATACTTTGTTTTTTTTGGGGGGGTGGGGGAGGGGCGGTTCCAGTAGTGAGGCCTGAACTCTGGGCCTGGGCACTGTCCCTCAGCTCTTCATCTCAAGACTAGTACTCTACCACTTGAGCCACAGAGCCACTTCTGGCTTTTTTCTTTTTCTTATATGGTGCTGAGGAATCAAGTCCAGGGTCTCATGCATGCAAGGCAAGCGCTCTACCACTGAACCACTTTCTCAGCCCCAAATATTCTATAATTTTTACTTATCATTTTCCACAGACATATATTCATGTTTCTTAGAAATGTTCACAGCAGTTAAAAGATGCTTTTGTGAAATTAATGTGCTATATTTTGTTGTTGTTTTTGTTGTTGTTGTTTGCAAGGCCTCGGCATTTTCCCTAAGCCTTTTTGTGGTCACAGCCAGCAGTCTCCAACTTGAGGCACATAGCTAATTCCTGTTTTTAGTGGTTAATTGGAGAAAGAATTTAACAAGTACTTTTCTGTCTGGGCTAGTTTCGAACACAATTCTAAGATATCATTATGACAATGATCTCTAAAAATGCATGGAGTTTTTTTTTTTTGATTGGAGTTATTTTTTTTTAATTGGCAGAGTACCGTACAGAGGAGTTACAATTACATAGGTAATATAACAAGTACTGTTTTTATCAAGCATTGTTACCTCCTGTTTATTTCCCCTTCCCATCCTTTCTCATACTCCTCCTACCTCCCCCCACCCAATCCTCACCCCCACCAAAGTTGTAAAATTCATTTTTCGACAAACTACTTGGACATCTCATTGTTGCAATGGGTCCACCTGTATACCTATTTAAAGGATTTGTTTTTGCCCTTTCCCTCCAAAATCAGGGAACTCAGGGGGTATGCCATGGGGGAGGGACATTCAAAGCAACAAAAAATCATTTTATAAATATGTTAGAAACAATCACAAGAAAGAAAAAAAACATTTGAAGTCGAATCTTATCTCTTATAACCTACCAGTTTTAAAACCTGCCAGTTTTAAGAGATAAGAGGAGAGGTAAAAGTTCTCTTAGATACCAATCCATCTTCAAAATATTTGGTTCCAAGCACTCCATCTAAAGCATATTCAACAACTAGTAAAACTTCTGTTGGCTGTAACTTCCTCCATGTGCGCATGTATACATGGGTATAAGTATGTGTGCATTAGTGTGTATAGTAACATATATGTGTACATATATAAGGGCATATACACGTATAGGCATATATAAATAAATATACATTTATAAATATATGTGCACACACATATATATACATAGATATGTATATGTATATTTATGCATATCAGGTGTTCTGTGATTTAACCTATAGTTCCCAGCACATTGTCTTTCTCACAAAGTGTACATGATAAACTGCTCTGAGTATCTGTGGTATATGATGTGTATCACTTTGTACTCACTTCCCCCATTACCTTGTATCTCCTCCCTGTGAACAACTTCAGTCTATTTTCCATATGATAGCTTTGTTTTCATTACATGTAGTTACTTACTGATAATAAAATAAAAAGGTTGTAAAAGAAAAAGAACTTTTAGGTCACAGGTTAAAAGTATTATATTCATCCCAATGATTCCTATGAGATAAAATTTATAATAGTAGTAAAAGTGAAGAGGAATCTTAGATCTGTTTTGCCATTTAGAATGACAGAGAATAATATCACATCACTGTTATAACTCTTAAAGAATGCAAGGGTAACTGACGGTCGTTATAATGTTCCCATAAAATCAGTGGTACTTGAAGGATAATAGTAAACTAGCAGAAATTCTAAGTAGCAGACATGGAACATGAAAGAGAAAAAGAGGAAATGAAAGAGAGTGAAAGAGAGAGAAATATCATAATACTGAAAGTGCATAACAGAGAAACAAGAGCTATATGAGAATACTCATACTGCCATCTTTAGATTCTACATGTACGTTTGAATTTATTTGATGTATGATAACCCATCAACATAAAATATAAAGTAATTTTGATAAAAAATAAAGACTCAGAAGAAGTTATGAATGCTAAAACAATCTTCACAGAAGGAAAATCTCAGAGATATTTCATGACTTTGAAAAGGATAAAGTAGCTTCGGTTATTAAAAATTTAGAAATATGACAATTCACAAAAATATAAAAAGATATTCATATATTTCATTATATAACCCAAAGTAGAAAGCAAATGTTGTTTAGATGCTTTTTAAAACACAGTCTCTCAGGTGCTGGGAAGGTGGCGTAGTGGGATAGTGCTTGCCTTGCATGCATGAGGTCCTGGGTTTGATTCCTCAGCACCACATAAGCAGAAAAAGATATAAATGGTTCTGTGCCTCAAGTGGTAGCACTAACCTTGAGCTGAAGAGCTGCGGTACAGACCCAGATCCAGAGTTCAAGCCCCACAACCTACAAAAACCAAAACAAAAAAGAAAACAAAACCCAATCTCTCACTTTTGTGGCCTCAACTATGTAATACTGCGGGTTCAGCCTAGGGCTAAGATTTTAGGTGTGGACATTTATCAACACTCCTGATTCAGACTCTACTTGATAAAAGTAACTAGTAGATGTCAGGGACAAGCAGAAAAGGTCAAAAGCTATGTACAATGACCAAATAAGATGATGTTAAGTGAAATGAGCCCCAAGATAGGGACACAAGGGTTTTTTTTTTCTTTCTTGCTATTTTTTCTAATGTACTTATAATGTACCATGCGATTTTTTTTGTTTCTTTGTATGTTCCTTCCCCAAGGAATAACTCCGGTTTTCACTGTATTTGATGTTGATGCTCTGCATCTTGTATATACATTTATCTAATTTAGGGAGGAAAAGGGACAAAACAAAATACTTAAATATGAATACAGGTTGACCCATTGTAACAATGAGATGTACAGACAGTATTGTAAAAAACGAACTTTGCAATTTAGGCAGGGGTGGGGGGTGGGGATTATGGAGTGTATTTGTGGAGGTGGGAAGGAAGGGATCTTAGGGAAAAACAAAGGAGGCGGTAGCAATGCTTGATAAGAAATGTACGTATTACCTTATTCATGTAACTATAACCCCTCTATACAGTATTTTTACAATAAAAAACGTATTAAAAATTATACTAAATGAAGTAAGCCAAGCCCAAAGAAACATAGTTCCCATGGTATCCCTTATTTGCAATAACTAATATATGTCTGGGATAAGCAGAAAAGATCAAAAGCTATGTGCATATGACTAGATAAAATTATGTTAAGGTAAATGAACCCCAAGATAGGGACATAAGTGTTTTTTTCTTTCTTGCTGTTGTTTCTAATGTATTTATAATGTACAATGTGATTTTTTCTTTTTTATATGATCCTCCCTCATAGTATAACCCTTGTTTTTACTGTATTCCATGTTGGTGCTCCTGCATCTTGTATATAAACTTCGCTAATTTGGGGAGGGAAAGGGAAAAACAAAATGCTTAAATAGAGATGTAGGTTGACCCATTGTAACAATGAGATGCATGAACTTCACAATTTAGCAGGGGAGAGAGGAGTGAGGGGTTAGGAGTTGAGATGTGTACTTGTGGAGGTGTGAGTGAAGGAACGGTGGGGGAAAAACAAAGGAGAAAACAATGCTTGATAGGAAATGCACTCATTATCTCACTCATGTAACTGTAACCCCTCTGTACAATATTTTTACAATAAAACACGTGTAAAAATGTTACAAGATAATATTGTTAACAAAGAAATTAATGCAGAACAGTGACATGAAGATATAATGAATAAGAGTGTGTGTGTGTGTGTTTGTGTGTGTGTGTGTTTGTGTGTGTTTCTCCTTGTTGACATGGTCAGAATTTGAACTCAGGTCTTCAAAGTCTTGCTAGGCCATTCTTCTTTAGATTGGTGAGTTATTATATAAGCTACATCTCCATTCCTAACTCTTTGCTAATTCATTATCATTTTTGAAAAATAATCTCATGAATTTTTTTTTTTTTGCCCTGATTGGCTTTCAACTGTTATCCCCATATCTCAGCCTCCTGTGTAGATATCTCGAGTATAGAGGATTACAGGTGTGATCAACCACCACAAGGCTTTTAGAATAATCTTAAAAGTAGGAGAAAGTTTACTTCACGGGGACCTGTTTTTACATCTCCTAATTTTAAAACATTTTGGAATGATTATATGTGAGTTTATTCTTTTTTGGCTTCTTAAAAGACAGTAAGTGATGGTAATTAAAAGTTTCTAGTACTTTTTTGTTTTGGGGTCAGTCGTGGGACTTGAACTCTGTTGCTGCGCTTTTCAGCTCAAGGCAAACACTCTACCCCTTGAGCCACAGCGCCACTTCTGGTTTTCTAGTGGTTTATTGGAAATAAGAGTCTCATGGACTTTCCTTCCTGGGCTGGCTTTAAGCCACGGTCCTCACATCTCAGCCTCTTGATTAGCTAGCATTACAGGCATGAGCCACCAGCGCTCAGATAGCTTTACTACTTTTTACAAAGGACACTGGAACTGTGGGACAGAAGAAATTTGGCTCTCTATGGATCTCAATTTATAAGCTCAGCTCTGTGCATGATAACCCAATGTCACCAACACAGTTTGTGTTGAAGACAAAATGTGACAGAAAACAATTACATGGGCAATAGTTGCTATGCTATTGTGTCTTGGACAATATGAATATTGAATTGAAAGTGTAAGAGAATGGAGAGATTTTTACCTACTTTTTTGTATTGCTAAAAGACTTTGGAAACTGATTCATTTCCCACCTCACTGTTGGTCATTGAGCCAGGACCTTAGTGCCTTTAATTACAATTTTTCCCAACACTAAGATGGTAATAACATTAACATTAGAGCTAATGTTTTCTTAACAGTTAAGAGACATAACACTTGTGAAATACTTAACATAAACTTCTATGAATTAGCTTTGAGTTTAGCCAGCAGTTTTTTAAATACTAAACAGAATGTGATATGTATTACAGAAACAATTACATGTAGTGAGAAATCAGAAATAATCTTATCTATTGGCTATGCTCTGTTTCCAAGGAAGCTAAGTGGATAACATCTCATGCTGTAAGTCAAAATGGTTATCTTATGTCTTGATAGTGCAAAAATATCAGGGAAATTATAATGAAGGAATGTTGTAGACTGAGGTGAAGTCCATATGAAAATGTGCAAAACTGATCAAATGTAAAAGTAAATGAGCAGCATATTGTGTTTTATATCATTTAAGTTACATTGAAAAGACAGGGAAAACCTAGAGGAATAAATTCTCTTTTTGAAATCTTATCATAGGTTCTTAGAAGGACGAACTCTTTCCTCATTCTTGTAGAAGCATCATCAGTTGAGAGGAACTTTATTTTTTTGTTTGCTTCCTTCCATTTATTCTTCAGTTTGAAATGTGAACTGCATGAGACTGAAAGAAACCAAGGGAAATTAGACTCACAGGCTTTGGAAAGAGCAATCAACATAAACTACATAAAATACATATAGCTTTGTAAAAGGTCTAACTAAATTGAGTTATAGAATCTCATGCATAAACAGAAAATGATTTAAGCAATATCATGTTATTGACAATTGAAAAATGTTAGGAGTTGCTTTATTTTTTCCTTTCTGTTACATTGAATTAAGTATTGATTTTGTATAGAATGATTAAAGGTGAGATTAACAAGAAATGATTAAAAATGGACAAATTTTCTGAATAGACATATTTTCCAAAAAGCGCTGAAAATCGCCAGTGGGATTACTAAGTTTTGTTGTACCACTTCTATGTTGGCTTAATTCTTTGTGAACAGAAGTCATTAGAGAAATGCAATCAAAATTACTATGATACTACTTCATAACTATTATAACTCTTATCAAAAAAATCACAGGAAACACTTGTGGTGGTAAAGGCTTTTAACTCCAAACACTTAGGAGGTTGGAGTAAGTGCATTTGCGTCTAAGGCCAGTCTGGGGTACTGCACATAGTAAAAACCTGCCATTAAAAAAAAACTTAAAAGGCTATAACTTTGGTTAGAGTGTGGAGAAAAGGAAATTTTCTACACTCTTCGTCAAAATACAGGTTAGTATTCTCGCTTTAGAAAGTAGTATGCAGTTTTGTAAAGAAATGCAAAGATGAAATCTCATCTGACCCACCAATCATATGATTATTTCTCTCTGGGTAACACGTAAATAAATCTGTAGTACATTCTTATTCATATTGTTCACAACAACAGCCAAGATAAAAATAGAAATTAAGTGTTCAACTACAGACTAATAATGCAACTGTGGTGCATGCACATATATAGTTTTCAGTTTCATCCTTAAAATAGTAAGAGATTTCTCTCATTAACCACAACTTACAATGACCTGAAAGATGTATTCTAAATGACGAAAAATGTTATTTTCTGATCTTTGTAAAGCCACACAAACACAAACTCTCTCACACACACACCAACCTCAAACATTAAGAGAGAAATTTATTAAAAAATTAAAGCAAAGTGGAATTGCTGGGACATTCAGGTCACAATGTAGAAGGTTGTAGATATACAGGATGACCAAGTATGGAGTAGTAATGTACAACTTAAGTATACAGGGAAGAACACTGGCCTTACATAGGAATGAAGCGAAGTAAGTACGAGTTCTTCTTAGTAGGGGTTGCTCTTTTAGTTGTTCTTATTTCAGTAATGGATGAGATGAAAGTAATTCTTTTAAAAACCTGCCTGTTTGCAGAAATAATAAGAAACAATATAGCAATAATGTTGTATGCTCAACATAGAACGAAATGTCAAATTAAAATACATGAGATTATCCTTGAAATAAACTAGTTATTACAAATAAGGGAAACTATAGGATCTATGTTTAAGTCTGGCAAACTTCACTTAATATGATTTTTTCCAAAATCTTCCATTTCCTTACAAATGAGGTGATATCATTATTTCTGATGGGAGCATTGTATTCCGTGTGTGTGTGTGTGTGTGTGTGTGTGTGTGTGTGTGTGTGTGTGTGTGTGTGTGTGTGTGTGTGTGTGAGTGAGTGTCTGTGTCACATTTTCGCGATCCATTCATCTACTGAGGGGCATCTGGGTTGATTCCTTATCTTAGCTATGGTAAATATTACTGTGATAAACATCATTGTGCTGGTAGCTTTAGTGTGGCCATGTTTGTGATCATACAGATTTCCAGTTACTTTGCTTACCTATCACTTCTGATCACAAATCCTCTTATGAAATTTTATAGTATCTTTGAAAAAATAAAATGATTTGCATATACTTATCATCTTAAGGAAATACAGTCTATTTTTACATCTTTCATTCTGTGACAAACCCTTATTTTTTTTCCCGGATTGCTGAAAAATGTATTCTTGGAAATAGGATATTGACAGTAAATCTGAGTGTAATTTTCATTTTTTAGCTTTCAAATATAATATAAACTTTGTTTTGACTAATCATTTTCTAATTCATGAACACTAATATTTTGGTGCCTTTAAGACTTATTGTGGTATTGTAGTTGTTGTGTCTAATTGACTGAACCATTAGAGTATTCATGTATAAACCTGAGCATTGAACTTTTTAATTTTTATATCTAAAAGAGTCTCAAAGGGTTTACTTTAAAGAAATAATGGAGGGGGCTTGTCTCCATGTTCAAAACTTTAAATGTATTTCTATAAAAGTACTGGAAATACATCATGTTCACTGGAGCAATATAAAAGGTGAGAACAAACAGAAAAAAAAGAAAAAAGAAAAAAATCAACACTAAAAGGTGAGAACATATTTCTGAAGAGAAAAGATTTATTGATTAAATAACAGAAAAGAGTAAAATAGTCAGTTTCCTTGCTTGAGACTGCATACATTTCACATGAATGTAGGTAAAGATGAGACTCAGACATAAATTCATATTTATTTTACTGAGATTCAAAAAATAATATAAGCAGTATAGGTATTTTAAAGAACTGGTCATTCAAAGACCTGGATTCCTAATGGATGAAGAATGGAATTGAAAATAGCAGACGAAAACAAATCAACATTCAGTTATTATGATATTATAATACTATTATGAAAGAAATGAAAATTTGCCTGCTGAAGGAGAAAGTTTAGCCTGTAATTTCAATGTAAGGCATCATTTGTAATGAGTCTAATTTCTTTTCCTACAAGATATCCAAGAGTACTATACTCATCCTCTGAAGAGTAAAGAAGTAATCATTTTTATTAGCTTTGCTTAATATTAATGCATTTATAGCAAATAGCTTACAATGTCTGCTCCCTTTCATTCGATGTAATAACTTCCAATTCATATTATTACTGTCTCTTCATACAAGGCTGAAATCACTATTTCAAAGTAACACAAACAGAAAAAAAGAAAATAACCTGGTACAACCATCGCATACCCAAAATTAGGTGAAAAACTCCACAATAAAAAATGAGCATGAGGAAGTGGAAAAATAATGGCAGAGAAACAATAGAAAATTACCCTAGCTCTATCTAATGAAACAGAGATTTAGAGTCCTAGCAGGTACTCCACTTCTAGAAGGTCAAAGCAAGTCAGCTATAATTATATATAGATCCACAATACATAAAAAGATTTTATATTATCATCACAAAAAAACACAAATCTATGAAAAGTTACCTAGTTAGTCAGGTGACTGCTGTGACTGTGGTGGGGGAACATGTTCAAAAGCAGAGCTGCAGGTGGAAATAAAAGGGCCACATGAGAAAAAAATCAGGGACAGAGACAGCCACATCCAAACACAGACACACTTCACCTTACCACTGGACAACTCAAACTGTCATTGGAACCACAAGTATTAACATGACAACATCTCACCACAACTGATCTCTCCTCCTACACTTAATGGGTTAGACAAAAACCTAATTCCAGAAAATCATAAGAGAAGTCTATACCAACACCTGGCAAACCAACCAAGAACATAGAGAGCCAAATATTAAGATCATAGATGCTCTACATGAAAGCCAAGACATCCTTCAAATGTACAGAACCAATCAGAAAAATACAAAAAAAAGTGATGTCAAGGTAGTGTAGTTCACACAGTAAATAAGCAGGCATTACAACAGGCAATCAAGGACATAGAAGGTAGTTTTCAAAATACATTACAAACAGTGCTGAAAAATGTGATTAACAAAAAGATACAAAACCTCTACAAGGAAATTTGTGAACAAGATGAGACCAACTAAATAATAGCAAAATAATTCAGGGAGACTACAAAGAGAAAGATAAGTAAATTCTGAGAAGGCAAGGGAGTCCTAGGAAAAAATAGATGTCTAGTTAAAACTTATGAGAGAAGACACAGTTAAAAGACCAACTCCCAACCCCCCTATTCAAAGAAAAGATGTAAAGAAAGTCCACACAAGCACAAAAACAAAACCTTAATAAAGATAAAAGCCTTATAAAGTGACCGTTTTGAAGACAGATAAATAAAAAACTATGAAGAATCTCTCCACAGAGAATAGATTACATAGAAGATAATCTCAAGCATCAAAGACTGAATAGGTCTAATAGGAAAGAAGAGATAATCATTTAGAACCAATCAAAGAAATAAGAAATGATCTTGCAGGAACTTCAAGATTCAGTTAGAAGATAAAACATGGGGGAGATAGGTATCAAGGAGAAGAGCAGGAAACAAAATGGATAGGAAACATATTACAGAATTCTAGCAGAGGATACCCTAAACAGGCTGAAGTAGAATTACTAACATAAGATAAAATAGAATTCAAATTAAAATTAGTTAGAAGAGACATTACATTCTGATAATGGCAGCTCTACATTAGTAGGATATGTAGAGTCTAAATATCAAAACCCGGAATCCTGGAGCATACCACTTCATCAACCAAATATTACTTAACCTAAAAACACATCTCAACAAATCATTGTCATCCAAGGAAAAACTCAACCAAGAAACTGCAGACCTAAATAACTACATTGACCACCTAGTCCTAACAGACATGTATAGAATATACATTCAGCGTCAGAATATACGTTCTTCACAGCAGCTCATGGAAGATTTTCCAAAATAGAACATATCCTATGTCACACGGATATTCTGTCCAAAGAAAAATTAATTGAATTCCCATATCTTGTCAGATCATAAGAGAACAAACTTAGAATTAAATGGCTAAAGCAAATAAAAAATTGTCAAACCCATGAAGACTGAACAACATGTTGCTGAATGAACAATTGGACACTGAAGGTATTAGAAAAGAAATCTGAGGGGCTGAGAAGGTGGCTCAGTGGTAGAGCGCTTGCCTTGCATGCATGAGGCCCTAAGTTCGATTCCTCAGCACCACATAAGCACAAAGAAAAAAAGCCGGGAGTGGCACTGTGGCTCAAGTGGTAGAGTGCTAGCCTTGAGCTGAAGAGCTGAGGGACAGCACCGAGGCTCAGAGTTCAGGCCCCACAACCGGACCCCCCCCCCAAAAAAAAAAAGAAATCTGAAAGTTTCTGGAATTTAACAAAAATGAACACACAAATTACCAGCTCCTCTGGTATTTGCAGTATTTCAAGGAAAATACATAGCTCTGAGGATCTCCATCAAGCAACTGGGGAAATCTCAATTGAATATTTTAATTATGCACCTCAAGCTCCTTGAAAACAGGAACAAACCCAGACACAAAGCAGTACACAGAAACAAATAAAAAAATCAGAAATAACTAAATAAAGACAAAATAAAACATGGAAAGAATCAAAAAATCAGGGTTGGTTTTTTAAATAAATTAACAGACTTGAGAGACCCTTACCAAATCTGATTAAGAAGAGAACTTATATAGGTATATAGATAAAAAGCCAGCAGATTGTTAGATCTTTACTTTCTCTACAACACACAATGGCCTCATATCTCAAATATATTTAGAGCCCCAAAAGTTAACCCCCCAAAAAAAACAAATTCTCAAAGAACCAACAACCCTCTTAATAAGTGGGCTAAAGATTTAAAGAGAGACTTCTCTGAAGAAGAAATATGCATGGCCAATAGACACATGAAGAAATATGCAACATCTAGTCATAAAAGAAATGCAAATCAAAGCAACATTGAGAATTCACTTCACCCCAGTTAGAATGACCATTATGAAGAAAACTAATAATAACATACTGGGCTTGTGGGGATGTGGCCAAAAAGGAACATTATTACACTACTGGTGGAAATGTAAATTTGTTCAAATATTCTGTAAAGAAATATAGAGGTTCCTCAATAGAGCTCCCCATGACCCAGCAATGATGGATCAAGAAAATGTCGTATATATTCACAACAAAACACTATTCATCAGAATGAATGGCATTGCCCCATTTGTAAGGAAATGGAACTACTTGGAAAACATAATAAGTCAAACAAGCCAGACCCAAAGAATCATAGGCTACAGGTTTTCACTCATTTGGAAAAACTAGAATATGTCTAGGCTATTTACAACAGCTCAA
Source organism: Dipodomys spectabilis (assembly GCF_019054845.1). NCBI lineage: Eukaryota > Metazoa > Chordata > Mammalia > Rodentia > Heteromyidae > Dipodomys > Dipodomys spectabilis. The sequence continues at coordinate 1,348,106 of NW_024870849.1, forward strand.
TAGCAATATGAATATCACCATATAAAATGATGCTTATCGAAAGGCGCTCCAAAAAATGGATAAAAGATGATTGTATAGTGAACTCTTTTTACTTATTTCTATTTAGTTTTCACCTTTTGGTTTACTCTCTGTAGTAACTGTTTTTGTTTTCTCAACCCTTTGTCTTATACATGTTAATCTGATTTGGGGAAGGGAAGGGAAATCACAGAAATGGTGGGACAAAGATCAACCAAAGCACCAGTGATATACAGTAGAACTATATTAGAAATGAACTTCACTACTTTGGGGGAGGGGGATGTCAGGGTTGGAGGAAGCAGGAAAAACTGAGGGAGGGATAGCACTATTAAAAATATACTTATTACTTATGTAAATGTAACCCATCTCTCTATATATCACCTTCATAATATAAAATCCCACCAAAAACAATAAGAGAACTCACCCAAAGAGAGAAAATTAGAGGTAAAAATAAGACAACACAACAGATATAAGCAAAATTGAGAATGTTATAAGAGAGTACTTTGAAAACCTTATGCCAATCGCCTGGAGAATCCTGGAGAAATTGATGCTTTCCTATACACAATCTGAACCAAGTAGTTACACCTAAGAAGTAATGAAAATGAAATGCAATAAACCACTATCCATTCCAGAAAAATCTAGGACTGAATTAATTTACCATGAAATTAAGGCCTGAAAAGAACTTACAATACTCAGACCTATCTCTTCAATGGAACAGAACGGAAAATGGAATTATCAAACACATACTTTGAAGCTAGAATTAGACTCTTCCCCAAATCACATAGGGACTCACCAAAGAAAGAGAACTATTAACCCAACTCTTTGGTAAGCATTGATGCAGACCTTTTTAATAAAATTCTCACCAAACAATTTCAGCAATTAACAAAAAAAAATCATATGGTACGATCAAATAGGATTCATCCTAGGATAAAATTGGATTCAATATTCTTGTCAATAAACATAATACAAACCATCAGCAGAAGCAAGGACAAGAAATACATAATCGTCTATATGGATGTAGAAATAGCTTTTAAGAACCTCCAATAGCCCTTTATGATTAAAAGGTCTGAGAAACTAGGAATACATGGAACATTCCTCAGTATGTATGTGACAGAGATAATTAGCATTTACCAAATGGTGGAAGCATGAAGACATTAAAATCAGGAATGAGACAAGGATGTCCACTCTCTCTACTACTCTTTAAAATGGTTGTGGACTTTCTAGCAAGAACAATAGGCAAGAGAAAAACATAAAGGAGATCCAAATAGGGGAAGTAAAACTATCCCTTTTCTCATATGTAATGATCCTGTATTTAAAGGACCCTATAGCTTCCTCCCTCAAGTTAGTAAAGGTGATGCTAACTTTCAGTAATGCAGCAGGGTATAAAAACCACAAGAATCAGTATTATTTCTGTGTTACCAACAATGGGAAGTTCCAGGCTGAAATCCAAAAAACAACCTCATATGTATTAGTCTCAAAATAAAATCAAATCTAAACAAAACAACAACAATAACAACAAAACAAGGAATTAATTAATTTACCTAAAAATGTGAAGGGCCTCTACTGTGAAAACTTTAAAAATATAAAAAGGGAAATTGAAGGAGATTCAAGGAAATGGAAAGTCTTTCAATGCTCCAGGTTGGAAGAGTTAACATGGAGAAAAATGCAATATTGTCCCCAAATAATTGCCAATGCAACACACATGAAAATCCCAACAATATACTTCAATGCAGTAGAGAAAGTAACCAAAATTTAATATGGAATTACAAAATTACACATAAAGCAGAAGGCTTACAAATAAACTCATGGGCCTATAGTCATCATACACACACACACACACACACACACACACACACACACACACACTGGAATTCCATTCCCCCATGAGAAAGGATGACTTTTCACCAGTATTAAGGAAACTGAAAGGCTTGCAAAAATTATACTAAAAGAAAAGAGAAAGGAATGCAGGCTCAGAACAATTTAGGTTTCATGGATTCATTCATTTATGATAGCTAGAAGGTGCCCACAATTCTACAAGTAAACAAGACAGATTCTACCTCATCCCAGTTAGAATGGCCATTATCAAGCAAACAAACAATAGCAAATGCTGGCATGGATGTAGCCAATTGGGAACTCTATTACACTGTTGGTGGAAATTAAACTTGTTCAACCACTCTAGAATGCAGTACGGAATTTCCCGAAAAGACTAAATGTAGATCTCCCTTAAGATCCAGTAATTCCCTCAATGGCAGTAATCCAAAAAATAACAACAAGCTCGCATGAAAGCTACCAGCATACCCATGTTCAGGGCCCAGGCCCAGAGTTCAAGGACTGGCAAAAAAGTTACTACTAATGGTATTTGTTTCCTCAAATATGAATCTTTTGACAAAAGATACCAAATCATTTTATTTTCAGTATCTAGGTTAGGACTTAAAGGTAGTGGGTGATAAAATGGCTTATTTGTTGAATGTTAGGATAAAATGTAGGCAGTCCAAGAAAGGGGGGATTTTTGTAGTTGTGGTCGAGTGGCTTGAAATCTGGGCTTGGGCACTGTCCCTCAGCTATTCAACTCAAGTTGAGTGCTCTACCTCTCGAGCAACAGTGCCACTTCTGGTTTTCTGGTGGTTAAATGAGATAAGAGTCTCAGGGATGTTCCTGCCCAGGCTGGCTTTGAACCACCATCCTCAGATCTCAGCTTCCTCAGCAACTAGGATTACAGCTGTGAGCCACTGGCACCAGACTAAAAATGGGAGATTTTTAGAAAAGAAAATCCACCTCTTCATCTGTGTCTAAATCTCAGATATCCCTATTACAACACTTTCAACTCAATTCATCAGACTTTTGTAAATTTCTTCTTTTCCTTCATGTGGGAATACTGCAGTCAATATCAACTCAGCTGTGGGACTGGATCAATTGAATGGTAATTGCTAGCACCTAAATCAAGAACTGTTACATCAAAACAAACGAATCCCTCAGTTGGAATAATTGTTTTCCCTTTTTCTTACAAATTTGTGCTTGATTAATTCATATTGTGATATTGGAACTCCTAACAGAGTGGTGACATTTTCTTTCTCTTCAACCATCTCCCACATGTGGTCAAATATTTAAGAATTCAAAGATTTCCATTGATAATTGATTAAGATGACCTCTAAGAAAATATGCATTTCTGGAATTTGGTCTTCTGTCTTGTTTTTGTTTTTTAAATTTTTATTTTTTATTGTTTAAATACTGTGCAGAGGAGTTACAATTACATGGGAAAGATAAAGAGTATATTTCTTATCAAGCATTGTAGCCTACTCCTTTGTTTCCCCTTCCAATCCCTTCCCAGGCTCACCCCACCCCCCCAATACCCCCCCAAAGTTGTAAAGTTCATTTTTGACATGACAATTTGTACATCTCATTGTTGCAACATATCCACCTGTATCCTTATTGAAACGACTTGTTTTTCCCCTTCCCCTGCACAAATTATACCGACATCCAATACAGTGAAAGCAGGGGTTATACTGTGGGGGAGAGACATACAAAGCAACAAAGAAATAATCTTATAAATGTGTTAGAGCCAAATGCATGACAGAAAAAAACATTTGAATACATATCTTAGGGTTCATTTTCCTAACATAATCTTATCTGACCTTTTCTGCTTGACTCAGACATATACTAGATATTGCAAATAAGGGAAACCATGGGACCTATGTTTCTTTGGGCTTGGCTTAATTCCCTTAATATAATTTTTTCCAAGCCTTTCCATTTCCTAACAAATGCGGCAATGTCATTCTTTCTGATAGAGGCACAGAATTACATTGTGTATATATACCACATTTTCTTGATCCATTCATCTACTGAGGGGTATCTGGGTTGGTTCCAGATCTTAGCTATGGTGAATAATGCTGCAATAAACATAGTTGTGCTGGTAGCTTTAGTGTGGTCTTGTTTGTAAACATTTGGGTAAATGCCTCAAAGTGGCATTAATGGGCCATAGGGGAGATCTATGTGGAGTCTTTTGAGGAACCTCCAGACTACTTTTCAAAGTGGTTGAACAAGTTTACACTCCCACCCACAATGAAGTAATGTTCCCTTCTGTACACATCCCCTGCAGGATCTGTTGTTATTAGAATTCTTGATTTTTGCCATTCTTACTGGGGTGAGGTGGTATCTTAATGTTGTTTTGATTTGCATTTCTTTTAGGGCTAGGGAGGCTGAGCATTTCTTCGTGTGTCTATTTGCCATCCTTCTTTCTTCTTCAGAGAAGTTTCTCTTTAAGTCTTTAGCCCACTTATTTATTGGGCAGTTGTTTCTTTGAAGACTTGTTGTTTGGGGAATTAATATTTTTAGTTCCAAGTATATTTTAGATATGAGACCCTTGTCCGTTGTATGGCTAGTGAAGATCTTCTCCCAATCCGTGGGCTTTCTATTGAACTTGCTAGCTATGTCCTTTGCCATGCAGAATCTCGGCAACTTCATGTAATCCCATTTGTCCAAATTTTCTTTGATTTGTTGTGTTTCCGGGTCTCTATTAAGAAAATTTCGGCCTGTGCCTAGGAGACCTAGGGTTTCTCCTATTCCATCCTGTAATGTTTTCAGAATGTCTTCTTTGACTCTGAGGTCTTTGATCCACTTGGAGTTGATTTCTGTCTTGTTTTTACATGCATACACTTTCTATGATTTATTTGTTCTACAAGGAATTCTATTTTCCAATCTTTGTGTGACCAATTTTAGTTCTCTCTGATCAGTCTTTCTGACTGTCTCTCTCTCTGGAGTCTCATTTCAGTCTGCCTCATCAAAAATATGTTAGTTATCAGCTAAATGGCTCTCACCTTCTGTTTTTTGCCTGCCTTCATGTAGGCTGTTATAGCAGCCCTCACTGGCTGTGCTAACTGGAGGTTTTTTTGTTTGGTTGATTTGTATGTGTTTGTGTGTGTGTGTGTGTGTGTGTGTGTTGTTTTAAAGGTCTAGGATTACTATTCAACGTAGTAGCTTCTCTGGGCCCCAGTCATCCCTTGGCCTACAGTCAACTGGTTTTTCTCCTAAAGATACAAATATCAGCTAACTGAATTCCTATTTTAATTCTCTCAAAATGAAGCAATCTGGTATCCTTGCAAAGATATCAATAATCTTCTGTAATAATCCACTTACAGAAATGGTCTATCAGATGGTTTTTCAAGGCTTACTGTAAAAAAATGTTCATTTCCAAGTCACTACCATAAAGCAGATCACATCCCTGAGAGCAGACTTTTGGAAGGAAGTTTGCCCTTCCTTCTTTCTCTTATGATAGATCAAACCATAATATTCTGCAGTTGTGGCCAGCCTGGAGCACATTTTCACAAGCATATTCTGTAGTGTTAAAGAGGACCAACTATCAAAACAAAGGTGAAAATACTTGTCTACTTCAGACTGATTTATCTTGCTTATATTTGTTGTTATTCTCATTACTTCAAACACATGGATAAATTATATTGGAATTAGACAAGTGGCAAAGTATTAATGGAATAAATACACAGTTTACTTTCATATATCCAATATAATACATTTAACCCATTATGGAAAATTAAATCCAATTATAGAAACAATGTCAGGAATATAAAATAAGCCTCAATACATATCATCTGGCACTCATACACCATCATCTACTCATAAATTCAGTCTGTCTATAAACATTTATTTTGTACAAAATAATAAAAATTTATTTAATGAATATGACTTTTAAGTATCATCTGAAATATTCCTCATGTATATAATTATATATATTTATATAGATACCATCTAGACAGGAATTTAATATGTATGTAAAAATAAATATTTCCACAATTTAAGCTAGTTGAGAGGAGTCATACCCTCTTGTATTGTGTGGTGTGAATTTTTCCACAATGCTGAACCCTTCTACCTAATACCAAAAGTTATTATGTGCAATAAATTATTATGAGAAATAATTTATTATTTGATGTTAAATGAGTGCTTGGTGTAGAATACACTTTGAATTATTACATTAATTCACAGAAATGAAACAATAATGATATATTATTTGTTTAAATTCTAAAGCTTCTCAAATTTACAATTCATGAAATATATTATTAAAGTTAGTTTCACATTATTCTTTTGTTAAAATTTTATATTAAACATTCAATATTAAGAAATCAGTAGTAAGTAACTTACTATTAATATGATATACTATTAAACTGTGATTTGAATTATAGTTCTAACTAATTGTGATGTAAACAACATTTAATAGAATTATGGGTAATATTTTTTAAACTTACCAGTTTGTTGTTTCCTAATTGCGTCATTTGTTATTCTTGGTCCAAGTCATCTCTTCACCTTGCTTAGTATTCTATTTTCTCTATGGGTTTGCTGATTTTGCATTCTGTTTTCCTTTTTAGTGACTGACATGAGGCTGAAAATCTGTATGCTAGTTTATTACTTGCTATGTTAATATAAAATTACTGCTCTCCAAACTGTTCTACTCTACTCTACTACATACAGTATTTCCCCTCTCCCATCTCATGTTGCTGCTTTCATATATTTTATTTTATTTATATTTATATTTTATTGTCAAGGTAATGTACAGTGGGGCTTTAGCTATATAAGTAAGTTAATGAACTCATTTCTTTTCAAACTTGTTATCCCTTCTCCAATTTTTCTCCCTCTTCACTCCCAACACCCCCAAGATTATTTCTAACATATTGTCTTGTGAATACCACTGTTGCATAGGTTCCCCCTCTGTCCTTTGTCTCACCATTTTGTTTTTTCCCTTACCATTCCATAGTTCATATCAACATATTTACAATACCCAGGGTATCAAAATCAAAATACAGTGACTACAGGGGATAATGCTTAGGTGGGAAAACACAAAGGATATAAAGAAATCACCTATGCTTTCACTATATTTGATGTCAGTATAACATGTGGAGGAGACGGGGACAAACAAGTCGTTTAAGGATTCAGGTGGACCTGTTACAACAATGAGAAGTACAAAATGTCATGTCAAAACCAGCTTTACAATGTCGGTGGGGGGGGGGGAGGGGAGGTATGATTGGGTGGGGGGGAGGGGGGAGGCTGGGAAGGGAGGTGAAGGGTAAACAAAGGAGGAGGCTGCAATGCTTGGTAAGAAATGTATGCATTATCCTGCCCATGTAATTGTAACCCCTCTGTACAGTATGTTCTCAAATAAAATAAAATAAAATTAAAAAAAAAAGAAAAAAAAAAAGAAATCACCTAGAACATTAAGAACACCAACAAAGAACATGTCTTGTAGTTCATTTCACATGGAATCACCTTATATGCTGATATGTACTTAGCTATTGAGCTATTCTGCTCATCTACAAAGATTATACTTGATGTACACAATAATGCTCCCCTATTACCCAGTAATCCCACTTCTGGGCATTTAACTAGGTGACCCAAAACAAGGCCACACTAAAGCTACCAGAACAATTATGTTTATCACAGTAGTATTTAACAGAGATAAGATAAGTAATCAACCCAGATGGCCCTCAGTAGATGAATGGATCAAGAAAATGGGACACACACACAGATACACACACATGGAATACTATGTTTACATTAGAAAGAAAGATATCACTTCATTTGTAAGGAAATGGAAGATCTTGGAAAAAATCATATTAAGTGAAGTAAGCCAGACTTAAAGAAACATAGGTCCCATGATTTCCTTTATTTGTAATAATTAGTTTACATCAAGGATAATCTCATGCATTTTAATTTGACATTTTGTTCTATGTTGAGCATGCAACATTATTGCTATATTGTTTGTTATAATTTCTGCAAACAAGCAGGTATTTAAAGAATTACATTCATCCAAACCATTACTGAAGGAAAAACAACTAATAAAGCAATCCCTACTAGGAAGAACAACTCCTACTTACTTAGCTTCATTCCTATGTAAAGCCAGTGTTGTCCCCTGTATCCTCATACGGTACATCACAACTCTATACCTGGTCATCCTGTATATCTACTATCTTCTACATTGTAACCTAAATGCCCAGCAATTCCACTTTGCTTTACTTTTTAAAAAGATTTCTCTCTTAATATTTGAGGTTTTTAAGAGAGAGAGAGAGAGAGAGAGAGAGAGAGAGAGAGAGAGAGAGAGAGAGAGAGAGAGAGAAAGAGAGAGTGTGTGTGTGTGTTTACAAAGAGCAGAGGATAACATTATTCTTCAGTTAGAATACATCTTTCAGGTTATTGTAAGTTGTGGCTAATGCGAGAAGTCTTTTGCTGTTTTAAGGATGAAACAGAAAAACATGATTGTGCATGTACCACAGTTGCTTTATTAGTGTATAGTTGAACACTGAACTTCGATTTATATCTTGGCTGTTGTGAATAATGTGAATGACAATGAACTACAGAATATTTACGAGTCACCCAGAGAGAAATAATCACATGATTGGTGGATCAGATGATATTTCAACTTTGCATTTATTTGTCTTTTTTTTCTTTTTCTTTCTTTCTTTTTTTTTTTTTTTTGTCAGTCATGGAGCTTAAACTCTGGGACTGGGCGATGTCCCTCAGTTTTTCAGCTCAAGGCTAGTGCTCTACCACTTGAGCCACAGCATCACTTCTGGTTTTCTGAGTGTTTATTGGAGGTAAGATTTTCACAGACTTTCCTGCCGGGGCTGGCTTTGAACCACAATCATCAGATCACAGCCTCTTTGGAAAACTGCATACTATTTTCTACTAACCTCTATTTTGACCAAGAGTGTAGAAAATTTCCTTTTCTCCACACTCTCATCAACATTCTTAGCTTTTGTTCAAAAGGTAATAAAGGGCAGATTTTTACTCTCTGCAGTACCCCCCAGTGTTGCTTTAGACTTAAATCCAACCTCCTAAACGCTCGGAATTACAAGTCCTTACCACCACACCTGGTTCCTTTGATTTTTTTTCGATGAGTTATAATAGTTATGAAGTAGTAGCATAGTAATTTTTTAATTTTAATTTTTTATTGTGAAAGTACTGTACAGAGGGGTTAAAATTATATGGGCAAGATAATGAGTACATTTATTTTCAAGCATTGTACCCTCCTCTTTTGTTTCCCCTTCCCATCCCATTACATCCTCCCCCCTCACCCCCCACCCAATCCTCCACATACACACCCACCAAAGTTGTAAAGTTCATTTTCGACATAACGACTTGTACTTCTCATTGTGGCTTTGGATCCACCTGTATCCCTATTTAAACGACTTGTTTTTCCCCTTCCCCTCCACAAATTATACTGACATCAAATACAGTGAAAGCAGGGGTTATACTGTGGGAGAGGAGCATACAAAGCAACAAAGAAATAATCTTATAAATGTGTTAGAAACAATATCATGAAAGAAAAAAAAACAGTTGAATACATATCTTAGGGTTCATTTCCCTAACATCACCTTATCTGACCTTTTCTGCTTGACTCAGACATATACTAGATATTGCAAATAAAGGAAACCAAGGGACCTATATTTCTTTGTGCCTGTCTTGCTTCACTAAATATAATTTTTTCCAAGCCTTTCCATTTCCTAACAAATGGAGCAATGTCATTCTTTCTGATGGAGGCATAGAATTACATTGTGTATATATACCACATTTTCTTGATCCATTCATCTACTGAGGGGAATCTGGATTGGTTCCCTATCTTATCTATAGTAAATAATGCTGCAATAAACATAGTTGTGCTGGTAGCTTTAGTGTGGTCTTGTTTGTAAACATTTGGGTAAATGCTCCAAAGTGGCATTAATGGTCCATAGGGGAGATCTATGTGGAGTCTTTTGAGGAACCTCCATACTACTTTCCAAATTGGTTGAACGAGTTTACACTTCCACCCAAAATGAAGTAAGTTCCCTTCTGTCCACATCCCCTCCAGCATCTGTTGTTAATAGAGTTCTTTATTTTTGCCATTCTAACTGGAGTGAGGTGGTATCTTAATGTTGTTTTGATTTGCATTTCTTTTATGGCTAGGGAGGTTGAGCATTTCTTCATGTGTCTATTTGCCATTCTTCTTTCCTCTTCAGAGAAGTTTCTATTTAAATATTTATCCCACTTATATATCGGGCAATTGTTTCTTTGAGGATTTGTTGTTGGAGGATTTAATTTTTTTAATTCCAAGTATATTTTAGATATGAGACCCTTGTCTGTTGTATTGCTAGTGAAGATCTTCTCCTAATTCGTGGGTTTTCTATTGATCTTGCTAGCTATGTCATTTGCCATGCAGAAACTCTGCAAATTCATGCAATCCCATTTGTCCAACCTTTATTTGATTTGTTGTGTTTCTGGGTCTCTATTAAAAGAAAATTTCGACCTACAGTTTCTCCTATTCCATCCTTTAAAGTTTTCAGAGTGTCGTCTTTGACTCTGAGGTCTTTGATCCATTTGGTGTTGATTCTGGTGTTGGGTGATGTATAAGGACCTTGGTTTAGTTTTCTCCAAATTGTTAACCAATTTTGCCAGCACCATTTACTGAAGAGGTTGTCTTTCTTCCATTCTATTTTTTTAGCTCCCTTATCAAAAATTAGATGGCTATAGGTCTGTAGGTTCATTTCTGGGTTTTGAATTCTATTCCATTGGTCCTGAAGTCTGTTCTTGTGCCAGTACCAAGCTGTTTTGATTACTATGCCTTTATAATAGAGTTTGAAATTTGTTATTGATATTCCTCCAGCAGTGTTCTCTCTTGAGGATCATTTTTGCTATTTTTGGTCTTTTATTGTTCCATATGAATTTTTGGATTGCCTCTTCTATTTCCTTGAGGAATGAGTTTTGAATTTTGATGGGTATCGCATCGAATTTGTAGGTAGCCTTGGAAAGTATTGCCATTTTCACGATGCCGATCTTTCCAGTCCAGGAGCATGGGAGTTTTTGCCATTTAGTAAGTTCTGTTTTGATATCCTTTTTCAAGTTTTTAAAGTTTTCATCATAGAGGTCCTTCACTTCTTTGCTTAAGTTAATTCCTATGTATTTTATGTTTAGTGGGGCTATTACGAATGGAGTTGCTTTCCTATATTCAGCCACACTTTCCTCATTTTTGGCATTCAGAAAAGCCATTGATTTTTATTTTCTTTTCACTAATGATTTTATTTTATTTTATTTTATTTTAAATTTAATTTAATTTTATTTGTGAACATACTGTACAGAGGAGTTACAGTTACATGGGCAGGATAATGCGTACATTTCTTAACAAGCATTGCAGCCTCCTCCTTTGTTTACCCTTCACATCCCTTCCCAGCCTCCCCCCTCCCCCCCTAATCCCAATCCTTCTCCTTCCCGCATTTTCCCCCCCTCCCCCCCCCTGCACTAACGTTGTAAAGCTTGTTTTGGACATGACAACTTGTACTTCTCATTGTTGCAACAGGTCCACCTGTATCCTTAAACAACTGGTTTTTCCCCATCTCCTCCACAAGTTAGACTGACATCAAATATAGTGAAAGCAGGGGTTATACTGTGGGGGAGGCACATACAAAGCAACAAAGAGATAATCTTATAAATGTGTTAGAAACACATGCATGAAAGAAAAAAAATTAAAATACACATCTAAGGGTTCATTTTCCTGACATGACATTATCTGACCTTTTCCGCTTGACTCATACATATACTAGATATTACAAATAAGGGAAACCATGGGACCTACGTTTCTTTGGGCCTGGCTTACTTCACTTAATAAAAGTTTTTCCAAGTTTTTCCATTTCCTAACAAATGGGGGATTGTCATTCTTTCTGATGGAGGCATAGAATTCCATTGTGTATATATACCACATTTTCTTGATCCATTGATCTACTGAGGGGCATCTGGGTTGGTTCCATATCTTAGCTATGGTAAATAATGCTGCAATAAACATAGTTGTGCTGGTCGCTTTAGTGTAGTCTTGTTTGTAAACATTAGGGTAAATGCCCAAAAGTGGGATTGCTGGGTAATAGGGGAGCTCTATGTGAAGTCTTTTGAGGAACCTCCATACTGCTTTCCAAAGTGGTTGAACAAGTTTACATTCCCACTAACAATGAAGTAAGGTTCCTTTCTGTCCACATCCCCTCCAGCATCTGTTGTTGTTAGAGTTCTTGATTTTTGCCGTTCTAACTGGAGTGAGGTGATATCTCAATGTTGTTTTGATATGCATTTCTTTTATGGCTAGGGATGTTGAACATTTCTTCATGTGTCTATTGGCCATCCTTCTTTCTTCTTCAGAGAGGTTTCTCTTTAAGTCTTTCGCCCACTTATTTATTGGGCAGTTGTTTCTTTGAGGATTTGTTGTTGGGGAGTTTAATTTTTTGAGTTCCAAGTATATTTTAGATATGAGACCCTTGTCCGTTGTATGGCTAGTAAAGATCTTCTCCCAATCTGTGGGCTTTCTATTGATCTTGCTAGCTATGTCATTTGCCCTGCAGAAGCTCTGCAACTTTATGCAATTCCATTTGTCCAACCTTTCTTTGATTTGTTGTGTTTCCGGGTCTCTATTCAGAAAATTTCGGGCTGAGCCAAGGAGACCTAGGGTTTCTCCTATTCCATCCTGTAATGTTTTCAGAGTATCTGCTTTGAGTTCAAGGTCTTTGATCCATTTGGAGTTGATTCTTGTGCAGGGTGATATATAAGGATCTAGTTTAAGTTTTCTACATGTAGTTAATCAATTCTATTCCATTGGTCCTGAGGTCTGTTCTTATGCCAATACCAAGCTGTTTTGATTACTATGGCTTTATAGTAGAGTTTGAAATTTGGTATTGATATTCCTCCAGCAGTGTTCTTTCCGTTGAGGAGCGTTTTTGCTGTTCGGGGTCTTTTATTGTTCCATATGAATTTTTAGATTGCCTCTTCTATTTCCTTGAAGAATGAAGGTGGAATTTTGATAGGTATTGCGTTGAATTTGTAGATAGCCTTGGGAAGTATTGCCATTTTCACAATGTTAATCTTTCCAATCCAGGAGAATGGGAGGTTTTGCCATTTTTTAAGTTCTGTGTTGATTTCCTTTTTCAAGATTTTAAAGTTTTCATCATAGAGGTCCTTCACTTCTTTAGTTAAGTTAATTCCTAGGTATTTTATTTTTTGTGGGGCTATTACAAATGGAGTTGCTTTCCTAATTTCAGCCACACTTTTCTCATTGTTGGCATACAGAAAAGCCATGGATTTTTGGGGGTTAATTTTATAACCTGCTACTTTGCCAAAGTTTTGAATCAGCTTAAGTAATTTGGGAGTGGAGTCTATGGGATTCTTTAAATACAAGATCATGTCATCTGCAAAGAGGGAGAGTTTTATTTCTTCTTTCCCTATTTGGATCCCCTTTATGTCTGCATCTTGTCTTATTGCTGTAGCTAGGCATTCTAACACTAGATTGAAGAGAAGTGGAGAGAGTGGGCATCCTTGTCTTGTTCCTGAGTTAAGAGGAAATGGCTTTAGTTTTTCACCATTGAGTATAATGCTGGCTGTAGGTTTGTCATATACAGCCTTTATTGTACTGAGGAATGTTCCATGGATTCCTAATTTTTCCAAAACCTTCATCATAAAGGGGTGTTGGATCTTGTCGAATGCTTTTTCTGCGTCTATTGAGATAACCATGTAGTCCTTATTCTTGCTCCTGTTGATGTGATGAATAATATTAATTGATTTGCGTATATTGAACCAGCTTTGCATCCCTGAAATGAATCCTGTTTGATCGTGGTGTATGATTTTTTGGATGAATTGTTGAAGTCGGTTGGCCAAAATTTTGTTGAGAAGTTTTGCATCAATGTTCATCAAAGAAATGGGTCTATAGTTCTCTTTCTTTGATGAGTCCCTGCCTGGTTTTGGGATGAGGGTTATGATGGCTTCATAGAATGTGTTCGGTAGTGAGCTTTCTCTTTCAATTTCATTGAAGAGTTGGAGGAGAATTGGTGTGAGCTCTGCTTTGAAGGCCTTGTAAAATTCCGCTGTAAAACCATCTGGTCCTGGACTTTTCTTAGCTGGGAGGTCTCTTATTGCTGTTTCTATTTCAATGCTTGATATGGGCCTGTTAAGATAGTTTAACTCATCTTGGTTTAGTTTTGGCATGTCAATATTTGCTAGGAAGAGGTCCATTTCTGTCAAGTTCTCAAACTTATTAGCATACAGTTTTGAGAAGTATTCCCTTATAATGTTCTGAATCTTGGTTGTTTCCGTGGTGATGTTTCCATTCTCATCTCTGAGTTTATTAATTTGGGTGTGTTCTCTTCTTTTTCTGATAAGATTTGCTAAGGGTCTGTCAATTTTGTTAAGTTTTTCGAAGAACCAACTCTTTGTTTTGTTGATTCTTTCTATAGTTTTTTTGGATTCTAATTCATTTAATTCTGATTTAAGTTTGATTATTTCTTTCCGTCTACTGGATTGGGGTTTATCTTGCTGCTCTTTTTCAAGGAGGTTTAGATGTGTCATTAAATTGCTAGTTTCAGATCTCTCCAATTTGTTGATGTAGGAGCTCAGAGCTATAAACTTGCCTCTGAGTACTGCCTTTGCTGTGTCCCAGAGGAGCTGGTAATTTGTGTGTTCATTTTTGTTGAATAGCATGAACATTTGAATTTCCTTTCTAATCTCTTCCATGACCCACTCATGATTCAGCAGTGTGTTGTTCAGCCTCCATGTGATACCGGACTTTCTTTGGTGGCTTTTGGTGTTGAGTTCTAATTTTATTCCCTTGTGGTCAGAGAGAATGCAAGGTATAACTTCAATGTTTCTGAATTTAGACAAGTTTGCTTTGTGGCCTAAAATGTGGTCTATTTTAGAAAACGTTCCATGTGCTGCTGAGAAAAACGTGTATTCTGATGCTGCTGGGTGAAATGTTCGGTAAATGTCTGTTAAGTCTAGTTGATCTATGCAGCTGTTTAGATCTGTGGTTTCTCTGTTGAGTTTTTGCCGAGTTGATCTATCTAGTGGGGAGAGTGGTGTGTTAAAATCCCCAACTATTAATGTCTTTGGATCTATATGGGATTTGAGGGAAAGTAGTGTTTCTTTGATAAATTTGGGTGCTCCATTGTTTGGTGAATAGATATTTAGAATTGTAATATCCTCCTGAAGGAGAGATCCTTTAATTAGTATGTAGTGACCTTCTTTATCTCTTTTCACGAATTTTAATTTGAAGTCTATTTTATCTGATATTAGGATTGCAACTCCCGCCTGTTTATGCGGTCCGTTTGCTTGGTAGATTTTGTTCCAGCCTTTAACATTGAAAATGTGTTTGTTTTTACGGGCAAGATGTGACTCCTGCAGGCAGCAGATAGAAGGGTCTTGTTTTTTAATCCAACTAGACAGTCTATGTCGCTTAATTGGAGAGTTCAGTCCGTTAACATTAAGAGATAGGACTGAGAGGTATTTGGGAGTTCCTGCCATGTTATCTACCTTTTTGGGGGCTGCGAAAACTGGGTTCTTCCAATGGTTCTTGGATTCTCAGTTTGGGTGCAGTTTCTTGGCCTTTATTGCGGTCTTGTTGGTTTTCTATGTGTAGGACATCTTTAAGAATCTTTTGTAGGGCTGGTTTGGTGGAGATGTATTGTTTCAATTTTTCTTTGCTATGGAAGGTTTTTATTTGGCCTTCGGTTATGAAGGAGAGTTTAGCTGGGTACAGTATTCTTGGTTGATAGTTGTTTGTTTTTAGGGCATGGCATACATCGTTCCAGGCTCTTCTTGCTTTGATTGTCTCTGCTGAGAAATCTGAGGTGATTCTAATTGGTTTCCCTTTATAAGTGATTACCCTTTTCTCTCTGACAGCTTTAAGGATCTTTTCCTTGTTCTGAGTTGATCCTGTGTGGATTATAATGTGGCGGTGGGATGTCCTATTCTGGTCTGGTCTATTTGGCGTTCTAAAGGCTTCTTGTATCTTGACAGGCCTATCTTTTTGCATGTTTGGGAAGTTCTCTGCTAGGATCCTGTTAAACAAATTTCCTAGACCATTAACTTCTGTTTCTAGGTGCTCCTCTACACCCATTATCCTTAGATTAGGCCTTCTGATGGTGTCTTCCAGGTGTTGGATAGATCTATCATATTTCTTGGACTTGTCTTGGATGGTTGTATGTTCTTTCTCTATAATATCTAGGCTGTCTTCAATCCCTGAGATTCGATCTTCTGCATGGTCTAACCTGCTGTCAAGACTCTCTACTTTGTTTTTTATCTCTTTTCTTTCTAGTTGGTCAGCTTTGATGGCTTCAAGTTCTTTGTTGAAGCTCTGTTTTAGGTCTTGTATGAATTTCTTTACTTCCTTAATTTGGTGTTCAGTGTTTGTCCTCAAATCACTTAGTTGATTGGTTATGGTTTCTTTGGGCTCCCATTCCTTCTGTTGGGTTCCATTCAGCATTCCCTTTGTGGTCTCCCTGACTTCCTTCAGCTCTTTGTTAATGGATTCCATGAATGCGTTTAGTGATCTTTGTGTGTTCTCTACCTGGTCTCTCAATTCCTGTATTACTCTTTGATTAGCTTCCTCCCGTTCGTGGGATTCCTGCAGATCTCTTTGAGTTAAACTATAAATTTTTATCATGTCCCTAACAAGAATCTCCAAGATAGGCCTTGTTAAATCTGTCATAGAGGACTGGGTTTATGCAATTGTCAGTTTTGTTAGGGTCCAATATCTTCTACATTCGCTTGGGTTGCAAGCTGATTTAAAACTTTGGCAAAATAGTAGAATACAACTGTAACATTATTATGGATGTTGACTCTGGCATGGAATTAATTTCCTCTTTAATCTGACAAATTAATATATCAAAGAACATAACTTCTCCAACTAAATATCAGACCTAACTAAACATACAACCAGAAAAGTCATCATGCAAGCCATATTGCAGCTGGGGTAAAAGAAAAATCAGTCATACTGATTCTCTATTTATTTTGAACGTTGTTTTTTTTATAAATTATTTCCTTTATCTTGCATTTTTCAAACATTGTGTTAAATGCTGTATATCTTGGTAACTAAATTTGGATGCCTCCTTAAATTTTGAGTAAAATATCTCACTTTACTTCCTAACCCATGAAATGAGGTTGTTTGAAAACAAATGCTAATAACCACTGTTTATAATACACAAGATCTCATAAGCATGATTTCAGGAAGCATAGGTTAACATTTTGATATTGTGGTCACGTGACTGATGAGGTCTATCTGCATGAGTATAGTTGTACATAGATTCCTCAACCTAAATTTAGCCACTGTTAAAAAATGTTTATATCTCTATCTTTCACCCATCAGAGATGAAACCTGAGTATAAAGTCTAAGGAAAATGATAAGGTAAGAATTTAGCTTTTCTGGATATAAAGTAAACAAAAATGCAGCATAAACTAACTCATGGTTTTAAAGTCAACCTATGTCTCTAAAACATGTTAACAAATTCCCTACAATGTGTAGCATTCTCAAGAAGGGAATGGGGAATGTGAGAAGAGGACTAAGCAAGTATTCTTTTCAAATATACATAATTTGGGTTGACCTCTTTTTTTCGTTAGACGCATTTTTGATAAAACTGTTTGAATAATTGATTTCCTGTTCAGGTATAATATATCCTAGTTGCATTTACCAAACTACATTCAGAAAATGGCATATAGTAATTAAGTAAAGACAACTTATTCAATAAATAGCAAAAAGTATATACCTATAGGGTAATATTTGAACAGTGCATTGGAAATATTCTAATACAATAATTAATTTAACAATTTCATATTGACATTAATTAACTAGAATATCTTTATGCTAATTGGACAAGATTGTCTTTCTAAATGAGCAAAACCTATTACTCCTATTACTTTATCAGGGAAATATGTTAACAAAAAATGGAAAATAACATATGACTGTACAACAACTCCAATGCATTTTTGACTTTTTATTAGCAAATGTTAATTTCACAAAGTATTTTATTGTGTTATACACATACATCCATATAATGTAGCTTGCTAAATTTTTTCCTTTTATAAATTTCATTATCCTATTTTTATACTTATGTTTTATTATGTCATTATACTAACCTAGGAAATATTTGAACATATTTATTCCACAATATTTCTCTTCATCTCCTCTCTTACATTTTTTTCCAAATTTTTCTTTTACCCCAGCTGCAATATGGCTTGCATGATGACTTTTCTGGTTGTATGTTTAGTTAGGTCTGATATTTAGTTGGAGAAGTTATGTTCTTTGATATATTAATTTGTGAGATTAAAGAGGAAATTAATTCCATGCCAGAGTCAACATCCATAATAATGTTACAGTTGTATTCTACTATTTTGCCAAAGTTTTAAATCAGCTTGAGTAACTTGGGTCTTTTTTGAATCTAACTAAATAGGTATGCAATTTTGTCAGTACTAGATTTTGACCACCATTTATTAAAATATTATTTTCAATTCTCTCTTTTCATGAGATTTTTAATTTCATTTATATAATGTGCTGATTTTTCCTTTAGATAACACATATTCAGTCTTCTAAAAGCAGTGTAATTTGGAGTAGTTTTAAATTATGTACTTCATGTACACTGCTCAGATTCTTTGCATATTTTGTTCTTGATAAGTCAGTAGTATTTAGTTCTCATTATGGATATTTTGGACTTAGTAATTGCATTTCTGAAATTTTTAAGTATGTCATGATTTTTGTGATTTGATACTGTAGCAACTTTTCTTTTAAATATGTACAGATCTTGCTTCACATACAGTTACATTTGTTTTAAACAATTTGATTCATTCAAGGGACTTGCTATATTAGGTTCATCCAGATGAATTTAATTACAAATTAGCACAACCTTATTTGTGAGAGACAGTTATCCTTATAGTTCTACTCAAATTAACATGTATTTGAAGGTTTTGTACTTAAAAAAATAAAGTGGGCACAATATCTTTTTGTTCCTGGTGAAGTTCCAATTTGTTGGTTGTTTTCCAGCTGTGATGACTTCAACATATGTGTGTATTTTATTTCAATTGTTTTGTGTCTATATTTTGTTTCATATAATAGAAAATACAAAAAGAATCAATGATATAGAAGTTTTCCAAATAGAATTCTAAGAGATACTTCAATTTTTGTGACAACTGGGAATAGGGAGATCTTCTTAGTGGAGGGATTAGCAAAATAACAGAGACGTTGTTTGACGTGATTTGAATTCTGCCTCATCTTGCCTAACTATTTTCAATGGTAATACTTCAAATTTTTTAGTGGAAAGAAAATAATTTTATGTGGATGAACTCAGAATTTTTGGTTTAATTGGGACACACTAAACATTCATATTTGTTTTTTTTGCATTTCTTTTTTTTATTGTGAAAATACTGTACAGAGGGGTTGCAATTACATGGGCAAGATTATGAGTACATTTCTTATCAAGCATTGTAGCCTCCTCCTTTGTTTCCTCTTCCCATCCCTTCCCATTCATATTTTATTTTTAACTCTAAATTTTTTCCTTAGTTTAAAACCACAGATGTGAATTTGTAATGTTAAAATAGCACCTAAAATTTATATGAAATTGTCGAAATTATTTTCACTTCACACTATATGCAATATAGAATGTAATAACAATAGTGTGTGAGATAGTATGTAATAATTGACTTTGGTGAAAATCCATTACAGTGGATTTTTGTGAAATACAGAGTAATGGTAAGAATTATATTTGATTCTATTAAAAAATTCACAGTTACATCTAAAAGTAACTCATAGTTATAAACTAATACTGAAAAAATAAGATTGTTTATTGGAAAAAGCCAGAAGTTTCAATAAGCTTGCTTTTTAAAAAATTGACTTGGATTTGAGCTTTGGTGACTGTAATCTTAGCTACTCAGGATTCTGAGATCTGAGGATCGTGGTTCAAAGCCAGCCTGAGCAGAAAAGTCTGTGAGATTCTTATCTCCAATAAACCACCTAAAAACAAGAAATGGCACTGTGGCCCAAGTGGCACAGTGGTAGCATTGAGCTGAAGAACTGATGGACAATTCCCAGGCCCAGAATTCAAGCCCCATGACCGACAAAAAAATTGACATGGATTTTGACTTTATTATTTTATGATTTTTTATGAGTGTTTGTTCAGTGAAAAATGTCATTGGTGTTTATATATTGTGTTGGCATAAAATGAGCCTGCTATTATCTTAATTTAGCCAAAAAAAAACTCTGATCCTATGACAGCATAAATTTTATGGGAAATGGTTAAGACAAGGATGCCTTTCTGAAAAAAATATTTATATCACCCCCCAAAAAACAAGAACAAAAGAAAACATGTGCCAGGACTAAGTCTGTCAGTTTGTTTTAACTTTTAATCAAAAATTAAACTAATACTTGATAATATTTTATTAACGCATTTAAATTTTCTTCATCTTTCTCATTTAAGATTCACTTTAAAAAGAAATTCAAAAGGTGACAGTGTTTTTTCCTTACTTTTTCACAGACATGATTATTTCATCATTATACTGTATAGCCCAATATACCCAGAAAGTATTTGTTAAGGAAAAAAATAATTCCAATTCTTTGGTTTGCTTCAGTCTGTATTGAAAGCTGCATACCACATCTTATCCACCATATTGTCAGTCTTCTCATTTGATACATTTCAATAAGTTTCTATCAGCCAGCAAAGTTTTACAAACAACGTGCTTTCATTCATTGTGCTTTCCAAAATATATCTCATAAATGTCAACAACGAAGCACAACCTGAAATATCTGTGGATTTTTCTACTTAGGGTATAATCACATTCCACTACTTAGAACCTGCTGTTCACAGGCATTAATTGCTCTGTCACTTCCATGCTTTAGAACAGCAGCATTTGTTAGTGGCATACATTTTTATTTGTTTACCACATCTCGTTTATTTTCAGCAAGAACTGTCTTCATGGAAGTTGGTAATAGATGAGGTTTTCAATCATGTGGTTTAATAGGCCTCTGTGGATATAGAATACCCATTTACGTGACTAAATATTTAAATTAATACCATAATTATTTCCTTTAATTTTCTGGATAAGTGTTCTAAAATCTAGGTATTTTTAAAAGAAATATTGTACATTGTTTCCTTGATGACAACATAATTATAAGACTTTAAATGCTCATATACCATGGCCATCTTAAATGAGGTGGATGTACTAGGGTTTGCATGAAAAACTTTTGGGACAGCATTGATGTTTGAATCTTGGATGGGATTTGATTGGGATTGTGGCAGGCTTTCATGGTTTGAGAAGAAAAACAAAAGGCCATACTAATACTTTTATCCTCTACATTTTTGTATTCGTTTATTCATACACACATACAAACACACAGATAAACACATATGTTGTATGAAGACTGCAAGAAAATATTTTAATAGGAATTCCATAAAATATTTAGTCTACTGAGATCTGATTAGAATTTATAAAAATATCTAGTTGCTTCCACCCCTGGACAAGTCATTATCAATGGTGAAGATATGGCCATTTGCTTTTAGAATGCCCCAGAAAGACCTACGTGTTAAAGAAAAATGACTTTCTATTTCCTCCCAGACTGTGGAGAATACCTGAACAGTTCTTCTGGAAATTAAATTCTTTAGAGTGAAACACATGAGAACTAGATTCTCATCTACTTTCTTCTTTTATCTTCTAATCATTCTAGGTCAAAACATTTCTCTTTGACATACTCCCGACCTTGACATTGTCTTGTCACAGGCCCCAAAATCAATAAAACCAACTGAACATACACTGAAACCTTCAAAGTTCTAAATCTGAGTAAGCCTTCCTGCTTAATAAATGAACAATAACACTTATTGTGGTAGGTTATAAAGCTAACACAGAAGTTTAGTCTTTCTAACACTGAAGAGTACATTAGAATATGCTTCATTATAAAATATCTAACTCTATGTTGTATTTTGTGTTTTTGTTTCTGTTGATCCCAGGGCTTAAACTCAGTGCCTGGATGGTGCTTTTATGTTGAAGGCCAGTGCTCTACATACCATTTGACCTAGAAATCCATTTCCCTTGGTGGTTAATTGGAATTAATTATCGAATGATCGTTCCTACTCCAGGCTCTCTTCACACTGTAATCTTCAGATCTCAATCTCTTACCTAGCTAAGATTACATCCTTGAACAACTCTTACCTAACAATGTTTCATATTTTGTAGAATTCCAATTCTCATTGTACATTTTGTAGAATTCTAATTCTCAGCATTGTATAGATGCTCCTACTACAACATAAAAATTAAGACATACTAAAGATATTTGCAAATTATATAATGGAGGTCTGCTCATTTTGTGACAATATCTGTGCTCATTCTCATCATTCCTTTATTTACTACACCATCAGCCTTCTAAAATCAGCTTCATTTCCTGGAGAAGATTACCAATCAGTCCAGCCAATATCCACCCAGAGGGTTTTAAAACAAGCTTTAAGGAAGGAAGATAACATGAAGTGGTGACTACAGAATTTCTATGGAGAACTAGAAGGTTATCAAATTATATCTAACATCTTTCACATTTCTACCTTCCTTCTCATAATTAGGAAAGCATTGACTAACACTATAAATGTATTGCATTTAGAACTTAAGGATCAATTTTTTTCCAACCTGAAGCCTTCTTTTCCATGATTTTTGAAATAAACTTTTGGGAGATTTTTTTTTATTGTGATCCGATTCCATCCAAAACAAAGCCATGTATATCAAGAAAGCCAATGTTTTCAGCTCAAGAGTACTAAACTTAAGAGGGAGAAAATTAAGGTTAACTATATATGTTAAGCACAAATATAGGCAATATCAAGACATTTTGAAATTGTATAGCTTAGTGGATAAAGTGGCTCAAACCTGTAATGTTATCTACTTGGGCATCAACAATTAGAGAATTCCAGTTCCAGGGAAGCCTAGACAAAAAAAGAAGTTTCAGAAACTAACCATTTGCTGGGTGCAATGTTTTATGCTTGTTTTAGTAGGACTGCAGTCCAATCCGGCCCAGGCATAGTGATACTACCTCAAAATAAGCAATCCATCTACAATCTGCAGGTATGGCATTAATGGAGATGCTATTTCACAAGTATAGTGTTTTAGGTTCAATCCTCCAATACCACTAGGAATTTAAGTGTGTGCCACCAGACAGGGGAATAGAATTTCAACATGTGTATCTGGAAGGAGTTACATCATCCAATACATTTGAAATTTTTTCTTTAACTCAGTGTGATATATCATTTGGATATTATTTCATAGAAGATAATAACTTAAGGACAAGCTTATAACATGTGAATTATGTGAATGAATAATTATACTGATGGCAAAGTGAAGTAAGATTGTTTAGTGGCTCTTGAATCACATCACAGGTAACCATGTAAGCATGGTAAAGCCTTTCGAAGGCCCTTATGAAGTATTTGAACAATCTCTGATGAGTTAATTGCTTTCAGAAATATTCGTTTGAGCCAACAAATACAGATCTCCTTTGATTTTAATTACGGTCTGCTAGTAGACTCTCACAGACGAAAAAATCAGAGGATGTTAATTTCTCTGATAAAATACAAAATAAAAATTTTATAATTAATATAACATGAAGACTGTAATATTAAATGAATATCAATAATAATAAATTAATAAATATTAATAGCACTCTTATTACTAGTATTCATATTCTATAATATATTGACATCCTTTGGTTACCTCAAATTTTTGAATATTTATAACTAAATGTAAATTGTTTGCAAATAGTTATTTGATGATGTTAAAAATGAGAAAAAGATTTGTATACATATTTACTAAAGATGCAAACAGGTTCACCTGTTTTTTTCTGATCCTTCTTTTGTTGGTTTCATTCATGCATGCGGAACAGGCAGAGAAAGGAAAATTGCAAACTTGCATTTACTAGGGTTAATTACATGAAGTTTATTTTGGGCTAAATAGCAGATTTTATAAATTAAATTGTTTTTGTCCCTTCCTTCCTCCCTTCCTTCCTTTGTTCCTTCCTTCCTTCCTTTTTTCCTTCCTTCCTTCTTTCTTCTTTCCTTCCTCGTTCCCTCCATCCGTACCTATCTCTCTTTCTCTCTTTTCTTTCTTTCTCTTGTTTCTTTCTCTTTTTCTTTCTTTCATTTTCTTCTATTCTTCCTTTCTTTTTTTACTCAAAATATTTCTTATTTTTGGGGGGAGATCCGGTCGTGGGGCCTGAACTCTGGGCCTGGGCGCTGTCCCTCAGCTCTTCAGCTCAAGGCTAGCGCTCTACCACTTGAGCCACAGCGCCACTTCCGGCTTTTTCTTTTTGCTTATGTGGTGCTGAGGAATTGAACCCAGGGCCTCAGGCATGCAAGGCAAGCACTCTACCACTGAGCCACCTTCCCAGCCGCCCCTCAGAATATTTCTTATGGCTACAGCAATAATACCAACTATTGTACAACAAGATGTTATGAGTAATTATAAATATACTTGATTAATTTTAATTTTAATAACCTATGTTTAATCTAAGAAAAATTTTACTAAAAGCAACTCACCAAAGTTGCAGGATATGTAAAAAATACTACTGTTCATGATATTGTTTATTTCTTGAAAATAAAATAAGAATTTAGACATAATATTGTGTGTGTGAGTGTGTGTGTGTTGTTCTTGTGATTTGAACTCAAGACCTATCCCTGGGTTGGGAAGGTGGCTCAGTGCTAGAATGCATGCCTTCCACACATGAGGCCCTGGGTACGATTCCTCAGCACCACATAAGCAGAAAAATTCGGAAGTGGCTCACGTGGTAGAGTGCTAGCCTTGAGATGAAAAGCTGAGGGACAGCACCCAGGACCAGATTTCAGGCCCCACAACCGACAAAAAAAACCAAGACCTATCCCTTAGTTGTTTTTTTCCCCCCTCAAGGATATTGCTCTAATATTTGAGTCACAACTCCACTTCTGGCTTTGTGTGTGTGTTGTGATGAGTGTTTATGATTAATTGAGATGCGTCTCACAAACTTTCTTCCCAAGGCTGGCTTTTAAAAAATTATTTTTAATTAAATAATTATTCTTATTGTGAAAATACCGTACAGAGGGGTTACAATTACATGGGCAAGGTAATGAGTACGTTTCTTATCAAGCATTGTTGCCTTCTCCTTTGTTTCCTCTTCCAACCCATCCCGTTTCACACCGCCCCCCATCCCCTCGGGGCTAAAGTTTGTAAAGTTTGTTTTTTGACATAACGATTTTTACATCTCATCGTTGCAATGGGTCGACCTGTATCCCTATTTAAACAGTTTATTTTTGCTCTTCCCCTCCACAAATTATACCATCATCAAATACAGTGAAAGCAGGGGATATACCGTGGGGGTGGGACATGTCTGAAACAAGCAGAAAAGGTCAGATATGTTGATGTTAGGTGAAATGAACCTCAAGATAAGTATTCAAATGTTTTTTTTTTCTTTCTTGTGATTGTTTCTAACATATTTATAAGATATTTTCTTTGTTGCCAAGTCTGACTTTGAACCCCAGCTTCCTGAGTAGTGAGGATTACAAGCTTGAGATATTCATATTCAGCACACATATAATACATTTAACAATAAAATAAATTTCTTATTCTTTGAATTCTAGAGGCTCAATTTAAGAAATTAACATTTAGATATTTATTTAGTTATTAAACCTGAACCTGCAGTGTGAAAAAAAGTTTTCATTTTTATGAAAAAATATATACTCGAAGATTTAAATGACAGAATCTTTGCACAAATTGAAGTACTCTAAATTCAAAAGCAACAACGGGATCGTTAAACAAATTTCTCATGTAAACTAAAAGCAATAGGCTCTGTCAGGGTGAATTAAGCAATTTTTCATTAAGGATTATCTACTGTGGTCACATGATTTTCTCTTCTTTTAAACTTAATCTTTTTGAAATAAAATATAGATCCATACTTTTTTGAATATATAAAAATCTTAGTTACTGCTCATGTGTTTCTGAGGTTTGATTACCAAGACACTTCAGCAAAACACTGAATTTCGTGTATTTTATGTTAACAGTGATTTTTAGACATTGAATCAATCTCAATATGAGATAAAGCAAGATATTCCATGACTTATCCGTTTATCCTGTAGACTTGAATATAACTTATTTTTGAATGTTAGGAAATTCATATTATACCTACTCTATAAAATAATTAAGAAATTAATGATTGTAATAGTATTTATTTTTCCTTCAACTAGAAAGAACTTCATTAGATGACAAAATCTTGAATGAAAATGTCATAAAATTATGAAAAATTCAAGTCATTATGAGTTAGATGAAGTAGTCACTTTTTAGGTCATAAAATGAAATATCTTGAAGCTTCCTTATCTGTTAAATGTATTTGCACTCAAAATATCGCTCCAGCAATTTTATAACCAAAAGACCTCCATGCCAAATAGCTTCTCTGATTAATTCAAGTAAATATTTAGGAACAGAAGTTATCACAATGTATAGGAATATCTACCCACCACTCTAGAAATTAAATCTGAAATCTTAAAGGATTGAGATTAATAATTAACTTTCACTATGTTTCCATAAAGAGGTGAACCCTTTCAAGTCAGCATAGTTGTAGAGATTTGGTCACCGAGAACTTGTAGTCAAAAAGTATGTTAAGGTCAAGTCCTTTCCTCCTCTTCCTTCTTTTTCTTCTCTGTCTCCTTTTCCTTCTCCTTTTCCTTCTCCCTCTCCCTCTTTCCATCCTTTAGTTTCTCCCTCTCCCACTTCTATGTCACTTCTTTTTTTTTGGGGGGGGGGGGTCCGGTCATGGGGCCTGAACTCTGGGCCTGGGCGCTGTCCCTCAGCTCTTCAGCTCAAGGCTAGCGCTCTACCACTTGAGCCACAGCACCACTTCCGGCTTTTTTCTTTTTGCTTATGTGGTGCTGAGGAATCGAACCCAGGGCCTCGAGCATGCAAGGCAAGCGCTCTACCACTGAGCCACCTTCCCAGCCCCCTGTCACTTCTTTTTTACTTCCTGGATTCCATGAATACTCATACTCCATCACGTGTTCCTGACATGGGGTACTGTGCCACCACCAACCCAAAACAATTAAGAAACATAAACTGAAATGTATAAAATCAGAAGCCAAGATTAATCTTTCCCCCTTTTAAGTGAATTTTATAAAGTATTTTGTCATGTTAATAGGAGACTATCACAGCATGCTCTCATTTATTATAAGTGATAAGATTTACTAGAAAAAAAATTTGACCAACATCTCCCTAATGAAATGATTGATTAAATTAATATTATATTAGGAAAAATCTACTTTAAAATATCAGATATACTTCAATAAGTGGCAAAAAAAAATCACATCTACACTTTGCTATGACAAAACAGCAGAATTCAATCTGTTCCTCAAGGAAATTGACCTATAATTGGCAGTATTGTCAATTTCATAAATGTTAGAAGACTATAGAAAAAATTTCAACTCAAACTGCATGATATAAAATTTACTTTGTCCCCTGTATACTATTTCTAGTTCCCAAAATGACTTGTAATTTATCACATTTTTAATTAACTTTAAGTAGTCTTATGGGAGTTATTGCTGTTTGACAAAGCAGTTTATGAATAGTGTTTAGTGAGGTTTTTTTTTGTTTGTTTGTTTACTTTTTTGTCTTCGGAGGTTTGAACGCTGGGCTGGGAGCTGTCCCTGAACTTCTTTGGATGAATGCTAGAACTCTATCACTTGAGACATAGCAGCACTTTCAGATGTTTCTGAGATTTAATTGGTGATAATAATCTCACAGTCTTTCCTGCCTGGGCCGTAATCAAACCTCAATCCTCAGCCTCCTGATTACCTAGAATTACAGGCGTGAGCCACTAGTGCCCGGCTTAATACAAAGGAACTTTTTTTGGCTAGTCTCAGGGCTTGAACTCAGGGCCTTGTCAATGTCCTTAAGCTTCTTTTCCTCACGCTAGTACTCTGATTTGTGTAATAGTGCCAATTCCAGCTTTTTTGTTTATGTAGTACTGAGGAATCAAACACCGGGCTTCACACATTCAAGGCAAGCAGTTTATCATTAAGACAAATTCCATGGTCAATACAACGCATATTGATCATCATTATCACTCATCCTTCTCAATCCTATCTCATCCCTCAATTTACATAATTTTGTAGAATATTCACTGACTCGCAATGTCATGTATGGTCACTAAGAGAATATATCACAGATCACATTTTATTGATAATCATATTCATCAATGCACTAAAGTTATGCATTATATAATTCTGTGATTTTAAATTGCAAATTTTTACACAGATTCACCGACTACTATTCTAAAATTTTTCCTAAGGATAATGCAAATGCAATCTGTGATCCTTCAATAAAGTACAATGATTCTTAGAATGTTAAAGATTTGGAGTAAGAACATCACTTTCAGTTCTAGAACATTTTATCATCACTATCCTCTCAAAATACTCCAATATTTATTAGTAAACACTTCCTGTCATTATTTCAACCTACCCTCCCTTTAGCAGATATTATTTCATATTCTACCTCTATAGATGTGCCAATTTTAAAAAGCTCATATAATTAGAAAATGCAGTCTATTTTATCTATTTCTCCCATGTAATGTTACTATTTCCAAAGTAAGTCCATCTAAATTTTTCTCATAGATAGAGCATATTGTTTTGTATGCATGTATATAATGGTATTATATCCTCAATGGGCATTTAAATATTTTATTATATGTTATTGTAAAAGGTTTTGCTATGTATATTCTTGTACATGTGTCTCATTGGACATATGTTGAAATATATTTTGTATATAAAATTATGATTGAAAATGCTATATCATAGAGGCAACTCTACGTGTAATATCTTAAAGTTTGCCAGTATGTTTAACAAACTGAAAATATCATTTTAAATGCCAAGCACCAATGTATAAGGATTCCAATTTGCACATAATGGTTGTGCAAGGGTATCTTATTGTTTCTATTTCCACTAATCTCTATATGTATGCAATGTCGTGGTATGTTATGATACTTCCATATATTCCTTGGTTGTTGTTATATTACTATAGAGATATGTATTTGGATTTTTGATAAATTATTCAGGATGGTTAAAGTTTTTCAATGGCATTAATATGCTCTTAATATATTTCTGATTCGTCTCTTTAAATAAATGTATATGTACACACTATGTCTGTATATATACAAATACCTATATATATGTAAACATATTTAAGAATATAAAGATGTGTACATACATGTATATAAACATATTTGTATATTATTATTTTCATTTGTCTGTAAGTTATCATTTTACTTTATTTATCAAACATGTCCTTTATTGATTTTATTTTATTGTTACAATGTTGCACAGAGAAGACGGGCGCCGGTGGCTCATGCCTGTAATCCTAACTACTCAGGAGGCTGAGAACTAAGGATGGTGGCTCAAAGCCAGCCTGTGCAGTAAATGTCCATGAGACTCTTATCTCCAATAAACCACCAGAAAATGAGAAGTGGCACTATGGCTTAAGTGGTAGAGATTTAGCCTTGAGCTGAATAGCTGAGGGAGACTTCAGGCCCACGACTACCACCAACAACAACAATAAAAAGTATACTGACTCAAAAAGCAATAGTATTAAGCAGTCTTAAAGATGGGCTCAAGTCTAACATTTTAGTATTATCTTAGATAACAGCAGCCTTCTAGTTCAATGAGCCATGAGCCTTCAAACTGTTGACCGAATTTCTTAATTTAGACAATCACTATAAGTATGTATTTTCTCAACTCTCTTTCTTTCATTTCACCACAGAATCTCAATTTTTCCTTTATGTCATACTTGAATACCAATGTCTTTGGAAGATATTTATTAATTGGTGTATATTAATTGTGCAAAAAATCTTATTGAAATATTTTACACTCTCACATATTAATGAAGGGGTTGATTAACCTGTTTCTGTCTTTCTCCATTCCCATTGCCCTTTATTTTTCAACTGTTTTTTGTGAATTTCTTTGTGCTATCTTCACACATCGTCAAAATGTATTAAATTGAAAATTATAAAATGCTGAATATAAAAGCAAAAATTTAAATAAATTGAGACTTATCTTTTTTGTGGGTTGGAGGATACAATTCAGCAAAGATATAAATTGTCTCCTCCCCTTTTTTTGTTCATTCATGAGGCTTGAAATCTGGTCCTGGGCACTGTCCCTCTGTTCTTCAGTTCAAAGTGAATAATCTACTCATTGAGCAACTGTGCCACTTCTGGTTTTCTGGTGATTATTTATACATGAGAGTCTTATGGACATTCCCGTTCCAGCTGACTCTGAACTGAAATCCTCAGATCTCAGCCTCCTAGACAGCTAGAATTACAAGTATGAGCCAACAGCGCTCAGCTTCACAGTTTTATTTAAGTTTATGACAATTTCTAAAAACACCTGACCAGCACTCTGAGTCATTGAAAAAGAATAATAAACTGGAATATATTGCTCTTTCTAATATTAAAGCTGTTAGTGTAAATTTGTTATATTTGTAGAGGAAATAATACACAGCTTAATAGGTCTGTAGGGCACCAGATTAGATCCACATAAATATTATCAAGGAATATTTAATAAGGGGTAAAACCAAACATTTGTGGAATGACATTCTCTTTAATAAGGGGGATAGATTAGACAGTATTTGGGATAATTAAAAAGTGAACATTTAGTTAAACATAACAATTTATTCAAGCAGGATTTATTTATTTATTAACTTCAAACAGGATTAAAACGTGGTATATAAAACAAAAAGAGTTTTTTTAAATGTAAAGCAAAGGAAGATTTCTTGGCAATTTTGGAGATGAAATATTCTAAAATTTGGCATTAAAATTGTAAGAAAGGAAAATGATACAGTTCAACTCCATAAAAGTGTAAAACAATTTAGTCTGTGAAAGCTCATATACAAATAGTGAATAGTGGGAGCAGGTGGTTCATGTATCTCATCCTAGCTACTTCAGAGGCTGTGATTTGAGTATTGCAGTTTGAAACCAGCCCACAAAATAAAGTTCCTGAGAATCTTATCTCTGATTGATCAGCCAAAAATGTCAGATGTGAGGCATGACTGAAATGGTAAATTAATAACAAATTGTAACAAATCTCAGGGACGCTGAGTTCAAGCCTCAAGACGATACATACATGTACAAAAGTAATAATAGTAATACTATGATGATGATGATGAAGGGTACCCATAGTCAAGGATAAAATATTTGCAACTCCTACACCTGAAGAATGCCTCAAATCTAGACTCTACATATAACTCTTAAAAACCTAATGTTAAAAAGAACATAAATTAGAAACAAGCAAAATACATCTTGTGAAACATATGCACAAGAAAATCATCATCAGTCCTCAAGTAAATGCATATTGAAACTAAAATGACATCATAAAACATGTACGAGTATTACTTCACATAATACAATAATGACCATTATAAATGGTGTCAAGAAACACAGAAACTGGATGTTCGCAAGAATGTCAAATGGGAAAGCCACTTCTGAAAATATTTTGACAGGTCCCTAGAATAGAAATATGCAACCACCCACAGAATAGTACAGGAATTGAGCTCTTTAGGCTTTGTCTCATAAAAATAAAATGTAACATTCACCCAAAGGCCAAAACACAGAGGATTATAGAAGCATTATTTCCTCTAGTCTAAGAAATGGAAATCAATTCAGGCTTTCTTCAGGTGAATGGGAAACGAATTGTGCTACATTCTCTAATAACAGAACCAAAAGGCAATTAGAGTGAACACAATACCATATTAAGACATACAATAACTGGGAATAATCTACCATAGATTTGAAGGCAATCTTAAAAACTTAATTATTGCATGATGTAGAAGTTAGAGAAAAAATGTGTTGGTTGGCAGGATGAAACAGTTTGGGATGGGAAAAAGAGAAGTAGTGGGTTTAAGTATAAAAGGGAAACATGATACAGACTTATTTTTGGTAAAGTAATGTACCTGTAAATATTGTATATTCATATAGAGTTGATAAAATTATATTGGAATTAATATATGCACAAAGTAATTAAAGTAACTAAAGTTTGCATAAGGTACTTGTTAAATATTGTCCTACTTCTGATGAATACTAGTAATATTTAAATAAGTTGGAAAAAGTTTTCAAGTGGTTTATCTGTGTTTTTACATCTTAAAGATCCATACTAACCTCAATAGAATTTAATGATATCTAGAAAACAGAAGGCAATATTGAATGTTTGCATTGAAAACTAGTTTGAGTTCAAGCTTGAGATGCAGTATACCTTGCTAATTAGAAGATTTGGAAGACTGATATCAGGGGAAATTTTGACAAAAAAAATCGTGAGTAACTACAAAAATAAAGAAAGGTAGATATAGTGTAATTTTCCTGATATTTTGTTTGTGGAAGCCATAGGTAAGAGATCATTGCTCAAGGGAGGCTTGGCCTGAAAAATAATCTAAAATGGTTAGAGCCTTAGTAACTTCAAGCACCATATTGCCAAAGAAAAAAAGAAGAAAACAAAAAAGTTTTATGTCATTGGATACAAGAATTGAAAGTATTTTTTTTTTTTTACTGTTTTAGTATTCAGGCCTCTCTAATATAAAAACATTTATTTCAAGTAATTATTGTATTACCACTATTTATTAACTTATTATTTGACCTTCTTGGAGATTGAATCCATGGCTTTTTATATATTAGTCTAGTTCTACAACTGAGCTGTACCCCAGCTCTCTTGTACAGTTTTGTAAATTGTCTATGAATTCTTCAATAGTTAGCTATTCTACTTTCCATCTTATCTTTTCTCTCCCACATTTTCCCCTATGTATTTTAGTTTATGTGTTGAAAACTTTCCTCAATTTTATCTTCTAAACTTAGAATTTTGCTTTTGAGTTTATAGATAAGGTGGTTATTTTTATGACATCTTTAAAAATTATATACAGATATATGTATTTCATATATATGATTGATTCTTAGAGTTCATTGCAATAAACAGCATTTATCTGGTCAGATACATATAGCTATTGAGCCATTGTGATCCTATCTTAAGAATAGCTTTCCTTGTTCT
Source organism: Dipodomys spectabilis (assembly GCF_019054845.1). Taxonomy (NCBI): domain Eukaryota; kingdom Metazoa; phylum Chordata; class Mammalia; order Rodentia; family Heteromyidae; genus Dipodomys; species Dipodomys spectabilis. The sequence continues at coordinate 1,380,943 of NW_024870849.1, forward strand.
TGCCATGTGAATGCTTAGAGTGCTGTTAATCATATCCAAGTGTAATTATTTGTCTTTTACAATCTATTGGATTATTTTGTAGATTTATGGACATATCTTCTTATTAGAAATGAGGAAAACTATGCAGCATATATTTAATTGGATCTAGCTTATTTCACTTAATACCATTTTTCCCCAGTCTTTCCATTTCTTCAGGCATGGAATAATGCCATTCTTTCCAGTGGAAGCACAGAATTACATCAATATAACAGAATTGAAGACCCAGAAATGAATCCACTCCTATAGGCACATAATATTTGATAATGGAGCCAGGAACACAGGATGGAAGAAAAACAGCCTTCAAAAAATTGTGCTGGTATAATTGGCTGTACACAGAAAACTGAAATTAGATCCTTATATATCCCCCTGCACCAGAATTGATTCCAAATGGATCAAAGACCTCAATGTAAGTCCAGATGCCTTAGGAATCTTACAGTTAGGGGAAACATGAGGGCTCCTTGGCACAGGTTAAAACTTCCAAAGTAAGTCTGGAAAACATTTGTCAGACTCAAAAGCCATGAGAAAAAGAGATAGTGTAACACAGATTTCTTAGGTAGCAAACTTACAGACGAGAGCCTCAGCCAATGCTAAACCCTTCCTCCCTTTTCTAACTAGGTTATTTATAGTGGGTTTACATGACTATAAGGGTTTTCTGGTAGGGATTAGTAAGAAAACAACTAATGCTAAGACAGAGATAGTATGTGAAATGTGTTGTAGCTGGAGAAAAGGAGGGATTAAGGCTGGGGTTCTAATTCAAAGCCTTGGCTTGGTGCCAGCTAAGTAAGGTATAGCTGCACCAGGGAAGGTGGGTAAAACAGGAGTGGTTATAAACAAAATCACTGGTCTGAAGCCTCAAAATAAGGACCCTAGTCTGTGTGGACCAAACAGTCTCTAACATGAGGTTTTTATCTCAGTTAACCAGCACGATTTTAGATTTTTGCAGAGTGGGATGTGCATAGTCACAGGCAATGTCTCCTATGTCAGGTAATCCAATCTACTCTATCACATGTTACCCAATAGCCAGGTTTCATACAAATGACTACAATGTGATTGTACAAATGTGATTGCGACTTTTCCCTCTCACGAATCAAAACTATCAAATGATTTCTGTCTTCCAGGTGTTTACATATTTCTCATGATCTTTTCTACCATTTTGTCTTCATTATTGATATTCATAGTGCTTTTTGTTGTTGCCTTGTGTGTATATGCCATTTTTAGGGCTTGAACTCCATGTTTAATGGTCTCTCATAATTTTTACTCATGGTGGATGACACTCTATCCTTGAGCCGCATCCTCACCTTCTGCTTCTTCCTTGATAATTGGAGATAATTTTTCACATTTTTGTCTGTTTGGACTGACATTGAACTAAAATTATCAGGTCTCAGCCTCCTGAGTTCTAGGATTGTACACATGAATGGCTAACACCAGTCATTGCTTTACTATTATTTTAATTATGTGATAAAGGAAAGTAGAAGTATATTTGTGTTAAGGGTGCAATTTTAAAATAAAAGTTTGAATCAACTTGATATAATATAACTTATCACTTTTAACAGTTAATCAATGAATATTACATATTCCCACAGAAATTTAATTGAAAACAAAAGGCATAACTGTTTTCTTAAAGCAATTAATGGAACCATGAATTACTTTCACTTTACAATTCATGTTTTATATAACTTTAATTAGCAGACTTCCATGAGTAAAAGTAAATATATTAATTGTATACCACAAGAAGGAAAGTGATTACAGTTAAGGACAGATATATCATTACAGCCAGAAGATACGTTTTTGAGCATTCTCACTAAAAGGAATGTTACATGCAGAAAAAATGGATATGATGTATTTTATCATTACACAACATATATATGAATGGGATTGCTACTCAATAATTTATAAGTAATTATGTAGGTAGGACCCTTGTCGGTTGTATGGCTAGTGAAGATCTTCTCCCAATCCGTATGCTTTCTGTTGATCTTGCCAGCTATGTCGTTTGCCATGGAGAAGCTCTGCAATTACATGCAATTCCATTTGTACAACCTTCTTTGATTTGTTGTGTTTCTGGGTCTCTATTAATGAAATTTTGGCCTGTGCCAAGGAGACCTAGGATTTCTTCTATTCCATCCTGTAATGTTTTCAGAACGTCTGCTTTGAATCCGAGGTCTTTGATTCATTTGGAGTTGATTCTGGTGCAGGATGATATATAAGGATCTAGCTTTAGTTTTCTACAAGTAGTTAACTAATTTTGCCAGCAGCATTTACTGAAGAGGCTGTCTTCTTCCATTCTATTTTTTAGCTGCCTTACCGAAGATTAGATGGCTATAGGTCTTTAGATTCATTTCTGGGTTTTCAATTCTTTTCCATTGGTCCTGGGATCTCTTCTTGTGCCAGTACCAAGCTGTTTTGATTGCTATGGCTTTCTAGTAGAGTTTGAAATTTGTTATTGATATTTCTCCAGCACTGTTCTTTCAGTTAAGGATCATTTTTGCTATTCGGGGTCTTTTATTATTCCATATGAATTTTTGTACTACCATTCCTATTTCCTTGAAGGATGAGGTTGGACTATTGATAGGTATATCACATTGAATTTGTAGATAGCCTTGGGAAGTATTGACATTTTCAGGATTTTGATCTTTCCAATCCAGTAGCATTGGAGTTATTGCCACTTTCTTAGTTCTGTTTTGGTTTCCTTTTTCATGTTTTTAAAGTTTTCATCTTAGAGGTCCTTCACTTTTTGGTTAATTCCTAGGTATTTTATATTTTTGTGAGACTATTCTGAATGGAGTTGCTTTCCTGATTTCAGCTACACTTTTCTCATTGTTGGCATACAGAAAAGCTATTTATTTTTGATGGTTAATTTTATCCCCTGCTACTTTGCCAAAGTTTTGAATCACCTTGAGTAAATTGGGAGTGAAGTCTGTGGGATTCTTTAAATTCAAGATCAAGTCATCTGCAAAGAGGGAGAGTTTTACTTCTTCTTTCCCTATTTTCATCGCCTTTATGTTTACATCTTGTCTTACTGCTGTAGCTAAGCATTCTAATACTACATTTAAGAGCAGTGGGGAGATTGGATATCCTTATCTCCTTCCTGAGTTTAGAGGAAATTGCTTTAGTTTTTCACCATTGAGTATAATATTGGCTATAGGTTTGACATATACAACCTTTATTGTATTGAGGACGGTTCCATGGATTCATAATTTTTCCAGAACATTCATCATAAAGGCATGTTGGATCTTGTCAAATGCTTTTTCTGCATCGATTGAGATAACCATGTGGTTCTTATCCTTGCTCTTGTTGATGTGATGAATTATGTTAATTGATTTGCATATATTGAACCAGCTTTGCATCCCTGAAATGAATCCTGTTTGATGGTGGTGTATGATTTTTGATTGAATTGGTGAAGTCGATAGGGCAAAATTCTGTTGAGAAGTTTTGCATCAATATTCATCAAAGATATTGGTCTATAGTTCCCTTTATTTAATGAGTCCCTGCCTGGTTTTGGGATGAAGGTAATTATAGCTTCATAGAATGAATTTGGTAGTGAATTTTCTCTTTCAATTTCATTGAAGAGTTAAAGGAGTATTGGTGTAAGTTCTGCTTTGAAAGCCTTGTACAATTCTGCTCTAAAACAATCTGGTCCTGGGCTTTTCTTAGATGGGAGGTTACTTATTGCTGTTTCTATTTCATTGATTGATATGGGCCTGTTAAGATGGTTTAACTCATCTAGATTTAGTTTCTGCATGTTGATATTTGCTAGGAAGAGGTCCATTTCTTCCAGGTTCTCAAACTTATTAGCATAAAGTTTTGAGAAGTATTCCCTTATAATGTTCTGAATCTTGGTTGTTTCTGTGGTGATGTTTGCATTCTCTTCTCTGAGTTTATTTATTTGGGTGTGCCCTCTTCTTTTTCTGATAAGAATTGCTAAGATTCTGTGAATTTTGTTAATTTTTTCGAAGAACAAACTCTTTGTTTAGTTCATTCTTTTTATGGTTTTTCTATTCTAATTCATTCAATTTTAATTATTTCTTTCTGTCTACTGGGTTGTGGTTTATCTTGCTGCTCTTTTTCAAGGAGGCTCAGCTGTCTCATTAAATTGTTAGATCTCACCTAATTTGTTGATAGAGGAACTCAGAGCTATAAACTTGCCTCAGAGTACTGCCTTTGCTGTGTCCCAGAGGAGCTGGTAGTTTGTGTGATCATCTTTGTTGAATATCATGAACACTTGAATTTCATTTCTAATCTCTTCCATGACCAACTGGTGGTTTAACAGTGTGCTGTTCAGCCTCCATGTGTTACTGGACTTTCTTTGATGGCTTTTGCTGTTGAGTTCTAATATTATTCCATTGTGGTCTGAGAGAATGCAAGGTACAACTTCAATGTTTCTAAATTTGGACAAGTTTGCTTTGTGACCTAAAATGTAGTCTATTTTGGAATATGTTCCATGTGCTGCTGAGAAATACGTGTTTTATGATGTTGCTGGGTAAAATATTTGGTAAATGTCTGTTAAATCTAGTTGATCTATACAGTTGTTTAGGTCTGTGGTTTCTCTATTGAGTTTTTGCCAAGTGGATATGGTGTGTTAAAATCCCCAACAATTAATATCTGTGGATTTATATGAGATTTGAGAGAAAATAGTCTTCCCTGGACAAATTTGTGTGCTCCGTTGCTTGGCGAATAGAGATTTAGAATTGCAATATCATCCTGAAGGAGAGATCCCTTAATAAGTATGTAGCGACCTTCTTTATCTTTTCTAACTAATTTTAATTTAAAGTCCATTTCAACTGATATTATTATTGCAAATTTTGCCTGTTTATGGGGGCCATTTTCTTGGTAGATTTTGTTCCAGCCTTTTACTTTCAAAATGTGTTTGTTTTTATGGGAAAGTTGTGACTCCTGAAGGCAGCAGAATGAATGATCTTGGTTTTTAATCCAAATTGAGTCTATGTATTTTAATTGGATATTTAAGCCCTTTAAAGTTAAGAGATAGGACGGAGAGATATTTGGGTATTCCTGCCATTTTATCCACCTTTTTGGGGGCTCGGCAACTGAGTTCTTCCTATCGTTCTTGGATTCTCAGTTTGTGTGCACTTTCTTGGCCTTTGTTGTGGTCTTCTTGGTTTTCTATGTGTAGGACATCTTTAAGTATCTTTTTAGGGCTGTTTTGGTAGAGATATATTGTTTCAATTTGTCTTTGCTATGGAAGGTTTTTATTTGACCTTTGGTTTTGAAGGAGGGTTTAGCTGGGTACAGTATTCTTGGTTGATACTTGTTTGTCTTTAGGGCATGGCATACATCATTCCAGGCATTTCTTGCTTTAATTGTCTCTGCTGAGAAATCTTAGGTGATTCTAATTGGTTTCCCTTTATAGGTGATTGATCTTTTCTCCTTGACAGCTTTCAGGATCTTTTCCTTGGTCTGAATTGATCCTATGCAGATTATAATGAGACATTGTGATGTCCTGTTGTGGTCTGTTCTATTTAGGGTTCTAAAAGCTTCTTGTATCTGAATAGGCCTATCTTTTTGTATGTTTGGGAAGTTCTCTGCTAGGATCCTGTTAAACAAATTGCCTAGATCATTAACTTCTGTCTCTAGGTTCTCCTCTACACCCATTGTCCTCAGATTAGGCCATCCGATGGTGTCTTTCAAGTGTTGAATAGATTTTTCACATTTCTTGGATTTGTCTTGGATGGTTGTATGTTCATTCTCTAAAATATCTAGGCTGTCTTCAGTCCCCGAGATTCGATCTTCTGCATGGTCCAACCTACTGTCAAGACTTTCTACTTTTTTTTTAAACTTATTTTCATTCTAATTGGTCGGCTTTGATGGCTTCAAATTCTTTGTTGGTACTTTGTTCTAGATCTTGTAAGAACTTCTTTATTTCCTTAATTTGGTGTTCTGTGTTTATTCTCAAATCACTTAGTTGATTGGTTATGGTTTCCTTGTACTGCCATTCCTTCTGTTGTGCTCCATTCAGCATTCCCTTTGTAGTCTCCCTCATTGATCTTTGTCTATTCTCAGTTCAAGTATTTCACTTTGATTTGCTTCCTCACGTTCATGCAATTTATCTAGTTCTCTTTGAGCGTTCTCTGCCTGCTCACACCATCCATTCCTGACTATGTTCTCTTTGTCTTTTCTCAGCCAGTTCATGCACTTCCTATCTTTTTGACTGATCTCAACCTGCTCATGCAATTCCTTTCTTTCTCTTTGAGTGTTCTCAATCTGCTCATGAAATTCCCGTATCAATCTGAATAGCTTCTTCACGTTCATGAGACTACTGTATTGATCTTTGGTTTGCCTCCTCTCTCTCCCTATCATGCTCACACTGAGACCTGTGCAGCTTTTCACTTTTTTCATTTACACTATCTATCTATAGCATTTGTAGAGCTTTTGGGGAACTCTCCTCTGCATTATTCATTATGATTTCTGTCCCCTGATTGTCATTAGTGGGAGTTGAGATCCCCAGACTTGCCATTTTTCTTGTGTTTTTCTGGCTTCTTCTGCCCATTTGGGATGAGAATAACACCAGTTTTTTGGTGGAACACTATTTTAAGGTTAGCATCAACCAAAGCCCATAATTCCACAATCAAAAATCTGCAAATACAATCTAGTTCAAGAGATACAATCTATTCAACATCACACAACCATGGCTTAATGGCCTATGAACAAGAAAGGAGAATTTGGCAAACAGAAATTATTATGTTTAGGAAGAATGTGGGGTAAAATAGGCTTAGAGGAATGTGGGAAGGTGAGGGAGAGTGGAATTAACCAAGTACTAATCTCAGAGAGGGAAAGATATTGGACAGAATGATAGCAGAGAGAGAAAATAGAAAAAAGAAAAAGTAAAAAAGAATAAGAAGAAGAAAGAAGAAAAATAAAAAAGACAAGAAAAAAAGGAAAAACAAAAATTAAAAATTAAACACTGAAACCCTTAAAAACTGCAAGTTTGAAGATGTAATATCCAGAGAAGAATGGGGATTGGATGAGAGGAGGGGAGGGATAGAAAGGAGACATGAAACACTAGAAAAATAAAAATGTTTAAAATATTATGTGGGTATAAGTAGGTAATACTGTTATTAAGGAATTGAAGTCTAAGAGGTTTTGAATTGAATAATAAATTTCTGGTTTAAGTGTGTACACGTTGGGGGATAAGATCTAATAATCGACGATGGGTATATCTGAGGATGAGCAGAACAGCAATTAAGTCATGCAGAAAAGGACAAAAGAGAAGAAGTGAAAAGAATGAGAAAAGAAAGAAAGAGAAAAAAGGATCAATTGGTTAGTAGAGATAATAAAAAAGCACACATAGATATATACCTAAAATAAAAGTTATATGAGGAAGAAAAGAAAAAATAATAGAAAACAAAAATTTAAAAAAAGAATTAAAAGTTAAATATAAAAAAAGTAAAAATAAGGTACAAAAAAAGAAAGTTCTTTGATTTTTATTTTTTTTGGGAGGAATGGGAAGATTCTGTATCTCCCTTGTGTCCATAAACAGTCTCGTGGTGGAGAGTCTGATCTTCTTGTGGTGTTTGGTTTTCCTGTGGCTTGATTGGTTACTTAAGTCAGTTTGTTTGTGCAAGCAGAATAATGTTTTGCTTTACCTAGGATTTTTTGATCCTCCTGCCAGCCTACTTCAGTGGGAGGGAGATCTGTTTTGAGGTTCACAAAAGAGGGAGTTGGCTGTTTCCTCTAGTTTGGAGATGCTGTGATGAGGCTAGGTTCTGGGTTGAGTTGAGGCCTTTCAGCAAACAGTAGCTTTTCCCTGAGGGGCTAGCTTCTGAGACACTCACAAAGGCCAGCCTGGAGCCATTCTCAGGGTTTATGTTTACTGAATTTCAGTTGATTGTCTAGGCTGCTGTAGGGACTGGCAGTCTCTGGCTCAGTTTACCCAGTGAAGAAAACCACTCCTGGGGGCGTATTTTGCTCTGCCTTTGCTGGGTGAGTTTTCCCTGTTGAGCCCTGTTGAGTTGAGCCTGACAGGTCTGGGCAGATTCCTGTGACATACTAAATGACCCTTTTGTTATCTTCCAAAGCCTGAGTTGGAGATAGCAGCTCAGCCGGGCATTTGTCAATATCAAAAACTGGAGATCTCTGGTAGATGGGGGTGGATGGGTGGCCTTCCCTCCTCTCTTCCCTGACAAGGAATGAGGATGTCAGGCTTCTACTCATGCTGCCGGAGTGTTGGTTCCTGGGTCATCTCTGGTCTGCGATCTGCAGGATGAAGATATCTGCTCCTTGTCAGTTCTTGCTGGTGTTGAGTAGAATGCGTCGGCCTGCTATGTCTGGCGCCTTTGTCCCGGAGTCTCTGTGTTGCAGGTATGGCAGCTATGGCCGCCTCTGCCGCCGCCACCACTTCAGCCATGGCTGCAGGCAAGTGCTCAGATCTGTCTCCTTGCCTGGATTTTCCTTCTCTGGCCAAACTCTCTGTACTGAGATGCCACACTTGGTGTATTTCTCTAGCCTAGGACTGTCCACTGGAACACTAAAACTGCTTTCTATGCGAGAGCTTGTCCTCTGCAATCTTCCTGCCACTCTGTTTTAGGAATCTTCCTTGGCTTTCTAACGTTAACCCTTCTACCCTAAAATTGATATGCCCTCCAACCTTGTCAGAGGTTTCATCTCATTGGAGCAGAAAAGTATAAGCCATAATCATTGTTTGGAACAACTGTAACATTTTACATATATTTCACTTAATTTAAGAACCAAAACACTGAAGTCATATTAATAGCAAATGTCTTCTGAGCTTATCAGTCTCTTAATAGATGGTAATCTTTAATGATACATCTATTTTTTTCTTCCTAACATCTTATATCTTAGGAAAATCTTTTTGGGTAACCCTGTGTTTCCTGATTAAAAGACTGGAACAAAGGCAATAATGAAAATACCTAAGGAAAATACTTCAAAACAATTAAAAAAGAAATCACAGTCACTCCTGTTTTCACCAGTTCGAACAAGAATATACCTTAATGTATCACGTTTTTGTTGCATTCAAATAGCAATAATTAAAAAAATTAAAAGAGCAATAATTAAACCTTAGCAGTGAAGAAGGGAACAGAAAACTTTATTTGAAGACACCTTGACTTTGAAGAATTCAATATAAGTATAATGGATTTACCTTGTTTTCTATGTAGTTGCCAAAATAGTAGCTAACAACACCCAAAGGCAGGAAAACACCTAAGCCAAAGCAGTAAACTTTTGGCTATAAAACAATTGTGAGCGTCTTACATTTTCAAAGTCAGGCTTGCAAAGAGGAAAGTGTATTTGCTTTGGTATGAACAATAAAAAATATGAAAATCTTGTATTAATGTTTTACTTATCTTGACTAGGACTTCTCAGGTTGGAGAAGAGAAAAAGTATGAAAAAGTTCAAGATTGACTATTCCCCAAGATCATTCTTATTTATCAGCTATAGTGATGGAAGTAACGTGGGTTACTCTTAGTATCATGTTTGTTTACATTTTGAAGCACTATTTTTTCTGGGTTATAAACTGCAAACCCTTGAGTACTAATAAAGGGTCATTTCCTACGAGAGGATTGTTGTTGGGTAAACAAACAAAATATCAAAAACTTAGCAGAGAGGAAACTATTATCTAGCTATACCACAATTTGTAGGTGTAGATTTTGTTTTTCATTGTTCCAGGGGACCCACTTTTGTTATCTTCTTTTTCAACATCTAGTGCTCCTATAATATCATACACCATCCTGGGATGACTATATCTTTACTGGATTCTCTAATTTCTGTTGGAAAGTTAGGAAGGATAGAAAATTGAGTTTCTGTTTCCATTTTACCTTAATTTTTATTGCTTTAGAAAATGTAACTCAAAATGATATAAATTATCTTTATAATATAAGGAGACAGATTCGATTTCCATAATCTTACCCTAGCCTTGTACATAGCTTTGGAACTTAGTGTTCCCTAAATGTGAAAATAAAGATAGGGAGCTTTTTATTTAAATATTATTTACAATTTCGAGTCTTCCTTTATGTAAGGCCCTTAGTGGTATGTACATATCACACATGTGCACAAAGCCAGTAGCAAAATTTTCTTATTCTCAGAAACTAGGAAATGTAGTAATGTGGTGTCCCTGTAGTTGCATCAGGAAAAGGTTGTAGTTGAATTAGTTTACTAAACCAAATCTGCTGTAAAAAATTTCTACAAGTTAATTGGCTTGAATAATCCGTATTTATCATTTTACAGTTCTAAAGGACAGAAATCCAAAAGAAGTCTCACTAGATTAAATTTGAGCCAACTACAAAGTTAAAATATTTTTCAAATGATTTAGTGGAAAGGGCATTTACTTCCTGTTCTACTTTTCAGAAATTCAGAATCTGGGTTGTCGTCTTTTCCTTTATCTTCTATCTTTACATCTTTCTGATGGTACTTACCTAATCATTTCCCTTTTCAACTACAGCTGGGATTTTTAAGTACCCATTTGTGTTACTTTCCCCATCTGATAATTATTCAAATTTGTGTTCCTTGGGTAATGAAAGGTGATTATTTTACATATATCTATATATATATCTATATATATATATGTATAAAGAAAAATCTACATTTGATGGATTAGGTATGTGGAGAAAACAGATATATTGGGAAGGTTTTGGTTTTAGAATGAGTGTAGTATTCTTTCTACGATAAGCTGTTTTCCTTTCATTAATTTTGAACAACATGTTTTCTCAATGAAATATAACTAGAAAAAATTTAGTCCCTGAAAGCAATTAATCCTGATTAAAATATTGTCAAGTACTAGAAATACTAAATGCCAGAGAGCAGCTCCTGAAGCAGTTCTGGCACTATCACTTTTTATACATTCTGCTTACAATCTTCACTTTTCAAGACCATTTGATTATTATTATTTTGGAATTATGGTAAATATTTATTTGACTGCTATTTTTAAAGAATGCACCACCCAATACTGGTTCTCTTTTTCTCACTTTTTTCGGTCTAATCTATTTCTGAAAGAAACGCAGCTATTTGAATCACATGAACTGCTTATTGAAATTGAATTGGAGTGGAGAGGAAAAGAAGAATAAAGATGTCTCTGTGGATATGTCACATTAAAAAAGTATCTAAAAGCTAATTTAATGCCTCCCAAAAGCAAACAACAAATTACTATTTATTTTAAAATTATTTTTAAAAATTTAAAAAAATATTATTTATTTAAAAAACTATATGTTAAAAAATTAGTCAAGGCAAATGGTTTATTAGATATTTTAGAGTCATGTTCAGATTCTATGATGGAAGCCAGAAAGGGAAAATAAAATCATGTTTTTATTCTTCCTCTTGCCACTCTGATATACTTCATATATTTCTGAAAGAATGAAATTCTGCCTTTGCTTGATATCCACAATGTATCATTCTTCCTTTATAAATAGGAGAATTTGGTGAAAGGATGAGAATTCACAGTAGAAAAAGTAGAAGAGGAAAAGAGAAGGAGAAATCTAGATATTTTGTTCTTCCTTATCTCAATCACAAGGTCTGGATAATGATTGTGGATATTAGATACAGTGCTCTAGAGTGATTAAACACATTTATAGAAAAAGTTAGCCCCACAAGTGATCAAGTAAAGAATGCTTATTTATTAAAAAATGTAATAACATCAAACAGAAAGTGTTCTCTATTTGTTTAGTACATGTTTAGTATTTGTTAAATTCTGGTATGCTATAGTCAACTATCATAAAGGTATACAAGAATGGTAAGAAACTAGTATTTTATTATCATATTCTAATATTAGCTTAATTCTTACTGTTTTTGAGTTTTGCCACAATTTCACAAGCTATATTCTCCCAGTATATAAGTTGAAAGAAGATTCCCTCTCTATATATTCTATTTTTATAGCTACGAGAAAAGAAGTTAACTCTTAGACACAGACAATGGGATAGAAATCTTCCCCTAGTAATAGCCTTTGAACATTTGTGGTTCATTTTTGTAAGCTGAAGTAAGTCACATGACCCATCTTGACATTGCAGAGTAGAGGTAAATCTCACCTATTGGAAGCTGATGCAGGAAAGAGTAATATGTCAAGATATGCAAAACTTGGGATAAAGAGGGAAAAGAAGAGAACTATAGTAAAATCAATCATACTTGCAATCATCACATGTCTCTGCAGGAGGGAAACTATTATGTACCTTTGTTTCTAAAACTACTGAGATCTTCAAATCATGTCTTTTATGCTTGGATATTACTGGAATTAGAGAACATTTTGATACTGAGACAGCATAAAATCTCAAAGAAAGCTGGAGTAATCATTCAATACTACCTTTTGTCCTGCAAAGAAAAGAAACCATTTTATATACAATAATTTATACTTTCTTACCTAGAATCTTTTTTTTCCAGAAATGGTTTTTGTTAATATATGTGACTATCCACCAGAATAAATGTCTTCATTTATCTGCATCTTGTGCAGACAATATAGTCAATTAGATGGAAGTGGGAGTTCAACAATAGCACTTTTTAAAAATGGAAAATATGTGGACAGGGAGCCAATATACATATTTTTCCACCATCACTTTCCACAACCTCCTTCTTTCTTCCTTCCTAGGAAACACATCAAATCTATAAAAAGCTTAGATATTTGGCTCTTGACCTGGAAAATGGAAACAGAATGTTATGGATGTTGGAGATAATGGCCAATAGTGTTTTACATAATAATGTCACATGCAACAGCCCTATGAGTCCTGCAGGTCTTAATACTACCTCTTTAGTGATGTGATATTAATGTCAGCCTTACTGAACTTAGTATTGTTTTACACTTCCTTTTCTACCACCTGGCCTAAATTATAATACATATTAATGGAATGAAATGTAATGCCATCTTAAGAAAGTTTCATTTAAACAAGACTCAGAGTCCATTTAAACAAAACTCAGAGTCCAGCCTCTGAGTTCAAGCCCCAGAACCAGCACAAACTAAACAAACAAACAAACAAAAAAAACCCACATATTTCTTTGGGGCCATCCTTAAAGCACTGGTTTGAAAACAGGCTCCTTTTGCTGATCAGACTCACTGGATACTGCTCTTTGGAATCCTTATTGCTATGGGGAACTCAGGACCAGATTAAAGTTTTGGATAACTGACTCCTTCAACAAGAGAATCATGTAAAGATTGAAATATCCATGTATAAGGCACTTTAAAATCTCCATTTCTTTGTTTCTTTGTAGTAGAACACTTTTAAAACAATGCTATTTCCTTTTTTTCTATACTGGCCTTCAAATGGCGTATTGTTTCCTTTTGTAATACTCTAAACTAGAAGTTTACCAGACAATTTTTATATGAGTACAGACAATTTTTATATGAGTAAATAACACACTCGAAAAAATTCAGGGACAGAGTTTCCTTAAAGCCTTGGATTCTGTTCTTGTACAGTAAAAACGACAGCACAAATTAACTTGAACTTTGTCATTTCTCTGTTCAATTCTTGTCTTGGAATCAGTTTCCACTTGCAGTAACAGTTCCTTCCACTTGCTTCAAGTAACAATCTATGGTGCTGCTCCAGGTAAAGTGAACATTTTGTGGCTTCATTGAAATAGCATAAGTACATCTTTGTTCATGAGGTACCACGTGTTTCAGAGACAACTTAGTAATGAGAAAATATGGAATTTGCATGCCTTATAAAACATTATCCATGTACATGTGGCCCTATAAGATGTTAATTGAAATGGACCCCAAGATAGGACACAAGTTGTTTTTTTTTCCTTGCTATTGTTTTTAATGTATCTAACATGTACTATGTGATATTTTTTTGTTTCTCTTCTATTTTCTTCCTCCATGGTATAAATCCAGTTTTTACTGTATATGATGTTAATGACTTGCATATACTTTTTTCTAATGTGGGAAGGGGAAGGGAAATAACAAAATGCTGAAACAAGGATACAGCATGACCCAAGCATGACCCATTGTAACAATGAGTTGTACAAGACAATATGTAGAAAACGAATTTTACAACGTGGGAAGGGGAGAAGGAATTTGGGGCAGCGAGGAGGAAAGGGATGACGGGGAAAACCAAAAGAGGAGGTCACAATGCTTAATAGATTATGTGCTCATTAACTTACTTATATAACTAACCCCTCTATACAGAAGTTTTACAATAAAAAACAGGAGGAGGAGTTGTTTTTACTGTATTACATGTCAGTATAATTTGTGGAGGGGAAAGGGGAAAACAATTCGTTTAAATAGGGATACAAGTAGACCCATTGAATCAATGAGATGTACAAGATGTTATGTCGAAAACGAACTTTACAACTTTGGTTGGGGGGAAAGCATGGGGGAGGCGAGGGGAGGATGGGAAGGGATGGGAAGGGGAAACAAAGGAGGAGGCTACAATGCTTGATAAGAAATGTACTCATTATCTTGCCCATGTAATTGTAACCCCTCTGTACAGTATTTTCATAATAAAAAAAACTATATAAAAAAGAAATAAAAAAAATGTAAAACTTTTATCCTGGATTACATTAAGTTCAAATTTCCTACGTGCCCTGTAAATTAAGACCAATTATAAGTGGGAAGAAGGTTCTCAGAAATATTTTTTTTGTTTGTGTTGTGTATTATTTCCCAAGTGTAAATAAGTTAACAGTTGAAGAAACAATACGAATAATAGAAGAAAAAGAAGTTCTGTGCTTAAGTATAATGGTTCAATAGAGTATAGAAGACTGCAAATAAGACAACTTTGAAACAATAAAGCCAAGGCCAGTATGTAGATTGATGGAGTGATATAGAGAAAACATTACTACTAAGTGGAACATGAAGGATGATGCCACTGTTTCTTCTACTAGCTCTAAATCATGGCAGCTAGTCATGCAAATTTGTAAAAAGTAGAATGGAAGAATAATTCTAGTTCCAAAGCAAGTCAGATTTAATAGCATGGACTTAACTGGAAAAAATGCCGTGTTGAGAGAGCAGGAATTATAGTAGCAATGAACTGGTGGCTAAGATCACATTTCTTTTTTCTTTCTTTTCTTTATTTTTATGTTTGTGGGGTTTGAACTCTGGACCTGGCACTGTCCCTCTACTACTCAGCTCAAAGCTAGCAGTCTACCACTTGAGCCACAGTGCCACTCCCAGTTTTCTGGTGGTAAATTGGACATAAGTGCCTCAGAAACTTTCCTACAGCTTAGACTATACACTCACAAAAATGCATCTAGTTTAAAAGTTGATACTCCTGGAAAGATAAAACCTAAGAATATAAAGGAGTCTGGGAATTTCATTTTGCATCTAGCCTCAGCAGAACAGTCTTTGGGACACTAGCTATACTTAACCAGCCAAAAGCTGCATTGGAAGAATGGCTCAAGTGATGGAATACTAGTTATGACCAAGATTGCTGAATAAGAGCTTGGGATTTTTTTTCATACATACATACAAGTATGCACATACACACAGAGGAACTTATAGGTGCAAACACACATATGAAACAATTCTCAGAATGTGTACAAAAGTTAGAAAATAATAGAAAATATATCCTGAGTAAGACTAGAAAAAGTGATAATTTTTAATATTAGAAAGTTCCCAAAAATGCTTGAGAATATTACATAAGTAAGGATCAGAGATTGTAAGAAAGTCAAGTAATCATTATTAAAAGGATTGGATCCATGGAGGAATGAATCTGAGACCCCTGCAGGTGCATCTGAAAATGTTCATATCTTGTGTCAAATGTTAGAACATCTTTGAAAATTGTACATAAACAGTCTGAGCAGTCAGTCTAGTGGATAAGATCATCGGAGAAGTTCAGAATTGCTAGTCTGTTACTCGAGTAAATAAACAAACAAAATATGGCAGGGCAATGTGATACAAGCCTGGAATTCTAGCACTCAGACTAAGACAGGAGGTTAGAGAGTGGAATTACATAGCGATACCTACCCTGGACCAGATAGTGTAGTTTTGTCTCAATGATACATACCAAACAAGAAAGGGCTACACAGTTGGAACTTTGGGCTAATTTTGTCATTATATTTTGAGAAGTCAAGTTTCCTATTGAAATGCAACTCATATATAATCCTCAGTTGTGTTTTAAATGATCTCTTCATTAGAGAACATTCCTAGATGCAAAACAGCTCATGATTCCCAATCAAAAATTTGAAAAAGTAAGCATCATTCTGTTGGATTCCAAAGAAATGATGAAAGATTACAAAAGCTTAAGCCTGGAGAAATGGCAAAGTTCATCTAATGTAGGACTTTGTATACCTGGCTAAATTAGAAATTAGATTTAAAATAAATATTTTGTTTATAATTTCATATTCTAACAGATACTACAAAATTGTTTTCATGTTGAAGATGTAATTTAGAAATTCACAGACAATTCTGGCATCCTAGAATATTCTTTCAAGTGAGGTATAATTAGAACTTAGTAGCTAATTCCAACAGTTCATGTATGACATAATAATGTAAATAATCTAGACAGAGTTTCCAACAAATGGATGCTATTAATTTATAAATTTAGAAAAAGAGTAATTTTTTGAGACTTTGGTGTAACATGGTATGAAGGGAGTAACTGTGTGACATATTTTTTCTTCTACCAACACATAACACTGGAAGAAATTTCCTTAATTATGTAACTCTGTATACAATGAGAAAAAAAGCTGGGTTTGAGGTTTGTTTTTATTTTGTTTTGCTATTTAGTTTGTCCTGGGGCTCGACTTCTGGGTCTGGGCACTGTCCCTGAGCTTGTTTTTGCTCAAAGCTACTGCTCTACTACTTGAACTTCAGTGCCACTTGTGTCTGGCTTTTCCTTAGCAGTTTATTGGAGGTAAGAATCTAAGGAACCTTCCTGCCAGGGTGGGCTTTGAACCTAATCTTCAGATCTTAATATTCAGATATTCAAATTTCCTGAATAGCAATGATCAATACAATAATAATCATATATAATAAAATAAATATAAAATAAAAATAAAAATAAATAATCTTTGCAAGTGTTCTTATCTCAATAATATTACTATGGGAAAATGATGCAGCAAAATTCAGTGTAGTGTTCTTTGCACAATTGCGAGGGCATCACAGCAGAAGTGTACTATTTTTTCACAATAATGTTAAGCTAGTCATGAGGTGAATTTAGAGAATTTTATGGTGCATCATACATGTTGGAAACTTTTGGGTTAGGATAAATTTATGGCATAAAAACTTGGGAATGATTGTCATAGAAACAATAGCTTACTCTGATGAACAAATGTTTACTCTTCTGGAATTAATTATTATAGATAGTTCATAGGTTTATCCTTACCAGAATGTGGGTCTTTTTCCTGTTGACTTTTAAATATGTAACGTCACATTGGAAACTGCATTTATTGCAGAATTAAATAAAATGCAAACAGATACTGTTTTAAATGAATCTGGGATGGCATGTTCAGAATTTGAACATGAGTATTTATTAGTCAAAGGAATTTTGAAGAACACATATATTCCGTCCTCTTAACAATTACTCAGTTTTAAGTTAGGAGTTTCAATAGAATTGAACTGTATTCTGTTTTACTATGAGACATTACTAAAATAATGTGTTTTTCAAAATAATGGCAAGTATATTGTGAAAATAGTGATGATGTCTATATTATTATATTAATATAATATAAACTTTAGAACTATCATTCATGAATTGGGCCTGCTAGGCCCTGAGTTCAGATCCTAGCACTGCCAAAAATTTAATCTTGGAGTAAGAAGCCAAATGTGCCACCAGTTTTCCTTTCATGGGAGAGTCCTGGGTGTCAGACATGATGGAGAACACACCTAGAAATCTAGATGCTCCCTCCATCGATTTTGTTTGTACACTCAAACAACTACTGATGCTTTTGCTGTTGCTATTGATCAGTGGGTACTATTGCTTTCTTTGTTCATGCATTTTTTTATTATAAAATTGCTATACAGAGGGTTTACAGTTACTTAAGTCAACTAAAGTGTACAGGTCATTTTATTTTCTAAGTTTCAAATTTTGAACTTACATATTTTCTTTTGATTCCCTAGGGTAATTCTTTTTTCAAAGTGTTGGATTAGTTAATTTAATTTTGCATGATTTTTATACATGTAAATTATTCAGACACATATATTTTGCTTTTAAAATATTTATCATGTGAATATTTAAAAATTATTTTCTTATTTTTTTATGGTTGGTGAATTTAAATAAATTTATTTTCTTATACTTCTAAACATATTTTTCAGGTAATAAATACTTACTGTATTTTCAAGAAGCACATACTTTATTAAGAAAGGCTTCATTACCTGGTCACTTTTTTGTAAATATTTGTACTTGAATTTAA
This sequence comes from Dipodomys spectabilis, assembly GCF_019054845.1. NCBI lineage: Eukaryota > Metazoa > Chordata > Mammalia > Rodentia > Heteromyidae > Dipodomys > Dipodomys spectabilis. Next base: position 1,399,213 of record NW_024870849.1, read on the forward strand.
AAAAAGTTTGAGCTGGGCATGGTGATTTATGGCTTCCATTTTCTAGCTATGGTAGGAATTGCAAATAGGGTTTGTAATTCAGGAGAGCCTGAGAAACTGAGAGCTTATTATAAAAATATCTAGAGTGAAATGATTAGACATATAGCCATCCATAGCGAGATATAGAGCACCTGGTTATTATATTCTAAATCTTGAGTTACAACACCAGTAACATCAATCTTTTGTCAAAATAAGGAAATATATTTCAAAATGTTTATTATTTAAAACTTGTTTGCAAAGGTTCTCATGTCTTCTATTTCTTAATTTTCAATTTAATCTCTAAGAATCCAAGTATATTGTGACTATTTTATTTCTACTAAACTTTTACATAGTAAGAGCAATATTATGATTTCATATATTAACTTACTTTTATTATTTGTGATAATTTCCTCTGTTTAATATGATAATATCAGTATTCCAAATGTGTGTATGTAGTATGTGTGTGTGTGTGTGTGTGTGTGTGTGTGTGTTTATGTGGTTTTGGTGTGTGTGTGCTTTGTGTGTACTTTGTAGTGTTTGGGAGATCACACCATTGTTTCACATATGCTAGGCCAATGTTTTAGCACTGAACTATCCTGTCTAGTTTTAATGTAAATAGTGTTTTATTACTTCTAAATTTTCATTCTTAGTATGTTTTTTGAAAATTATATATGATAAAATGTGATCCATATTCTAACCACTGTAGCAATTTTTATTATTTTATTGTTATTTAGAATATTTCCACTGCCTCTCCACTTCCAAATCCATCATTTCCACCTGTGGTCCTTATCTCTAAGAATATCACTAACACAGTTGCCAGCCAGACCTATGGAAGCACTTTAGATTTCTTCTTACCCTTCCACTCCCTCCCATTATATATGATGAATGATCAAGATTTTCTGAGTTTCTGTCACTAATATGATTTCGATGTACTCCTTTTTATTCCCCTGACACCAGCCTGTTTCTTTACTCATCACTGTCACCTAGTCCTAAAACAACCATTTCCAAAGTATGTTTTTCCCTGTATTCTTTTCATATTGGTCCTCTCCATCACCAAATTACTCTCTTTCTAAGCACACAGAGTGAAGAGCTCAGACATATATTCTAGTATTATTTACTCACTACATTGACTGTTAGTCTTACATTTCTCATTTGTAAATGGATGTAATCTACCAGAAATAATGGAGAATATATTTGTTGACTTCTAGAGCAAGAAAAAAGAAAAGTGAAGAGTCCTTACATTTTCCACCTTACCTTACAAATAAGGAAAGATTAAAATTCAGTTTGTGTTTGCTATTGATAAAGGTTTTACTTTGCTTCTTTTCTCTCTTCATTCTTTTTGCCTTGAGTGTTTACCTATTCTTTCTCTTATTTCTTTGGAAATTAATTATCATATTACTATTACAATCTCTTTACATTGTAACAGTCTATAAAATGCTTTATTTTCTATTTTATTTTTTCCCATCTTCTCTGTCTCTCAGTGCACAGTATTAGGTGGATTAAAAAGAAATGGTTCAGGAAACTTTGATTATTTTCCTCCTTCTCTTCTCTGAAGTCTTTCTGATTTTTGAAACACAATACCAATGACATACAGCTACTATGTGGTCCATCATTCTATTCTATCCCTTCTCATTCTCCTCTGTTGTACAGCTCAAGTCGTTATCACTCAGCTCTATTATGCTATAGTGTTCCTAAATTTTAACTCATTCCTAAATTAAATTTAGCTGTTTCAAGCATTATCTAAAGACAGTTTTTGTCTATATATATATCTGGGGTCTTTTGTTTTCACAAGGTGCAAAATATGAGTGACTATCAAACATCTAGATACCTCTGTAGAAAATTGTTCCACCTACTCAATAAACTCATATGTAAATTCAAGGAATACAGGTCAGCCAGAAAAATTTTTTAAAATTGTATAGCTTGAGCCCTCATACTAGATTTGAATCTTATTACCATGTTTAGTAGTGAAGACAACATAGCTCTGCTATAAGAACAGACACATAGAAGAATGTAACAGATTTATCAAAAATAAATTTTTAGTTTTATGGTCAATAGATTTTGAAAAGGATGCCATTACTTTGTTGGTATAAAGTCACAAATAGTTTCATGCAGAAATAAAAATAAATTTTACCTCTTGGCTCTAAGGTCTATGTCCTTTTAAGGTAACTGCAGATATGTAAGTGGTATTATGTAAATTGTGTAATGTGCTTACAGCTGTATTGAAGAACATACTCAATATATCATTGGAAAACATTGGTTATTGAAAAGCATCTATATGAGAAAGTTTTTTAACTAATCACACTAAGTTGAAAACTACATCTTTGTCCATCAAAATGTGGAAATAAATGATTTTATTTATAAACAAACAATACTACCAAGAAAAATGAGTATACAAGAAAGAGACTGCCAGGTGCCTGTGGCTCACAACTGAAATCTTAGCTTCTCAGGAGGCTGAGATTCAAAGACAGCCTAGGCAAGGAAAGCCTGTTACTCTTATCTCGAATGAACCAACAAAAAAATGTGGCGCTGTGGCTCAAGTGGTAGAGTGTTAGCCTTGAGTTGAATTACACAGGGACAATGCCCAGGCTTGATACAAGTCACACAACTGGAAAAAAAGTAAGGGTTAATCAAAGTACTTTTCCTATTTTATAATTATGAGAACATTCTTTAGAAAATGAACCCTGATGTACACCAGAATTGGAGTCAGGGCTTAAGGATCAAGTGTAGCACATCCATATGCCCAGTCTCTTAGACTCTACCATTACAACCTGTGTGCTAAAGGGATCTGAAAGGTACAATGTTCAAAGGCTTAATATGCTCCCCAAGCCCTTTGTGATAAGCCGTTGAATTGTATTGTCAATGTCATTACAGTTCTGAACCTAGCATAGCACCAGTAGCTCACACCCATCACCCTAGCTCAGGATCACAGTGTGAAGGCAACTAGAGCAGGAAAGTCTACGACACACTGGCTTCTACTTCTAAAAGATCAGATGATCAAGAGCTTCCTGTGTTTCCCTTGGTGATGAGAAGTTACTTGAACTCTAAATGTTCTTAGAGTTCTCAAGCTATAGAAGAAGGAAAGAAAGATCATTGACCCACCCTGGGTTCAAATGAGGTTCTCAGGATCCAAGCCCTAGCACGGTTGGAAGGAAGGAATCCAGTATAACACTGTATTTGAAGGCAGAAAACAGTTGCAAAAGCCAGGTTGGGTGAAGACACAAAGGCCTGCAGGATTAGGAGGCACAATGTACACACTCAACAGGGAAGTGAGCTGCAAAACCACTTCATTCATTCCAGGCACAGTCAGCGATGGGGGGAAACCTGAGAAATTTGTTAGAGTTACACCAGGGTCAGGCTTTTCTCAGCCTCTTCAAACAATGACTAATAACCTTCTTCCCTCAGGTGAAGGGAGCCTCAGGCTATCTTTAAGTTACCAATAGAGAGCCAGTTTAGTGAGAGAGAGAGGGGAAGAACAGAGTAGAAAAACCCTGCTCTCTTGTCTTAGGGAATGGGTTTTTGAGTTTCCATCTGTCAGATTTGAAGGCCCTTCTTTTACCTCTGCCAGTCCATTCTCCTTCCTTCATTCTCCACAACATTAATGCAAATCCACAGTCCAAGAAGAGTCAGTGTACTTTTTCTTCTGTCTCCCAGCAGCTGAGTTAGACCCTGTCTCTGCCCTCTTGAATCTGGGGTCTCTGGCTGCCTGAGAAGTGGGAAAGTGATAGTCTTCCTGTGGTTGTGTGAGGGAAATGCTGGTAGCCTGGCAAACTGCAAAAGGCCTCATGACTGGGAATTGTACCAAGCTAGGAAATATGTATTCAATACAATGAGTTTATAACACAGAGACTGCTTTTATTACATTGCATGTTCCAGGGCTCCCCTCACTGATCCCAGGGTAGCCAGAGGGTTTCTCTGCATGCCAGGCCTGCTGGAAGAAGTCTCTCTCATTGTCTGGATAGGCAGGCAAAAGGCTTCACTCCTGTACAGCTGTGTAACAGATAACTTTATCTGGGCCAATTAGTGAGGAGGAGTGTGGGCGAGCTCTGAAGGTCAGGAGAAAAAGGTCTGTCTTACCCCAAGCTCTCTCTCTTCCCAGTGCAATGTTTTGACAGGAAGCCTTCATTTGTGCCACCTACCATGGCAAGCCATGTTCTGTGCTCTTATCCTGCCTTTATGAGACTATATTCCGGTGTTAAATGCTCAATATTATTCAGGAGTCCTTCTGGGAGACAACTAGGGCACTGAACCTAATCAAATGTTTCAATCACAGCGATAATGGGCCTATGAAATCTCTCATAGGTTTCCAGAAGCTTGGGAAATCCAAGCACATGTTGGATATCACAAAGTTTCCTTTCATCTAGGGCTGGTGAAGCTCGTCAGGTTTTGAAACCTTTGACCTCTCCTATTTGGGCCCTGGGTGGCTAATTTTTGTGGTTGAACACAGGACCTGCGTGATGACCATGAGCTCAGAACAGAAGTCTAATTCTTTCCCATTTTGTGTCACAGCTTCACTTCTGCTTTCTCTGTGTGTGTGTGTGCATGTGTGTGTGTGTGTGTGTGTGTGTGTGTGTGTGTGTGTGTGCACACGCACACGCGTACACGAGTACTGGAGCTTGAACTGAGGACATGAGTACTGTACCTAGTTTCTCTTGTACAAGGATTGCCCTCTACTACTTGAACCACAAAGGCACTTCAGGCTTTTTCCTAGTGATGTTGTAGTGAGAAATCAAGCCCAGGGTTTTGTATATGGAAAGCACTCTACCACTAAGGCATATTCTCAGCTCTCTACTTCAGGTTTGTTAGTTTCTTTCTTTTTTGTTGTTGTCGGTTGTAGGAGTTGAAGTCTAGGCCTGGCTGATGTCCCTGAGCAATTCAGCTCAAATATTATGGTCTACCACTTGAGCCACACCACCACTTCTGGTTTCCTGGTGGTTCATTGGAGCTAAGTGTTTCAAGGACTTTCCTGCCCAGGCTAGTTTTGAACCATGGTCTTCAGATCTCATCTTCCTGAGTAGCTAGGATGACCGGCATGAGCCACAAGCACCCAGCTTCCACTTCAGGTTTCTTAGTGGTGAATTGGAGATAATAGTCTCATGGGACATTTTGTCTGGGATATTTTGGAACCCAGATCCTCAGATCTCAGCTTCCTGAGAAGGCAGGATGGCAGACCTCGGCTATAGAACCTTAGGCCCTGGCACACTGCTGCAAGGGGGTCCTTGGCTCCACATGGTGGAGTGCTAGCCATGAGCCCAAGAAGTAAGGGTCAGTGCTAGGCTCTGAGTTCAAGGTTCATGACAGAGAAAAAAACCAAACAATTGTCTTCAGTAGGCAACTCATGAGTCTTCAGTAATACATAATTTTGTCCCTGCCATGTGGACATATCTGAACCTCAATATTCTTGTCTGCATAATCATCTCAGTTGTGGAGCTCTTACAAGAATAAGATGAAAGAATGCAGCCTTTGAAGGACAAAACAAATATCACTCTTTACAGGACTCAGTACAAGGCATCCTGTGAAAGTCTTAGCACCCAGCACCCAATGGAGGACTCAGCACACTGCACCCTGTGAATGACTCAGCACATAGCATTCTGTACAGGACTCAGCACACAGCACCCCATGAAGTACTCAGCACCTTAGGAAGGACTCATGACATAGTTATATCCCACAAGCTGTCATTAGTATTATGGTGCTTTCATCAGTATCACCATTCTTTCAGAAACACATCACAAACTGCACAAAGTTAACATCTAATGATTCAGAGGAATGTTTTTTGGAGGGGAGTAGTCAGCCACAGGGATTGCACTAAAATGTTGGGGATACTGTCCTAAGATCTTTTGCTCGAGGCTAGAGCTCTACCACTTTGACCCACATCTCAGACTTTCACATATATTCTGCTAGGACTGGGTTTTAAAACCATCAGTGTCAGATTTCAGCCCCTGAGTATCTTAGATGACAGGGGTGAGCAAGCCAGCAGCATCTGGTTCCGTGGAGCTGGGTTGCAGTGATATACCTCTGGCTAAGTCAGGTTAGATGGCAGCTGTCAGCACCAGACTCCCAGCTTGCTCTGTGATGAGGTATTTGAAGTCCTATCCTGGGTCTTGAGTAAGGGTCTAGACACAGTTCCTAAGGTTTTATGCTCAAAGCTAGTGCCCGACTTCTTGAGCGACAGCACGACTTCTGATTTTTATGTGCATCTGGTAGTGAGGAATCGAATACAGGGTTTGGATGTACTAGCCATCACTATACCATTGAGCCCTATTAGTGACAAGTGTATAAACAGATAAAGGTGTAGATTGGCATATATATATATATATATATATATATATATATATATATATATATATATAACAAGAGAAACATGTCTGTATATTATGAAATTACATATATTACTACCAATTATTGACAATCAAATTATTCCTTCCATTTTTAAGTATCATGGTTGAATACATAATAAAGTATTAATTGAACATTAGTAAATGTAGTGTAATTGTTGTGTATAATTTTATATTATACTTATACACTAACTACTAATTTAATTGTTACTTTTGTAACATTTGTATGGATGCATATTGCAATGCATTTCTTAAAATCTCCCACCAATCCTTAGTGGCAGTCCCGGGACTCAACCTCCAGGCCTAATTTGAAGTTTCAGCTATGGCTTCCCTAATAGCCAGCCAAACATCAGCATGAAAGGTCATGTGCACTTTTCGGCCTTGTTATTTAGACCCAGGATAGTCACAATGCAAGGGGAAAAAATGTAAAACCACCTTCCTGAAGTTCTCCGTTTTAACCTTCTCCTTTTTATTTTTATTTTTGCCAACCCCGAGATTTGAACTTGGGTCTTAATAATACAGGGCCAACTGTGGTAGAGATGCCAAGACCTGAGTTCAAGCCCCATGCTTGGCCAAAAAAATAAATTAAAAATAAATTAAAAGCCCTGGCTTGGAATTTGCAACATTTTTCTGGCAGGCCTGGTATTTGAAATCAGGGTTTGGGTAACTCTGTGGCACTGTGGGTGAAGAGGAAGCTCACTGTCCTTGAAGACAAGAAATTCAGACCAGTTCCCAGGGCCTGAATTGAAGTGCCAGCACTGGAAAAGTGAGTATAGCGTTTATTAGCCTTATTTATTTAGTATTATTACACATACAACATTTCATTTATTACATCCTATCACACAGGATATATTTGCATATGGACTATACATCATACTGAGACCCAGGGCTTTTTTTCAGGAAAAAAAAAGTTTCAAAAGTGGCTTCTTACTCCATGAATGAGACTGAGATGAGAGGTCATGGGTCAAACTCAGCTCAGGGGAGGAAAGTTAGTGAGACTCTTCATGACAATGAACTACCAAAAACCAAAAATGGAGCCTTGGGTCAAGTGATAGAGTGCCAGCCTTGAGGGAAAAAGTTAAGAGATCAGAGACCAGACCCTGAGTTCAAGCTCTGGTACTGGCACAGAAAAAATAAGGAAAACCTTTCAGGAGTACCCACTCCAATGTGGAGAAAGGCCATTATCAGCTGGGCACCAGTGGTTCATACCTGCAGCCTAACTACTAAAGGCTGAGACCTGAAAATCAATCAGGATTCAAGGCTGGCCTGGGCAGACTCTTATCTCCAATGAATCACCAAAAAGCTGGGAAGCAGTGCTTGTGTAGTTCAAGTGGCAGAACACCAACCTTGAGCAAACAAGCTAAAAGATAGCATCTAGGCTTTGAGTTCAAGTCCCGGTAAACACATAAATACATACACACACTCACACACTCTAACATCCTTAGTATGTGCCAGTGGCTCATACCAGCAATCCTAGCTACTTGAGGCTGAGATCTTACAATGGCAGCTTGAAGCCAGCCCAGACAGGAAAGTCCATGAAACACTTATTTCCACTAAACTACTAAAAAAGATGAAAGTTGAGCTGTGGTTCAAGTGGTAGAATGTTAGCTTGGAGCAAAGGAAGCTCAGGGACAGTGCCTAGGCCCTGAGCTCCAGCTCTAATATTTTTTTTAGACACCCTTTGCCAGCCCCACAGCCGATAAATCCAGATTTTGGTCATACTAAATCTCACTTCCACTCCTGCCATTTCCACAGCACTGCCACAAGTGGCCGGTGTGTGGCTAACACTGGGTGAACATACACAAGGGGGACATAGCCAGGTCAAGCTAATGCCCCAGAACTTTGAGGTATTGGCCATACCCGACTCTCTTCCCCCAGTTCCCAGGCCCTGGAATCTAAAATCTGTGCCTCTGTATTCTGGGCATCTGGAATTGTCTAGAAGGACCAGAGAGTCCCAGCCAGGGCTGGAAGACAGACTTTCCTGTGATAAAGTTTGTTTACATTTCCTAGACACTGACCAATACTTCCAAGCCATCTTGGCCTCACCTTCCATGTAGTCCTGGATCCCCTTGCTTGGGTGGTCTTCAGTCAGCTTTCACGCTCGAGTTGGCCAGAACCACCAGCAACCCCCCATTCCCTACTCCACTGCCAGCCTGTTTAGAGGGATGTGCAGAGGACCAGCTGAGGAAAAGGACAGGACATCCTGTGACTGAAGCCCTCCTTCTGAGGCAGAGGAAACCAGCTAGCACTGTTGTCCCAGAATCCCCTGGGGCAGGCCAAATATTTGGACAGCCAGACTTGTGCCCCAGAGAAAAGCTGGAACACAGGCCTCTGGCCATTTTGCACTCATTGTAGACCCAGATAGGGGGCTAAAGTCAAGGTCAACGTGGAGGAGGGGCACCATCTCAGGTCAGGAAGAAGCAGACAGGCACCCAGGAAGGGGACAGAGAAAGACAAGGGAAAATTACTCACACACACACACACACACACACACACACACACACACACACACACACACACACATATGGACATTCCAAGGCCTCAGCAGTTCCTGAGAACAGAACCATGAACTCTGTCCATTAGGATCACATCCGACCCATGAGAAGATGGCACTATCATACACACACCAACTGTAAACACAACATTGAGCCTCTCACATACTTGTAATGTCTCATAACCCAGCATGTAATTTCCTACCGTATACATTGGTATGTGGAAAACTCAGCTACCTCTTTGTTTATTGTTGATCATGGGGTTTGAACTCTGGGCCAGGGTGCTCTCACTCAGCTCTTCAGCTGAAGATGTGCACTCTACCAGTTGAGCCACAGTACCACTTCCTGTTTTCTGATGGTTCATTGGCTATCAATTATCACAGACTTTCCTGCCCAAGCTGGCTTTGAACCGTGGTCTTTTCAACTCAACTTTATGAGTATCTAGGACGACAGTTGTCAGCCACCAGCAGCACCAGGCTTCAACCACCTTCATATACCCAGAGGAAACTCAATTCGTCAGGCCACATACTTCTTGCAACACTTGACTTCAGTCTTTGATATCCAGCATCCAAATCTATCCTTCAATGGAGAGAATACAGACACATCAATCCCACCCCTGAACCATTAGCCCACTCTGCCTGCCACGGGTCTCCTCTTCTTGAGTTCTTCATAAGGCACCGCCCATTCTAATGTGGTTTCAAACTAGGACAAACTTGGGGAGTTCTTAGAAATGTCTGTACAATGAGGCCAGCACCTAGTCTCTCAAACACAGCACCCCTACACACACCTCCACATCTTTATAGGCAAAGATGTTTTACTTTCTTTCTTTTCTTTCGGTTGTGAGGCTTTAACTCTGGGCCTGGGTGCTGTCCCTGTGCTCTTCATCTCAATGCGAGCACCCTACTACTTGAGCCACAGCACCACCTCCGGTTTTCTGTTGGTTTGTTGGAGATAAGAGTCTCAGGGTCTTTCCTGTCCAGGCTGGCTTTGAACTGTAATCCTCAGATCTCAGCTCTTGAGTACCTAGGAATAACAGCCATGAGTATCCAAAGATATTTTTCCAAGGTTTTGAATCCTATCCCCTCGGAAAACCAAGATCTGAGGACTGCACAGATGGATGCTGCCCTTGGCAGCAAAGTCCATGAGAACTCTTTATTTCCAATTAAACACCCAAAAAAAATCTGGAAGTGGAGCTGTGGCTCAAATGGTAGAGTGATATCTTATAGCATAAAATACAAGACCACACCCTAATTTCAAGCTTTGTCTAGCATAGACCCACCCAAGAAAAGGAAGCAGGTTGGCACAGGGAAGCTCAAAGCTCACACATAATACTCAAGCCTCCAAGAACAGACCCCATCCTGATCTGATTCACTAGATTCTATGTCCTACATCATGGCAGTCTTAGATGGGACTGACAATGCACCAAGTTAGGACGTTCAAGTACAGTCTCATACTGAGGATCCTCTGACATTATCAAAGACTCAGGATCTCTCACAGTCCTGCCTAACCACTGGGCAGTGAGGTGAGGTCTAGTTATCCAACCACATGATATGGGAACCAAAGGGTTTCTTGGTCAAGGGACGGAGACTGGGGGTGGGGGAGGCTCTAGGTCCCTCTCTCTTGGGAAGATAAAAAGGGCTGATCTATCCCAGGAATGTTCCTGTGTTGTGAGTATTATTAAAGAAGCAACCCTGCTCAGAGCCCAGTGCTCTGGAACCAGTCCTGGAACCTTCATTGTCTATGACCCCCCCAGACCCTGGCACACACTATAATAGTTTGTTAGATAAATAAATGAGCATCTGTCTATGACAATACTACAGAAAATTCCCATCTGATTCAGGTAAGTATCCTCTGTGGGGGAAGGGAGACGAAGCCTCATAAAACTCTCCCACAGTTCTCCCTCCTCCCTCTTCATGCCCTCCTGGTGACCTTGCACTTAACTGTTTTGACTCCGAGGATATGAGCCACAATATACTCGCTGGATTCTGGGCCTTCTGGGATGCCTATCTTCTCAAAGATCTCTGCCTAGCGGCTGATCAGTTCTGTGGTACTCAATTCCCCACTCAGGTGTGAACGAGGTTGTCATGAGCTGAATGTCTAGCTCAAGAGGCCTCCTCTCCTCCCCCTGGGACCAGCCAGGATGGTCTACCACATCCGGCCCCCAAGTTTCATGCTGCAGATAAAAGATCCTTGAGGCAGCCTGGGGCCTCTGAATCTCCCAGCGTCCAGTGTAGGTGCTGGGTATTGTCTCTACTCACAGCTGGCAGGCTGGGGATGTTGAGGTCACAATCTCTGCTCCCCACAATGCCTTCCACTGTGGTGGTCACCCTAAAGAGAGCAGGAAGAGATTCAGCAGCTGATGGAGAAAGGCAGTCAAGGCACAACGTTCAAAGCAGGACACAATATGGCTTGTGAACTCTGCCTGTGCAGCTTTGAATGTTATTGTTTGGTGGCTGAAATGGTCCATCTAATTTGACCCATAATCCCAGGCGTTAGTGGAAATTGCCAGCTTAAACAAGAACAACAACAAAAACCCTGGAAAATGTGGCATTTAATTTATCCCAATCAAACTTAAAAGTTTCCAAAGTCAATGGTCCCCTTTCCCTTCCAGACAGCCTACAGCAGGTTACAGAAACTGGCATTCAGTGAGCCCTAGCTAACTGACATGTCCTGATACTGAGTGGGCTCCAGCAGGGAGAATGGACTTGCCTACCACTACCAAGGTGGAAATGGCTCAAGCAGGACACAGATTGGAGTCTGCAGGACTCCAGGGAGGATTGACCACTGGTGCACTGCCGTGGGAGGGAATACACGCCACCAATAGGGGCATGGAGCCCTGTGCCCAGATGCCCACAGAGATCATGAATGCCCTAGGTAAGGTTCCCCTCTCATCCTCCGTCATGGTGAACCATCTGCCATGTCACACTGTATGCAAGCCCCCAAAACCTCATAGCTTCAAAGACCCTGCCCTGCCTTCTCTCCCATCTCATTACCTAATTATGTTTGGCAGACACATTCTCAACCCTTGAGTTAGCTCCAACTATACACACGAGAGCAGAGTGTCTGGCTGGAAAATTGTGGCTGTGGTCACACTCGCCTCACCAAACTTCTGGCTGGGGATAGAAAGACAGGTGTCCACTCTAGTCCAGGGTTCACACAGGTCTCCTAGGGGAGGCACATGCAGGCCCAGCATCTACTGTGGGCTATAGGAAAGGGGGAAGAGAGAGGTGGAAAGGGGAGGAAAGGAATATCTACTGAAATTTTCCATAAAGGAGCCATGAAACTGTGAAGGAGAAAACAAAGATTGTGGCTGGGCTCATACTTGGTATTGATGAAAGAAAGAACAAAAACAAATACACACACAGAGAGAAATAAAATGCTTTTGCTGTTTTTAGACATGATGATGTAAATATAGTTTCATTGATCTCATCTCCCTGCTCTCCTAACACACAAACACACACACACACACACACACACACACACACACACACACACACACACAAATCCAGAACAGTGACAGAAGACTCTTCCATACAGCACCTGCAATTTGCCAAATGATCACTCACCTGAGTACAGTCAGGCTGTACAAGGAGAAAGATGATCTCTCTCTCTGTCTCTCTTTCTCTCTCTCTCTCTCTCTTTCATGGTCTCTCTCTCTCTCTCTTTCAATCTCTCTCTCTCTCTCTTTCATGGTCTCTCTCTCTCTCGGTCTCTCTCTCTTTCTCTCTCTCTCACACACACACACACACTCACACAGACTCAGAATAGTGCCTCTCTTAAGTTTGTTGTTTCCTCATGGGGGACAATGTACAAGCTGGAGCATGCAGGTTCCGATTCCCCATTCCCTTGTCAGAACCAAGGGCTCCCACCCAAGGGGAGCACCACTCTAATGACACAGCACCACCTCACCTCACACCTTCTCCAGGGCCAGACCCTTCCCCTTGGGAACAACCGGCCTTAACTCCTCTTTCACCAAAACCCTAGGCCAGGATGTGTGGTGAAGGAATCCTCAGAGAAGTGGTCCTCAGAGGCAGGATTGAAAACAAGCAGGGGGTCATGGGGTCCCCAGGGGGTGTCTGACCTGGAGTGGGGCGGTGTTGAGGAAATAGATGGGGTCTTAAAGGCTACATACATGGAAGTACTCCCTACTTCCAGCTTAGGTACTTCTGGGCGACTGTGTGGATTATTGGGGAGGACAAGGAGACCAGATGGACTGGGAACACCAACAGATGCTTGCAGAGCTGGGAAATGTGATAACCCTATGATTACTGTTGACAGCTAGGGTGGGGGGGTCATGCTGGGTATATGTGCAATGGAGGAGTGTGTTCCTCCCAGATATTCACCTTCTATCTGACCCCCAGTGACCTCACCTCCCTAGTGGGCTTTTCTGGGTCCCTCCTCACCTGAAAGGGAGACTGAGAACAGAGGTCAAGGACTCACACAGCAAGGGGGTCCTGTCTTCTGCATCCAACACCCCCACCCCAGAAAAAAGGAAAAGACCCAAGAAGGCATGTGTGGAGCTGCTGCAACCCACCTCTGACTAAAACCACCAGGCTCCCACCAGGGAGAGGAAGGGTGCAGATGTGGGGCTGTGGGTCTCCCACTGCTCCAGGCCAGGGGCTTGGTGGTGTCCCTTTCTCACCCAAACCTGCATCTCCCCATTTCCTGGCACACTGACCACTAGGAATGGGGTTGGAATCCCTGGGTCCATCAACCCCCACCCTTGGGGCACATTTTTGGCAGAGCCAGGGCTGGCCTTCCTGGCACTGAGGAGGCATGGTGGGGATTCGAGCGGGGAGGCTGGAGTAGTGGGTCTGGTTCCACAGTGAGGAGGGGGGTGTTTGGGTAGGACACAAGGTTCGAGCTCGTGGGGCGGCCACCCACATGTGCTACTGGGAGAAGCTGTAGGCTGTGGTACTGGGTGCAGCGGACAACAATGGCAGCATCATGGTGGATGCTCGGGCCCAGAGCAAAGGAATGGGGCCCGGGACTTGGTCAGGGTCGCAAGCCAGCCTGGGGCACACCATTGCTAGATGACTCCAAGAGGCACCATGTGTCTGAGCCAGCAGTGACATATTTGAAATGCGATGCCGTAGGGAGGGCAGGAGAGGGGACTGGGGCAGTGGCAGGCAGGTTGTGGGGCTGAGTGCCCCCCAGCCCCAGCTGAGCTCCCAACACAGGGACCTCAGGCTCAGGGTCTATGTGGCTTCTGAGACTCCCTGGGGCTGTGCAAGGGATGTGCCTGCTGTGCTGGCTTTGTGTGCTCTGTGCTCTTTGCCCAGACCCATGTTCCTACAGCAGCAGAAGCCAGCCATTGACGCTGCCTGGCCTGGTGCATGTGTCTGCCCTTCTCTCTCTGCCCCCAATTCTCTGCTGTGTTGCCCCGCCCCCACTGCACAAGTGTTCCAGCCTGCCCCTGGCTACAGCAGATATGTGCCCCCTCTGCCATGCCCTGTCCTCTCCTTGGTCACGCCCCCTACCCCCTCGGCCAAGCCCTCTATCGCTGGCCTTGTGCTGCACTGTCTCTGCCCTAAGGCTACCAGGCCATGGAAAAAGCAGCCTCATCTCAGCTCAGGGCTTACCCCCAACCCCAGCAGCTGCCTGGGGGGATCAAATTTCCCCTCAGCCCAACCACTGGGAGAGACTCTTCTCCATCCACCCCACACACCAAGCAAGTGCATGGTGACCCTCTGTGTTTGTGTTTGTGTGTGTGTGTGTGTGTGTGTGTGTGTGTGTGTCTGATTGTCAGGGATAACTCCCTCTCAAGGACTCAGATCATAGCACCCTTTGGGATGTCAGCACACAGCGCACTTTAAAAAATATAGCACAAAGAACCCTATGTAATGGACTCAGCACGACGCACCTTTTGAAAGACTCAGCACATAGCAACCTCTGGGATCCTCATGGTAATCTAAAGACCAGTAAAATTAGACATGCCATTTTGACATGAATAAAAAATATCATACTAATATGACATCATATGTCATAGTGACATTGTACACATATTGTGAATGCCTATTCTGTGATTTCATTCTATTTCAAGCAAGCAATATTGGTGGGTATCAGAAATCCATTGTGACCTCAAAACCATTGTAAGAAAAATCCCTTTCTGATATCATAGTGCCATTGTGATAACATTAACCTGTTGTGACATCACAAACATCTCCTGTCCATTGTGACCTCATCACCAATGTGACATCACAAAGCCATTGTGATATCACATTGCTGTTTTGACATTACAATCTCCTTGAGATCTCCCAAACCCATTATGACATCTTTAGCACCTTTGAAAAACCACATGGCCTTCGTGACACCACAGTCCCTTTGTGTATCCATATCCTCATTGTGAAATGTCAATTGAGATTAGATATGCCATTACAATATCACAAAGCATTTACAATATAATCATCGGTGTGACATCACATTGTCATTATAACAACATCGTCTCATTGTGACATCACAATTCTGTAATGACATCATACCACTATGACATCACATTTTCATTGTGACATCATATATACATTATCAGTGCCTATTATGTGATCTCATTATATTTCAAATGTGGCATGTGGGTTCATATAAAAACCACATTTTGACTTCATAACCATTGTGACATCACAATCCCTTTGTGACATAACATTGCCATTGTGATATCTCTAAACAACTGTGACAAATCAAACATGTCCTGTCCTCATAAGTTTTGTGACATGTTGCCACTGTGTTATGTTAGGCCCATGAGAGCTCACTATTTTTGACATCATATTGTTTCAGATATGACATGAAATATTAGAAATATACTGTGACATCATGAGTATTGTGACATCATACTGCTGGATGTAATGACCATTGTGTCACATTGTCACATCACAAATGTGTTCGGACTTCATCACTTTTGTGCCAACACATGCCTCTGGAATCCTCACATTCCCATTCTAAACTTATATACTCACTGTGAGTTAGGGATAATTGAGGTCTGGAATGACATTGTCACATCACAAACTACTGCGACATCACAAAACTCTTTTGAAATCATCACTATTATGGCATCACCAACTAATTGTGACAAAACAACATTCTTACAACATCATAATTTGACATCATATTGCAATTGTTATTACAAACCTATTATGACCTCATCACATCTTAGAACATTCATGGCCTTTGGGACATCAAGTTCCTTCTTTTAACTTGTATCATTGTGAACTTGTAGCAATTGAAATTTGAAATAAGATGTGATATTACAAACTAGTTTGACATCACTTACCCACTTTTATATCATTAACACTTTTGACAACAGAAACCTCACTTTAAACTAATGGCAATTAAGATCTGACATGCCATTGTGACATCACAAACCTTTTGTGACATCATCACCAGTGTGACATCAGATTGTAGTTATGACAAGCTATAGTGACATCATAACATTATGACATCGTATTGCCATTTTGCTGTCATAGACACATTGTGAATGTATATCCTGTGATTTCATTCTATTTCAAATGTAGCATATCAGTTGATATCAGAAACACATTGTGATCATAACCATTGTAATATTATGAACCCTGTGTGATATCTTAACCAGTGTGAAATCACACTGTTGTTATGATATCTTTAGCTAATGGTGACATCACAAAATGACAATGACATTATAGCATTTTCCCTTGTGTCACTGTGACATCATAGTCATATTATGAATGCCTAATCTGTGATTTCATAGTATTTGAAATGTGGCATGTGGGTTGATCTCAATTGTCATTAACTACCATAAGCATATGATTTTGGGAAGGGATTCTGATGTCACCAAAGTATATATAGTCAAAGAGTTAAAGAACTAACAGGTCTGAGATGTCACAAAGTGACACCATGGTTATGATGTCCAGTAGTGTGATATCATGAAATTACACTGGAATTTAGCTATCTGATATCATATCTGAAATATGAGATCGAACAGAGATTTTCAACTCACAAAGGGCCTAAAATATCACAATGGCATATCACAAAAGTTATGAGGACAGGAGAGGTATTTGATGTCACAGTAGGTTAGTGATA
The DNA here is from genome assembly GCF_019054845.1 of Dipodomys spectabilis. Taxonomy (NCBI): domain Eukaryota; kingdom Metazoa; phylum Chordata; class Mammalia; order Rodentia; family Heteromyidae; genus Dipodomys; species Dipodomys spectabilis. The sequence goes on from NW_024870849.1 coordinate 1,416,104, forward strand.
TAACAAAGGCAATGTGATGTGACAAAGAGATTTTGATGTGACAAAGGTTATGAGTTCACAATGGTTTCCTGATATCAACCCACATGGCACATTTGTAATAGAAATAAATCAAAGAACAGGCATTCACAATGGGTCTATGACATCAAAGTGACAATGTGTTGTCAATGTGTTACCTTATTCATGTAACTGTAATCCCTCTGTACACTGTACTTACAATAAAAAATGCACAGAAGAAAAAATTGGTATGGTGTCATTGGGGTTTGGTGTTGTCACACTGAGATGATAGTGTCATGATGATGTGATTTCACAGTCATAATTATTGCACAAAGTATTTGTGATGATACAATGCTATGTGTGATCACAATTTTCATTAGTTCACTATGAGAATATGGGTACACAAAGGGTCTGTAATGCCACAGAGGTCGTGTGTTTTGTAAAGGTGTTAAGAGTTCACAATTGCTTTATGATGTCACAATGTGATTGTGAAGGCACAACAACAATGGGATGTCACAATGGGTTTGTGATGGCACAGTGGTGATGAGGTCACAATGAGTTTGTGATGTCACATGAGTTTTCAATATTACAATGACAGGTCCAATTTCAATTTCTACTAATTCACAATGAGGATACAATTTCAAAGAAAGAATCTTAAGCTCCAAACAATATGTTTTTAGTCATAACTTGTGTGATATGCTGACAGTAGGATATTTTAGGCCTTTAGCAAGCTTATATTCTGTTTTCAAACTCATAATAATTCAGGCATGACATATCATATCAGAAATTGACTCTGACATTATGAACATTGTGACATCACATTGATAGACATCAAGACCATGGTGTCACATTGTGAACTCATAAATCTGTTAGGACTTCATCACATTTGTGCCAACACATGACTTTGGAGACAACACAGTCCCTTTGCGAACTCATATCTTCATTGTGAATTAATGACATTTGAGAACTGGCATACCATTGTGACATTTCCAACCAATTGTGACAGCACAAACCTATTGTAGTAGAAACACATTGTGATCTAATAGCCATGGTGGTAACACAATCCCTTTGCGACCCCACATTTCCATAGTGATATCACTAACCTACTGTGAAATTCCAATCCTTTCATACTCAATCCAGGTATGAAATGTGATACCCGAATCCAGTGTGACATCTATATCATGGTGACATCACACTGATAGATGTTATGAGCATTTTGTCACTTTCTGACAACACACACCTGTTAAGAGTGCATCACTTTTGAGACAACACATGCCTTTAGAGACATCACAGTTCCTTGTGAGCTAATATACTCATTGTGAGTTGACAATTGAGATCACATGTGTCATTTTGATATCACCAACCCATTGTGACATCACACACCTCTTGTAAACTCATCACCAGTGTGGCATCACCAATTGTGATATCAAAAGATTATCAAGTCATCATATTGAAACATCACATTGCCATCGTGATATCACTGTGCCATTGTGTTTTCAAAAACTTGCTATGTCTTCATAGAGTTTTAGAAAATTCCTGGCCTTTTATACTTCAGTCTTCTTCTGTGAACTCATCTCCTCATTGTGAAATAGTAGCAACTGAAATTGGACATGTGATTATGAGATGTGACTTCACAAAACTATTTGATTTCACCACCAATGTGACATCACAAACCTATTGTGAGCTTTCATAGCCATTTGACATCACTATCACATTGTGACATCCCAAACCTATTAGGATCTCTTAGCACCTTTGAAAAAACATATGGCCTTTGTGACATCACAGTCCTTTTGTGTAACTATACCTTCATTATGAATTGACAATTGATATCAGACATGCCATTGTAACATCAAGAAACCTTTATGACATCACCAGTGTGACAACATTCTCATTAGGCCAACATCAACTACTTTTGACATCACAAAACTACAACAAGATAGCATTATGAGATCACATTGTCATTGTGATGTTATAGACAGATTGTGAATGCCTGTTTCTAATTTTTTTTTTTTTGGTTGTGGGGCTTGAACTCTGGGTTTGGGTGCTGTCCCTGCTTTTCAGATCTAGGCAAACACTCTATCGCTTGAACCACAGCACCACTTCTGGTTTTCTACTGGTTTTTATTGGGGATAAGAGTCTTATGGACTTTCCTGTCTGAGGTGGGTTTGAACTGTGATCCTCAGATCTCAGCCTCCTGAGTAGTTAGGATTACAGGTGTGAGCCACCGGTGCCCAGCTTTTTCATTCTAATTCAAATTTGACATGTGTGTTATAAAAGAAACATAATGTGACCTCATAACCATTGTAAAATCATAAATCAGCAGTGACATCAAATTGTCATTATGACACCATCAGCTCATTATGACATCACCAAACAACAATGCCATCACAGCATTATAAATCACAGTGTCATTGTTACTTATGGACATAACAGCATGAAGGCCTATCTGTGAATTCATTCTATTTCAGAAATCCATTTTGACCATATAATAATTGTGATATCACAATCCTCTGTGACACTACATTACTATTGTGATATCATTAACCTGCTGTGCCATCACAAATCAATCCTGTCCTTATAAGTTTTGTAACATGCTGCCATTTTCACATATTAGGCCCTTTTTGAGCACATAATCTGTTTTAAATATCATATTTCTGGTATGACATGTGATGTCAGAAATCCCCTGTGACATCATACTGCCCGATGTTATGACCATTGTGTCACATTGTGACATCACAAACCTGTTAGAATGGCATCATGTTTGTGATAACACATGCCTTTGGAGACAGTACAGTCCCTTTTTGAACTCATATATTCATTGCCAATTAATGAAAATTGAGATCTGCCATGCCACTCTGACATCAGGAACCCATTGTGACATCACAAACTTATTGTGACCGAAGTGATCCCCGCGACTCGGGATCCCCCGGAGAGACCACCAGAGACTGTGACCAACGCAATCAGCAAAGAGTCATTTATTGGCAAGCCCAGGCTTGGTTCTTCGTGCACTCGGTAACCGGTGATGCTAAGAGGCCCCGAGGCTTGGGTTACAAAATTTTTATATACTTCTTGAGGTAGGGCAGAGACTTAACACACATAATAACATTTTGTAACAAATCATCACACATGGCGGAAAAATCATAACATTATTTTAGCATATGATTGGCGTATTACAGAGCAGGAAAGTATAAGGGACAGGGGATTGGGTGGTTTAAGAGCCGATGTGCTTTAAACTGATGGTGGGATATACTATGTAAACTCCAGTGCTACTTGCTAACCTGCAGGTGCTCGTGACTAAGAGTGATCTGCAGAGCCCAGAAGGGGCTTTCTGGCATTTCAGATATGCTGATAAGGTACCCTCTGTGCTGATAAGGCACCAGCTGTGATGATAAGACACCAACTGTGGTGATAAGGCACCACCTGTGGTTTTAAGGCACCAACTGTTCTGATAAGGCATCTGTACTGTTAGGCACCATCTGTGCTGATATCCTGTGTTTGTGTAACAGACCAGAACCATCTGTGGTTCAGAGAATTGCTCCATCAAGCCCTTTTTATCTGCAGTGAGTCGAGGTTCAAGCAACACGAAATTACTTATTTAGCAAAAAGCAAATTACAGAAGCAAAACAAGCAGTTAGTAACTATAATATTAACCTGATCAGTATTGTCCAGTCTTTCATGACCTCATCATGCGAATGGCATCAACAACTAATTGTGGCATTATTTTGACATGATATTGTGTATTGCCGTTGTGATATCACTATTCCATTGTGTTTTTACAAACCTATTATGGCCACATCACATCTTAGAAAATTCATGGTCTTTGAGACTTCAAGCTCTTTCTGTGAACTCGTGTACTTATGACCTCTAAGGCAAGGAGAAAAATGATCGAGTCACATTTAATAAAATGAACTAGTTTACACTAGAAAGGGGACTGGGATTACCTTATCCTGGACTGGATACCCAGGTCCAAGAGCAGCCTTGACTACCAAACCTCAGACCTCCAATGGGCAGCCAGACCCTTTCTTAATTGGTCTGCAAACCAACAGCCAAAAAACTATCATCTCCAAAGTGCCAAACCTCAATGGGCAAGGCTTTTTACTTTTCCATTCTTCCCTCCTTCGCTGCAGACCTGTCCTTCCTTTCTAGTCTTTCCCTTTTTCCCTTCCACCACTTCCTTCTTCTCTTCAGGCCTTTCCACTTTCCACAGGCCTGCCCTACTCTGCCCCAGTGACCACTTTCCAACTTTCTGCTCTCCCTCAACTTCCTCTCTTCTCGGGTTTTTCCCTTCCTGCTATCTCACCACTTACTTCCATCCTGGTAGCTCCCATTTTTATCTCCCCTTCCAGTGCTCTGAAAATGCAACCTATATATAGGTTTTATCCCTCCTCACTCCAACGGGTCTTCTGTCTAACCATCACTTCCCAAGCCCAATGCTCAATCACTTCTTGATAGCTCACTATGTGAAGCTTGACACCTCCACATTTGGTGGCATTCCCCACACTCTCTGGTGGGCCAGGCCAAGAATTTACTATGGTTATCTGCTCCCACAGATAATTCTGGCTCCACTGGTTATTATATTATCCTCATTGTGAATTAGAAGCAATTGAAATTGTATATGTCATTGTTATACTACAAACTTGATGAGACATCAATAACCCATTGTGACCTCATCACTGCGGTGATATCACAAACTCATTGTGATATTACATTGCAATTGTGCCACTATGATCACATTGTGACATCCCAATCCTATTATGACCTCAGAAGTTTTGAAAGAAAGCATGGCTTTTGTGACATCACCGGCCCTTTGTGTACCCATATCCTCATATTGAGCTAATGACAATTGAGATCAGACATGCCATTTTAACATTGCAAAACCTTTGTGACATCATCACCATTGTAACTTCACATTGTCATTATAACAACATCAGCCCATCATGACATTATAAAACAGCAATGACATCATAGCATTATGACATCAAATGGTCATTGTGATATCACAGATACATTGGAATGCCTATTCTGTGATTTCATTCTATTTCAAATGTGGCAGGTGGGTTGATATCAGAAAGACATTGTTACAACATAACCATTATGATATCACAATACCTTGATGACACCATATTGCCATTATGATATCACTAACACCCTGTGATATCACAAAACGTCCTATCCTCATAAATGTTTTGACATGCTGCCAGTGTGATCTCTGGCCTCTCTGACCTCATAAATTTTTTAACTCATAATACTTCAGGTATGACATGTGATACCAGAAATGCACTGTGACATCATGACCACTGTGACATCACACTGCCAGATGTCATGACCACTGAGTCACATTGTGACATCACAAACCTGTTAAGACTCATTACAGTTGTGCCAAGTGTAATCTTATCACCACTGCGACATCACAAACCCATTGTGAAATCAGATTGCCACAGTGATATTAAGATCACCTTGTGACATCCCAAACCGGTTGTGACTTCTTAGCAACTTTGAAAAAGCACATGGTGTTTGTGACATCACAGTCCTTTGGGTAACCATATCCTCATTGTGAACAAAAGACAACTGACATCAGACACGCCATTGTATCATTACAAATGCTTTGTGACATCATCTCCAGAATGAGATCACATTGTTGTAATGATACCATCGGCCCATTGTGACATCCCAAAATGACAATGACATCATAGCATCATGACATCACATTTTCATTGTGAAGTCATAGAGACAATGTGATTGCCTATTCTGTGATTTCATTCTATCTCAAAAGTGGCATATCGGTTGATTTCAGAAACCCATTGTGCCCACATCACCCTTGTGACATTACAATCCCTTTGTGACCTCATATTGATAATGTGATATCATTAATGCAATGTAACTCACAAATCTGTCTTGTCCTCAGAAATTTTGTAACAAGCGACTACCTTGACCTGGGCTGCATGCCCAGAGCTAATTGCGGCCTCAACCATGAACCCTCAGACATCCAAAGAGCAGCCCAGCCATCTGTTAATTAGTCTTCAAACAACCAACCCACAAAATAATGATCTCTAAAGTTACACACTTCAAAAGACAAGGCTTTTTACTTTCTCTTCATCCTCCTTTTCAGACCTGTCCTATATTTCAGGTCTTTTCATTTTTTCCTGCCACCATTCCTTTCTTTTCTTCAGGCTGCTCTACTCTTGATAGGCCTGTCTGCCTTATCCAGATGGTCAGCTGCCATTCTTCACCTCCTGCTCTCCCTCAATTTCCTCTCCTCCCAGGTCTTTACCCTCCTGCAGTCTCATAACTTCTTTTCTTCCATGCCTTTCCCCTTTTTCTCTCCCCTTCTGTTGCTCTGAACATGCAGCCTAAATATAGGCTGTACCCTTCCCCCACTGCAATATGTTTCTTGCATAACAGTTTTCAATCATCACTTCCCAAATGTCCATGCACAATCACTTCTTGGCAGCCCACCATTTGAGGCTTGACATCCTATCTCCTTCAGCAGCATGTCCTGCCCCCTCCAACGGCATGCACTCCCCTCTCTGGTGGTCCAGACCAGGAGGCCATGATGGCTATCTGTTCCCGTGGATTATAGGGGCACTGATGGTTATTACAGTGTCTTCATGGTGCACTAGGAACAATTGAAATTGAACAAAAATTGTGATATTACAAACTTGTGAAATAACTAACCCATTGTGACCTCATCACCACTGTGACATCACAAACCCATTGTGACATCACATTGCTCTTTTGACACCAGGATCACATTGTGACCTCCCAAATCTATTATGACCTCTTATATCCTTTGAAAAAAATACATAGCTTTGTGACATCACAGTCCCTTTGTGTACCCAAATCCCCACTGTGAAATAATTGAGAATCAGACATGACATTTTAACATCAAAAACAGTTTGTGAGATTATCATAATTGTGATATCACATTGTCATTTTGACACTGTGTGCTCATTGTGAAATCACAAAACTAAAATGATATGATAGAATTATAACTTCACATTGTTATTATGACATCATAGACACATTATGAATGCCTTTTCTGTGATCTCATCATTCTCTTTCAGATGTGGCCCGTATGTTGATATAAACAAATCTTGAATTCATAGCCATTGTGACATCACAATCCCTTTGTACATCACATTGCCATTGTGATATTACTAACCCACTGTGACATCACAAATCTATCCTGTCATCATAACTTTTGTGACTTGGGGCAATTCTGATACGTTAGGCATTTTTGTCCTCATAATCTGTTGTCGACCACATTAGATTTCACATATGACATGTGATATAACAAATTCCCAGTGACATCATGACCATGGTGATATCACACTGCCAGATGTCATAACCATTGTGCCAAATTCTGACATCACAAACCTTGTAGGATTTCAATATATTTGTGCAACACATATTTTTGGAGAAATCACAGACCTTTTTGAACTTATATACTCATTGTAAGTTAAAGACAATTGAGAACCATTATGTCATTGTGACATGCCCAACATATTGTGACATCACCAATCTTTTGTGACATCATCACCAATGTGGCATCATCAACTAATTGTGACATCAAAACAATATTTTGACATGATGTAGTGAGTTGACATTGCCATGGTGATATCACTGTCCCATTGTGTGTTCACAAACCTAATATGACCTCAAACATTAAAAAAAATTCCTGTCCATTAGGATTTCAAGCTCCTTCTGTGAACTTGTGTGCTCATTGTGAAATAGTAGCAATTGAATTTGGACATGTGTTTAAGATATTACAAAAGCATCATGACATCAAAAACCCATTGTAACCTCATCACAATTGTGTATCATAAAGCTATCATGACCCCTAAGTATCTTTGAAAACACATCTGGCATTTGTGACATCACAATCCCTATGTGTACTCATATCCTCATTGTGAACACATGACAATTGTATTCATATATGCCATTGTAACATCACAAACCCTTTGTGAACCCATCACCAGTGTGACAACACATATTCATTATGACACCATAACCTCCTTGCAACATCACCAATTTACAATGACCTCATATCATTATGACATTATTGTCATTGTGATGTCATAGACACATTTGTAAATACCTATTCTCTTATTTCATTCTATTTCAAATGTGGCATGTGGGTTGATATCAGAAAACCATTGTGATCTCATAAATATATGGCCCTTTCTTGTTACATAGTTTCATTTTATTCTCCATTGTTGGTAAATAAAGCCTCCAGATTGGACTTCAGGAGCTGTCCATGATCATTGCTTCATTCCTTTTCCCTGCTCTTCCTTTCCATTTAAATTCATTTTTACTTTTACTTTTTGTCAGAAGCAAAGAGGCAATTAAAAATCTATATGTAATGTTAATTTTTATTCATTTTTGGGGGGGGCAGTCGTGGGCCTTAACTCCGGGCCTGGGTGCTGTCTCTCAGCTCTTCACCTCAAGGTTAGAGCTCTACCACTTGAGCCACAGCGCCACTTTCGGGCATTTTTCTGCTTATGTGGTGCTGATGAATCAAACCCAGGGCCTCATGCATGCAAGGCAAGCAGTCTACCACTGAGCCACCTTCCCAACCCATAGTTTTTATTCTTGAATTACTAAAATTCATGCAGAACATGTCAATTCAAGCAGCATAAAATGGCAGATGTCATGAGTTTGATCTCTGTCCCTCTCCTGTGGCTCTCTTGCTCTACCATAGGGTGACCACTCCTACTAGTTAGTTATGTATCCATGCATCTAAACCAAATGTGCACAAAGGGGAAGCTATTAAAAAGAGAGTCACCCAAGGTCCTCCAAACCTATCTTACTAAGAGGCCAAATTTCCAATTCACACTATGGAGATTCAAACTTCTACATTCAGGTTCAAAGACCTGAACCAAGTCTGTGATGGAACCACATGACTGAAGATGGTAGCTCATTGTCCACTATAGAAGAAGTCTCCAATAGCTGGGAATCAGCCCTCTGCCTTTCCCACTAAGTCACAGTGTCAGGTATGAGAACTAAGGAGTTACACAGACCATTTAGAGGTTACTAGACGTTGGGTTTTAACATTTGTAATTCCAAGATTCACTTCAGATCAAATATTGGGCCTGCACAGCAGCAGCCCAAGAGAAAATGATGTCCAGAACTTGTGTAAGAGTCTCAGACTATTTGAATTTGTTTTTATTGATCCATCTTTTTTCCTACAATGCACACCTGTGGTCAAATGGGGGCTTTCTTACGGTCTTAATGAATTTTGTTATAGCATCACAATGAAATTGAAATACACAGCTATAACTCTTTCTCTAAAGGAATACTGATGGATTTGGCAGTAGGAGAGTTCAAACTGATGACCTCTAATATTCTAGGCAGGGGTTCTACTACATAAGTCCCTTACTCCAACCCTTGTTCTTCACTTTGAGCATATCAACACACTGCCTTACGCATTTCAAGAATGCAGATGTAAACTATCTGTTAGGAAACTATCTTTGGAAAGGATGATGCTCTCTTTTCTCTCACTCTTATAGGTGTTAATAACCCGTTTCATGGAGCTGTATGGCATAGGGCATTTTGCTACAATATTAGATGATTCTTTTATTTGGGGGGGGGGCTCTGGTCATGGGTCCTGAACTCTGGGCCTGGGCGCTGTCCCTCAGCTTTTCAGCTCAAGGCTAGCACTCTAGCACTTGAGCCACAGCACCACTTCTGGCTTTTTTGTTTTTGGTGCTGAGGAATCGAACTCAGGGCCTCAGGCATGCAAGGCAAGCACTCTACAACTGAGCCAACTTCTCAGCCACTATCAGATGATTCTGAAGTAATTCCACTATTCTTTTAACATCAGTCATTCTAGATTTAAAGAAAAAGACCTTAAATATCCTCAGAAAATTGATGAGGTCTTTAAAATCCAAAAGATAGAGCAGCTTTTCAGATTATGGATGCCATGAAGTATCGTACTGGATTTAATTTTTAAGTGAGAAAACAGCTGCTTTCATGACCCATCTAACTATAAAATTTTCTTGGTCTTAGTTATGTTGCATTTTAAGGTAAATGACAAAAGTACCAACTTAGTGACTTCATCAGGGACTCAGCATTACATAGTTAAATAGTTGTCAAAAATTACTGAGTTGAATAGAGAACATGCTTAATTTATATTAAAGTAGTAATATATTGCCATTAATGCAAGGATGTATTTTATTAGTAAATACTGAAAAGGAAAAAAAAAGTATTTCTATAGGGGATTCATCCTGGCAATAGTGACTTTGCAGTAGGCTGATACTACCTGCATTCTTTCAAACACATGCTATTTTTGAGTGTGTTATTGTTTTAATTCTTCTCAAGAGCTATGCAGTTAATCTTGGATTCCATTAAGAAAACACCAAAGTGCATACTGATATTATAACTTTTTATTTATTTATTTTTTTGTTGGTCATGGGGCTTGAACTCCATGCTTGGGTGCTATCCCTCAGCTCTTCAGCTCAAGGCGAACACTCTAGGGCTTGATCCACAGTGCCACTTCTGGTTTTTTGGTGGTTTATTGGAGAAAAGAGTCTCACGGACTTTCCTGTATGTTTTGGCTTTGAACCACGATCCTCAGGTGTCAGCCTCGGGAGTAGCTAAGATTACAGGCGTGAGCCACCAGTGCCTTGCTCTGATATTACAATTTTTTAAGACCAAAAAATGATGTATTGTATGTTTCCAACAATAAATCAAGTCCATACCAAATAAAGACTTTAGTATTATTTTAAGCAGTAGTGTTTGGGGGTTATAATTCAACAAATACAGACACTTCATATGCCTTAACTACTTCTTTGAATTTTCTCTTTATTGTCAAGTTTAAAAAAATCTGGATCCACTTTAGTGAAAGTTTCCAATTGGACCCTTTGTCATGAACCCTCTGCACCTAGAAATACATAGAAATTCACTTTGTTTTTAAATTGTTGGAGCAAGTTCCAAGACCTGCACATATGTTGAATGGAAGCCACTGGTGTATGTTTGGCTCTTGCACATGGCCAGCATTCTAACAGGAGCATACATGAGGACATGGATAGTACTGAAGGACAAAATCTTTGGGAGCAAACACTGGGACCTGGCAGCCACTGAGGACAGAAGGCATTGGCTGATACCCTTGTAGTTCCTGCAACACTGCCATGGCTGTAGCAATGGCATCATTCTGTGCCCCTCGCATACCTGTAGAAACCTTGGCAACAGTCCTACAGGCTCAAGACTAAAAGAGCCAGTGGGTTCATGCCAACCTGTGATTGGTCCATTGCAACCATTGTGAGTGGTCTCTGCAGTCCATTAAAGTGCTGGGAGTTCCTGGTGACCTGCTGGACTCAGTTCTACGTTGACAATTTTGAGTGTGTGGTAGTTTTTTTTTTATTTGGAGGGGGGGGCTATGTTTTGTTTGGGTTTGGGTATTTCCTTTTGGTTATTGCTCTGGGGTTGTTATTTGCTTAGCTAAGTTTAGGTAGATTTACTTCTTGCCATCCTAGCAAAAGATGGGAGAACACAGTGAATTAGGCTCAAGCTCTTAGGAAAGGGATATTTTCACAGAACAAGACAGTATGAAGGAAATCATTGGCTACGGCAGGAGATTTTCCCTGAACAATACAGTGTGAAGGAGGAGATCATTGACTATGGTAGTATGGATATGTAAAGTTGGCCTAGCACCATCTTATAGACACTAAGGTGGTAGTGAAAATAACCCTAAAGGGAGAGTTCAACAATTGTCAGATCAAAAATGAGATGGACAGGTCGGGACTGTGGCTCAGTGGTAGATGTTTGCCTCGCAACCAGGAGGCCCTGGGTTCAATTCCTTAGCACCACAAGAACAGAAAAAGCTGGAAGTGGTGCTGTCGCTCAAGTGGTAGAGCACTAGCCTTAAGCTGAGGAGATAAGCCACAGTGCTTACGCCCAGACTACAAGCCCTAGGACCCACAAAAAGTTAAAAAATGAGATGGATATTATTAAGTTTTTCCATCACTGACCCATGATGAGGTCATACCAGGTGAGGGAAAAGGATGAGCACCAATACCTGGCAGTGGAACTGGTCATCCAGAGACCTCCTAATATATATGTGAAAATTATACCACCTATTCAAGAATGAAGTCAGGAGATTGTTCAGATTGTGAGTACTGTGCATTACTTTAACGAAAATATAAATGAATAATGACACCTTAAACCCAATAACATCGTGTTGGATGACAAAGGCAATGTGAAGGTCAATGGCTTTAGCATGAGCATAAGGACTTCCCAAGGGTAGTTGCTGAAGTTCATATTGGTACCTTAATTTTGTCCCTATAAAATATTCCTGCATGGAAATTACAATGTCTGCAATGTAGACATCTGGTGCTTGGGTGTCCTCATTTGTATTCTATGGGGATGGCACATTTCCCATTTGAATATATGAAGTTTAGCCAGAGAGAGGTAATTGTCTTGAAGTTCACATACATTTCTCTATTCACTTGTCTCCAAAAGAACAAAATATCATCTTGAATCTGTAAACTGCAGACTCAAGTGAGCGTCACAGTATGGAACAAACAATAAAGATTGGCTCAACCAAGTTGAGGAATATTTCCTCTGTCCTGATGAGCTACTATGTAATGAGCTAAAATCTATTATTCTTGCACTCATATGTGACATGGGGTATAGCCTGCCTGATAAGCACAAATCTATATTGGACAGGACATTCAATGAAATCATTAAAGTAGTATGACAGCAATGAAATTAAATCAGTGCCTTCAATTGTTTCAGTGTGCCAATCTTCTGCATATATATAACATGTATATATGTATATATTTCACAAATATATTACATATTAAATATGTTATATATAAATATATGCACAAATATACATAATTATGGAGATGGAGTTTCATGGAATTCTCTGCTTTTGCTTCAAGCCAACATTCTCCTCATCTGAGCCTCCTTAGGTGCTAGGATTATAGGCTGGGGCCAGGCAAAACATTTCCTAATAAATGCAACAGAGAGCCTATGTTTAACTTCCAAGAAACATTAGAAACTGAAAGATAGTAGAATGATGAATGTAAAATAAAACACTTAAGTTATTGTAAAATTTCCAAAACTTATTTCATACAAACATTAGGGGACAGTGTTACGAGATTTATCTTTTACAAAAAGATGAATAAAAAATTAAACACAGATACAGATCCCAGTTTGAAGTGTGAAAGTAAGTGGAAGGCCCATAAATTCAAGTCCTAGTACTGACCCATAACCATATATAAAATTAATTTTCTACCTGTTTTATTATAAAAATCTGTACAGAGCTGCTACAGTTACATGAGCAAGGTAATGAGTACATGTCCTGTCAAGCATTGTTGCCTCCTCCTTTGTTTTTCCCCTACCATTCCTTCCCTCCCACCTAAACAACTACCCACCCCGAAGTTGTAAAGTTCATTTTCAAGGTAGTGTCTTGTACGTCTTTTACATAAAATTTTTACAATGGGTCAACCTGTAGCCTTAATTAAGTATTTTGTGTTTTCCCTTACACTCCCTGAATTAGAGAATTATATATACAAGATGCAGGTTACCAGAATAAAATATAGTGAAAACAGGGGCTATATCATGGGGAAGGAATATATAAAGCAACCAAAAATCACATGGTACCTTATAAATAGGTTAGAAACTTTAGCAAGAAAGGAAAAACTACTTGCGTCCCTATCTTGAGGTTTATTTCGCTTAACTTCATCTTATCTGGTGATATGTACATAGCTTTTGACCTTTTCTGCTTGTCCTAGATATGTACTAGTTATTGCAAATAAGGGAAACCATGGGACCTATGTTTCACTGGGCATGCCTTACTTCACTTAATATAGTTTTCCCCAAGACTTTCCATTTCCTAACAAATTGGGCGATGTCATTTTTTTTAATGGAGGCATAGAATTCATATATATATATATCACATTTTCTTGATCCATTCCTCTACTGAAAGGCATCTGGCTTGGTTCCATATCTTAGCTATGGTAAATAATGTTGCAATAAACATAGTTGGGCTGGTAGCCTTAGTATGGCCTAGTTTGTGATCATTTGGGTAAATGACCGAAAGTGGGATGGCTGGGTCATAGGGGAGCTCTATGTGGAATCTTTTGAAGAATCTCCATATTGTTTTTCAAAGTGGTTGAACAAATTTATACTCCCATCAACAATGCAGTAGAGTTCCGTTTTGGCCACATCCCTTCCAGTATCTATTATTAGATTTCTTATTTATAGCTATTCTAACAGGGGAAAGGTGGAATCTCAATGTTGTTTTGATCTGCATTTCTTTTATGGCTAGAGAAGTTGAACATTTCTTCATGTGGCTATTGGCCATTGTTATTTCCTCTTCATAGAATTTTCTTTTTAAGTCTTTAGCCCACTTACTTATCAGGCAGTGTTTATTTGAAGATTTGTTGTTGGGGGATTTAATTTTTTGAGTTCAAAGCATATTTTAGATATGGGACCCTTGTTTGTTGTATGGCTAGTGAAGATTTTCTCCTAATCCACGGGATTCTATTGATTTTGCTAGCTGTGTCCTATGCCATGCACAAGCTCTGCACTTTCATGCAATCCCCATTTGTGCAACCTTTCTTTGATTTGTTCTGTTTCTGGGTCTCTATTAAGAAAATTTCAGCCTGTGCCTAGGAGAACAAGGGTTTCTCCTATTCCTTCCAATATCGTTTTCAGGGTGTGTGCTTTGACTCTGAAGTTGACAATTTTGTACGCCAGAATTTGTTTTTTTACCCCATCCTTTGTGTTCATAGAATTGTCTGTATTATGTGTAAACAGGCTGCTTTACAAGGTATCTTTCCATGTCATACAGTAGGTATTACATGGCTCTATGTAAGTATTGTATAATGACATAGAACTTTCTAATGACTTAGCTATAAAATCTATTAATGTTAATTAAGTGCCATGAAGAATGTCAAACCTCCATTTTTGTGCCCAACTCCATCCTTGTCCTCCCTATTGTTTAGCAGCTTATATCACACTGAGCATAACTGAAGCTGGCACATGGAACAGACATGAACTCGATGGATCCTATCTGTGAGATGGCCCCAAATACAGCAAATATCAGAATCAAAGAGATTGAAGCAGTTATCCAAGGTTCCTAGTTGTATGAATGACTTCGGCTTCCAATGGTTGTACCTGCCCCTGTCAGAAGCCTGTTGATGGTCTGTCACCATCAAAGCTCACACTGAAGCTTAACTTCTCAATGTAGCAGTGTCACGAGGTGGAACCTGTAAGAGAGGTTTCAGTCATAAATAGATTAATGCCATCTCATCAACTCTGAAGGGACTAACATCATCGTCATTCTAGCACATGCCATGATGCCAAGATCCTCTGTGATATGATGCACATAGGGGGCCTTAGCCCATGTGCTAGCATGCTATTTAGACATTGCATCTACTATTAATTTTGATTGAAATCGACCTTTTTTCCGTATGAAGTATACAGCTTCAAGGATTTTGTTAAACCATGACAAAATGGACTGAGATGCTATATTTTTGTCTTTTTCATGGAACTGAGGGATAAACTGAGAGCCTTACACTTACTAGGCGGATACGTTACCATTTGTTTGAGCCTGCATTCCCCCAACCATTTTTTTTCTTTTTCATTTGGCTTTTCATATAGTCTTGTGCTAACTTCACTCAAGCCACCCTCATTACCCCATCCTCCTATACCTCTAACTCTCAATATCTGGGATTAGAGCCTGTGACACCAGTTTACCCCTTCGAATATACTATTCTTTTGGGAAGAGAGATACAGACCCCTGAGAAGAAGCTTATGTGTATTTGTGTGTGCTTGTGTGTGTGTGTGTGTGTGTGTGTGTGTGTGTGTGTGTGTATGTGTGTATTCGGGTACTGGTCTTGGTGATTTATTTTGTACTGAGGGTGAATCTTCCTGATGATTCTGCATTCTAATTCTTTTCACTAAAAAAGAAATGCTTCTCTGCGTGCTAGTGGCTCACAACTGTAATCCTAGTTCTTCAGAATGCTGAGATTTGGGGATAACACTGTTAAGCAAGGTGAGCCACGAAAAGTCCATGACACGCTTATGTCCATTTAATCACCAAAAATGTCAGAAGAGGAGCTGTGGCTTAAGTAATAGAGTAATATTCTCGAGGAAAAAATAGAAATAGCACCTAGGCTCTTATCAAGGTTAAGGACCAGCACCCATACAAAATCTCCAGATTGCACTTGTGCTATTACAATGAGCTCTTGTGCTTTTTAAAGTCACAATTATGTCTAATGGATTATCTGTACAGGATAGTTGCAGTAAAAAAAAATCTTGTATTTCTTCATAAGGTATGTTCTTTCTGGACCATCTTTATGACCCATTTTTGTCTCTTGAATGATGTCTTGATTTTGAAATAGAGGAAAAATTCAGCGATGAATTTGTTCTCTGCATCCTTCCCTCATCCATTATTAATATGTTCTCTCTTTTTATTTTTTGGCAATCCTGGGGCAGGAACTCAGGGCCTAGGCACTGTCACTGAGCTTCTTTTTTGCACAAGGCTAGCACCCTATGACTTGAGCCACAGTGCCACTTGTGGCTTTTTCTTTTTATGTGTTACTGAGTAATTAAACCGAGAGCTTCTTGCATGCTGAGCAAACACTCTACCACTAAACCACATTCCAAGCCACATGATCTCTTTTTAAAATATATCTGTCATGTTTACTTCTGTCCCATTTCTGAAGCCACTGCCACTGTTCTTGAATCTATCCTCAGTTTTACTCCTAATTGCCTTTCATTCCCTATAACTGCTGAATTGTTTTCCACTCCACCAAAGAAACTATCTTTCCTTTTCTTAAATTTCACACTTCATTT
Source organism: Dipodomys spectabilis (assembly GCF_019054845.1). NCBI lineage: Eukaryota > Metazoa > Chordata > Mammalia > Rodentia > Heteromyidae > Dipodomys > Dipodomys spectabilis. The sequence continues at coordinate 1,432,907 of NW_024870849.1, forward strand.
GCTAAAAATGAAGGAATAACTCAATTACCAGTGTCTGAAATTGAGGACACTTAGAATAGTAAATAGATTTTTCTACTTATTTTTTCAGCCGTGGTGCTGCAACTCTGGGCCTGGGCGCTGTCCATCAGCTCTTCAGCTCAAGGCGAGTGCTTCACCACTTGAGCCACAGTGCCATTTCCAGTTTTCTTAGTGCGTTATGGGAGATAATAGTCTCTCAGCCTTTCCTGCCTGGGCTGGCTTTGAACCGGCAGCCTCAGATCTCATCCTTCAGAGTAGCTAGGATTACAGGAATGAGCCACGGCTGGCCAGCTAATAAATAGCTTTTTATGTGTATCAGGTGATACACAACAACTCAGAACCTTGGGATATCTTTTGTCTTCCAGTCTGGGAAGGATCTAACCCCACAATATGCCCTGCAAGACAACAAAATTAAAGAGATTCTACAAATGTAATTAGTTCCCACAAGATTTGGGTATGAGTTACTTCCAAGTAGTGAGTGCAAAATAAGGCCTTTCTAGAAGTCAGTGCCACCAACAGGATGAATCAAACAGTAAAGACAATATGTTTGTTAAGAAAGTATGGAGGTGTCTAGGAGCTGACAAAAGTGGTTGTATGATAGGAGACAAGAAACCAGAAATCACAGTCTCACAACCACAGAACCTAAAGCATACCAGGCATCCCTTAAGTTTGGAAGAGATCCCCACATTCCATGAGAGACTATAGCCTGGTGGCCCCCTGGTAGAAACTGAGCAGCTGCTAGAGACAAACTACACCCAAACTACCAAACTTATGTCCTACTATTACTGGTATTTAATGGTCAAACAAATAAATTTGTGGTAATTTGCCACATATCATGACTAAATAAATGCATCTCCCAGAGTACTGATGCCTCACACCTGTAATCCCAGCTACATAGGAAGCTGAGATCTGAGGATCCAGATTCAAATGGATCTCAAGCAGCAATGTCTGTGATATTCATATTGCCAATAAATAGTAAAAATATTGGAAATGGTGGTATGGCTTAAGTAATACGGCACCAGCCTTAAGAGAAAAGCTAAGTAAAACTCAAGACCCTAAATTAAAACTCCAATACCAGTACATACACAAAAAATAATGGAAAAATGAGAGCATTTATTGAAGAGCATCTGGTGTTTTCTCTGCTCTGTGTAAAACTCTAACATCTCTCACACTTTTTGCTTGTGCTTGAAGAAATTTATTAAAATCTATAACACCACGTTAATGATATCTAACTACACAACTATACAAATGTGTTGGTCACACACTTTTCAATATAGCATATTATAATTGTTACTGCAAACAAAGTACTACTAATTTAATCTAATTAATCTCAGTAACTGGATTTGTATATTGGTATTTCTCACAATACTTTATCTGAAATCAAACTTAAACTTCGTAACTCATCAAAAGGGAAAACTTATGCTGTATCTTCAGGTACATTCCTTTCTGTCACTTTTCCTACAAATGAAAATTAATTGATTCCAACATTTAAAAATCCTACATCCCAAATTAAGAGAAGACTGATTAAAACTAAAAACTTTAAAGTGTTTTCAATTTCTGTTTAATTTGAACAAAGTACTTAAAGATATCTTTGGACTTCCATAGAGATATCATATCCAAAACTTCATCTATACCATATAAATAAGTTCCCTAAAGGCTGTCTATAAATTCACATAGATGTTGCTCAATTCACTAGAGCAAAAGAACTATAAATTCTGACTTACATCTATAAACATCCCATGACAATTTCTAGATCATTCCATTTTTCTCAGAACCATGAAGGCTGCCAAGATACTCACTAATGGTGAGAGGAGAAAAAAGAGCAAGTTTGCGATGGCTGATATTTTACAAAAGCCTTATTTGCATGTGGGTACACACAGAAAGCTATACAATGTTCAGCTTTACGTGGAAAAAAAAGGAACTCGCCCTACAGAGAGAGAAAACTCTTGGCAGGAGGAAGATGGACTGAAGAATTACCTGAATGCATGTCTTCTCATATATTTCCCTCCATGTGCTTCATGGAGTTTTCTCTGGGACTCAATGCTCAATAAGGCAGACCACGGTCATCCCAGCAAAAGCACAGACAGCCAAGACTCAGGAAACAGCCACTTCTTTGCTCTCCCTGTGAAAACATCACCAACCGAATGAAAAATAAAGCAAAGTGGATTTCAGGGGCACATAAAGAGAACCATAATGCTTTTGGGGACAAAGAAAACATGTGTGTGTGTGTGTGTGTGTGTGTGTGTGTGTGTGTGTGTGTGTGTGTGTGTGTGTGTGTGTGTTCTTGTGTGTTGGTACTGGTACTTAAAATCAGGACTTTGGAACCACCCTTTAGGAACTACACATAACTACACTTTAGCTTCTTTGCTCAAGCCCGGTGCTCTACCACTTGAGCCACACTCCACTTTTGGCTTTTTAGTCATGAATTGAAGAAAAGAGCATCATAATCTCTCCTGACCAGGCTGGATTTGAACCTTTATCCTCAGATTTCAGCCTCCTGTTTAGCCTGAATCACAGGAATGAGCCATCAATGCTGGCATTAGTGACAGACCAATGTACTGATTTCAAGCCCCAATACCAGCACAAAAACCAAAACCAAAATCATACTTCATAGCCTATAAATATACAGATAGCATATTAAACCAATATAATGAAATGTGGAGAAATGTGAAGGCCATCTGAAAATGATTATTATTATTAGCTTTTCTGATTTTTAAAAACCTAAAATTTCTTTCCTAAAATGTAATCTAACTACACAAGTCCCTCATACCAAGGTATATGTTTCAAATGAGATAGCAGATAAGGACAAACAGAAAATGCTGAGGAAAACAAATAATTTTAGAATTCAGTGATTATTACACAGAAAATCTACTTTAGCATCTGTACTTTGAAACTGTTTCAAGTAGGGTACAGTAATGACAAAAACTACTGTTCTTCTCATTAACACTTCTCATGAAAACAGGTTTACTTTATTCCCTTTATCTGTGAATATTTGATTCACTTTTCCCAAAATGACACTAAAGAGACTCAGTCTTTCCAAAAATCCAAATTTTATATCTTAACACTTAAATCAAATATATCAGGTATCTTCTTTGGGTTGGGAGTATCATAACAACTTTTAAGTTGTTCTTTTACCTTTGATGCCAGGAGGGTGTGTATTTTCACAAAAGAGGACAGGAAAACACTCAGTAGATCACCTGAAGTCTGAAATCTGAAGATCATGGTTGAAAACCATGAAAACTCTTACCTCCAACTGAAAAACAAAAAGCTGGAAGATGTGGCTCAAGTGAGAGGCTGCTAAAGCAAACAAAACCAAAAGGAGGGATGGGGACAGAGGACAGCATCCAGGGCCAAACTTCATATTCAAAGACCATCTTACATATGCACAAATAAATCTGACAACAATTCAGATTAACATCATCTGAACTGCCTAATGGGAAGTGTGCATGAGAATTTAAAAATATTTCTATTTTTAAGAAACACATTTAAGGAGTTCTGTGAAGATGGGGGAGGAGAAGCTGGAGGCTAAACATGCTCTCACATAGGAAGCAGTTTTAGTGTTCCAGTGAACAATCCTAGGCCAGAAAATTTCACCAAGTGTGCCATTACAGTACAGAGAGTTTGGCCAGAGAGGGAAAATACAGGCAAGGAGACAGATCTGAGCATGTGCCAGAGGCCATGGCTGTTGTTGTGTTGGCAGCGGCAGCGATGGCTGTAGCCATCATACTTACAACAGAAAGAGTCCGGGACAAAGGCGCCAGAGGCAGCAGGTGAGTGGATTCTATTCAACACCAGCAAGAACTGACAAGTGTCAGATATCTTCATCCTGCAGATTGCAGACCAGAGACAACCCAGGAAACAAGACTGTCTTGAGTAGAACCCTGACATTCTCACTCCTTCTCAGAGAGCAGAGGAAGGAAGGCCACCCCTCCGTACAGAGCAGAGGAAGGAAGGCCACCCCTCCGTACCCACCCCCCAACTACCGGAGATCTCTGTCTTTGATACTGACAAAGACCAGAGAAAACTCTGCCCCTTTGGGAGGGACTTTCTTCACTGGGTAAACAGAGCCAGAGGCTGCCACTCCCTACAGCAGCCAAGAAAATCAATTGAAATTCAGTAAACATAAACCCTGAGAAAGGCTACAGGCTGGGCTCTGTGAGTGTCTCAGAAGCTAGCCCCTCAGGAAAAAGCTACAGTTTGCTGAAAGGCCTCAACACTACCCAGAACCTAGCCTCATCACAGCATCTCTAAACTAGAGGAAACAGCCATCTCCCTCTTTTGTGATGCTCAAAGCAGATCTCCCTCCCTCTGAACTAGCCTGGGAGGAGGAGGATCACAAAATCCTGGGTAAAGCAGTGCATTTTTCTGCCTGCCCAAACAAACTGACTTAAGTAACCAATCAAGCCACAGGAAAACCAAACACCACAAGCAAACCAGAGACTCCAACAGGACACTGGTTATGGACACAAGGGAGATAAGGATCTTCCCATCCGCCCAAAAAAAATCAAAGAAATCTTTTCTTTGTACCTTTTTTAAAAATTTTTTAAATTTTTTGTTAAATTTTTACTTTTTAATTTTTTTGAAAAAATTGTTCTCTATTAATCTCTTTTTTCTTCCTCTTACAATTTTTATTTTAGATTTTAGGTGTATATGTGTGTGTGCTATTTTTTAGCTCTATTGAATTTTTGATCCTTTTTTCTTTCTTTCTCATTCTTTTCATTTTTCTTCTCTTTCATTCTTTTTTGCATGACTTAATTGCTGCTCTGCTCATCCCCAGATATACCCGACATTGATTATTAGACCTTATCCCATGTTGTCTACACACTTAATCCAAAAATTTATTACTCAATTCAAAACCTCTTAGACTTAAATTCCTTAGTAGCAGTATTAACCCTTTATACCTATAAAATATTTTAAGCATTTTTTAGTTTTTAGTTTTTCAACTCCTTTCTATCCCTCACTTCCTCTCTTCCTATCCCCGTTCTTCTCAGAATACTACTTCTTTAAACTTGCATAATTCTAAATGTTTCACTTTTTAATTTAAAATTTTTGTTTTTCCATTTTTTCTTGTCTTTTTTTCTTTTTCTTCTTTTTTTCTCTCTACTATCATCCTGTCCAATCCATTTCCCTCCTTGAGATAAGGACCTGGTTAATTACACTCTCCCTTTACCTTTCCACATCCCTTTGGTCTTATTTTTACCCACATTTCTTCCTAATTTTTGCCAAATTCTTCTTTGTTGTTTGTGGACGATTAATACATAATTGTTTGGTATTTAATAAGTTGTATCTTTTGAATTAGATTGTATCTGCAGACTTTTGACTGTGCAACTATGGACATTGGTTCATGGTTGTCTTAAAATAGTGTTCTACCACAAAGCTGGTGTTACTCTCATCCCAAATGGGCAGAAGAAGCTGGAAAAAAACACAAGAAAAATGGCAAGTCCGGGGAGCTCAACTCCCACTCATGATAATCAGGGGGCAGAACAGATCATGAATAATCCAGACAAGAGTTCCCAAAAAGCTCTACAAATACTACTGGTAAACATGGTAAATGAAAAGATTAAAAACCTGCGAAGGATCAGTAAGAGCATGATATGGAGAAAGAGGAGGCAAACTAAAGATCAGTACAGGAATCTCATGAGCGTGAGGATGCTACTCAAAGACTGATACAGGAATTACATGAGCAGATTGAGAACACTAAATGAGAAATAAAGGAATTACGTGAGCAGGCCAAGAACAGACAAAGAGAAAGTCAGGAATGGAGTGAGCAGGCTGAGAACACTTAAAGAGAACTACAGGAATTGGGCGCATATGAGGAAGCTAATCAGAGTAATACAGGAATTGAGAGAGTGGGACGAGAAGATCAATAGAGGAATCTATGGAACCCATAAACAGAGAGCTGAAAGAAGTCAGGGAGACTACAAAGGGAATGCTGAATGGAACCCAACAGAAGGAATGGAAGTCCAAGGAAACCATAACCAATTAAATAAGTGATTTGAGAATAAACACTGAACACCAAATTAAGGATGTAAAAGAGTTCATACAATTTCTATAACAAAGCTTCAACAAAGAACTTGAAGCCATCAAAGGCGACCAATTAGAAGGAATAAACAAAAGAAACAAAGTAGAAATTTCTGAATGTAGGTGAGGCCATCCGGAAGATCGAAACTTGGGGATTGAAGACAGCCTAGATATTATAGAGTAAGAACCTACAACAGTCGAAGACAAATCCAAGATATATGATAGATCTATTCAAAATTTGGAAGACACCATCAGAAGCATAATGGTTGTAGAGGAGCACCTAGAGACAGAAATTAATGGTCTAGGAAATTTTTTTTAACAGGATCCTAGCAAAGAACTTCTCAAACTGGCAAAAAGATAGGCCTATTCAGATACAAAAAGTTTTTAGAACTCCAAATAGGCTAGACCAGAACAGGCTATCCCACTGTCACATTATAATCCATACAGGATCAATTCAGACCAACAAAATGATCCTGAAAGCTGTCAAGGAGAAAAGATTAACCATCTATAAAGGGAAACCAATTAGAATCACCAAAGATTTCTCAGCAATTAAAGGAAGTAGATCTTGGAATTATGTATGCGATGCCTTAAAGACAAACAACTATCAACGAAGAATACTGTACCAGTCTAAACTCTCCTTCATAACTGAAGGTCAAATGAACACCTTCCATAGCAAAGAAACACTGATACAATATATTTCCACAAACCAGACCTACAAAAGATTCTTAAAGATGTTCTACACATAGAAAACCAACAAGACCACAATGAAGGTCAAGAAACTGCACTGAAAATGAGAATCCAAGAACCATAGGAGAACCTAGTTGCCACAGCCCCCAAGAAGGTGGATAAAATGGCAGGAACTCCCAAATACTTCTCAGTCCTATCTCTCAACATTAACGGACTTAACTCCACAATTAAGTGACATAGACTGTCTAGTTGGATTAAAAAGCAAGATCCTTCTATTTGTTGCCTTCAGGAGTCACACCTTGCCCATAAAAACAAACACATTTAAATGTGAAAGGCTGGAACAACATCTACCAAGCAAACGACCCCCATAAACAGGCAGGAGTTGCAATCCTAATATCAGAAAAAATAGACTTATATTAAAATTCGTGAGAAGAGATAAAGAATGTTGCTACATACTAATTAGGGGATCTCTCCTTCAGGAGGATATTACAATTATAAATATCTATTTGCCAAACAACGGAGCACCCAAATTTATCCAAGAAACACTACTTTCCCGCAAATCTCACATAGATCCAAAGACATTAATTGTTGGTTGTCTGGTCTTTGTCCGTCCCACGAAAGATGGACGTGGTCTGAGGAAAGGTAAGTGCGGCTGCTCGGCCGATCGCCAGCCTCCCTCAGCCCAGGAGACAATCAGAAGCAGCAGCAGGGAGTCAAGTCAAGTAGGAAAACTCATTTATTAACACAGATCAAGCCCTTTTAAAGGAAAAAAGAGCAGGTGGCATGGCAGGGGAGGAAGAGGAACCAATCACTGTGAAGGTCACACCCTATTATGCACCTAAGTTTGCACGGGCTGGTTTTGCACTGAACATAAAGCAAATTGGGCTCTGCCCACTCAACTCCCTTTCAGTGTCATCTTTGCTGTCCATGTGCTCTACAGATTCCCCTTTTTTGTTTTAATGGCAGACCCACCTCCCAGTTAGTTATCGTTTCCCCCCCTCTGTAAAGGTTATTTTAACAGGATTACATTGGTAAGGATAGCATTGGCCACACAAGGGGTTTGAGGCAAGTCTGGGGGTGAGATTCGCTAGACAAGGATAGGGAGGGTCCGTGTGCATGATCCAACAGCCCGTCCCAGTTACCTCACATCCCCACATAGCACTGAAATAAACATCTGTCCCACCACAGTTAGAAATGTCCAAAGCAGTTCAATTAATTCCTGGGCATATATAAAAGTCAGTATCTCATAAGGTCTTCCTCTTCAGAACATGGGAGCAACCTGGGTATTGGGAGTTCCACACATGCAGCACGGTGCATCCTCGTGGGCCCCCACACTCAGGCCATTCTACTATAGTCCAGAAAAACAAGGAAAATTTAAAACAAACTGCAGACAAAGCAAAGCAATACTGGGCATCTGCTGTCTTTTAAGTAAGCCAGTTCCTTTTACATGCCTTTAAGTGAGCACAGGGGTAAAGATGACGTTGAGGTTTACTGTCAGCAACCAATGGCTCCCAACATCTCTACCGTCTTTCTTTAAAGAAGTGAACTGCCTGCCTTAGGTTGGGTGGATCGCCTTATATGTCTGACCCATCATCGGGACTTTCTTCAGAGCGAAGCTGAAAGCCCTGTCTTAGGTTGGTCAGACTGACACCCCCTCTTACCCATCTCTGGCTGCAATTCCTCTCAGGGTAAATTCATTCACTTGGAGCTTGATCTTATGTAACTGGCTGGCTAAGCTCATAAGAGGGTTGCAGTGCACATATAATGCAAGGAAGGCATAGAAAAACCATCAGCAAATGCATTACCAGGCCAAGAAATGTCATTAGCAGTCCTTGAACATTAGTCAAGGATGGGATAGCAGTCTTTGCCACTTCAGAGTCCAGAGCTGGGGCTTGTTCTAGAGCAGGTTTTAGACATGTTTACAGGAAAGCATAACAAAAGGTGGTTGTACAAGCAATGAGTAAAAGAACAATTAGAGCAGGTAGCATTAAAATAAATAGCTCCTACAGAAATATTAAACGGTCCATACATAATGACATAGGGTGGTGATCAAAATGAAAGTCAGGCCAACAGGTAGACGGGACAGCTTTTCTTGTAGTACTATTGATGATTTCTGCATTGCCAGCACTGATCACTGCCCAGGTCACATGTTGAGGTTGATGTAGGTTCGGTAGGGCCATTACCAGGACTGGGAGGGTCAGGATAGCCAACAGCTGGACTATCGCCATCTGCAATTGTTAAAGAACACAACAGATTCTCAAGGGCTGGTTGCCCATGGGGATGGTTACTAGTTATCTTTCTGGCTTTCCTCTTTTAAACACAAGCCTCGGTCACCATAGCCGTTTTTCTTTCCTTGTTGATCAGCTTATCCTTGTACATCCTCCTGTATAGAGATGATGGGTAAAAACTTAAGGTTCCTGGCAGGGATCCAAATGGGGGCTGTCTCCCCTATGGGAAAAATGCATCCAAATCCTCTGCCCATGGTAACTAGGGGGTCAGGTCCTCTCCATTGTTGTGTCAGGGGGTCCTTCCACTTGACTTTCACTTGGGGCTAGGGCTTAGTTTTCCCCAGTTCTTCTGAAATCTGGATTCAGTTGCCCCTTTTGAAAAATTTAAGATGTTAATTGTAAACAAAGCTATCTGTAACTGTATATGGCGGCTAACTCACCCTTTTTTGTTTTATAGGTTATCATAATACAAATTAAAGGGATTTTGAATGTCCTGAAGGGCCATAGTTATGGCCAGCTTTTCTTTTATATTGTGCTGACCCTTGACAAGGTTGAAATCTTTGTTGGTTTCGGGTCTTTTGTTTCTCCTCAAAGGCTGCATACACAGAGCCTTTACCTTTGTCAGTAAAAACATGGAGGGCGCCAAGAATAGTCGTAGGAGAAAATAGAGATGGCATTTTGAGGGGAAGTCACCATAACATGACAGTCCATTTGGATGACCCATAATGGCAGTCAATTTGGCCTAGAAACCTCTCCAAAGAGAAAGGAAGATGAGCATTGGCTAGAGTGAGCCACTCAACATCTGCCTTCCAAACATGAAAAACAATGAAGTGAGGATCAAGGCCATAATGCCCTTGGGCTTGGGTCCTTCCCTTGAGGATAGCATCTGCAAGTTGGTTTGCCTGAGAGTACACCCAAGGTGTGCCCCCCATTGGAGTGTGAACCCACTCTATTGGCTCCCCCCCTTGAGTTAAAATTGCAGGTATTACTGTGACACCTGCAAACAATCAAAGGGAAATGGTCTTAAAAATAGAATACTTCTTTAGGGAAACTTCATCCAGGGATTTTTGGAACTGAAAAAATATTACCCGATGGCTGTCTGTAATTGTAATAAATTCTTGGGGTATCCTGTCTTTTAGTATGGTGAATAAGGACACAAGAGTATCTTTAGGGACAAAAACCCATGGCAACAGCCAATTGATTTCCCCTAAAAGACTCTGAAGTTAGGTTAAGGTCAGAGAGCCTGGAAATCCAGCAAAGGCTTAAGGGGTCTGGCCTGAGTCAAGGTAAGGTGGGTTCTGAGCACCTTAAAAGGAGGTACCTTTTGAACTTTATTGAGGGCTATGGTAAAACCCCCCTTTTTAATATGGCACAAACCTGGACCAGAAGACCCTCCAGGCGGCTCCGGTCTTGGTACCCCAGAATTATATCATCCATGTAGGCATAGGCAAGGGAGGTATCTGAACCCAGCACAGGCCCTAAAAATGTGGCCTTGTATTGTTGGCCAAAGGCCTGGCTATTGGCCATTCCCTGTTGCAACACGGTCCATTAAAACCTCCGATCAGACTGGGAAAAATTAAGAGAAGGGATGGAGAAAGCAAACTTCTCGCAGTCATCTGGATGCAGGGGGATAGAAAAAAAATCTTTAATATCAATCACAACTAAGGTATATTCTGAAGGTATAGCAGGAGTCCAGGTCATGCCTCTTAGGGGCGTTCCTACTAGCTCCATCCTTTCATTTACTTTACATAGATCTTGGAGCATAAGCCAAGTCCCAGAAGCTTTTTGAATAATAAATACGATGTGTTCCAAGGACTCATAGAAGGGTGTGTGTGCCCAAGGTTTATCTGTTCCTTTACCAAAAGGTGGGGGGCTACAAGTTTAGGTTTGGTCAATGGCCACTGCTCCACCCAGATAGGGTTTCTCATCTAAATCAAAATTGGATCGACAGACGGGCGCTGGTGGCTCACGCCTGTAATCCTAGCTACTCAGAAGGCTGAGATCTGAGGATCGCGGTTCAAAGCCAGCCCGGGCAGGAGAGACTGTGAGACTCCGATCTCCAATAAACCACCAGAAAACCGGAAGTGGTGCTGTAGCTCAAGTGGTATAGCGCTCGTCTTGAGCTGAAGAGCTGAGGGACAAAGCCCAGACCCAGAGTTCAAGCCCCACAACCGACAAAAAAAAAAAAAAAATTGGATCGACAATCCTTTTTTCTAAGGTATCCCTTCCTGCGCCTTGGGCAGGGTATAGGGGGCATTTTGGCTCCCCCTGGGCAAATTGGCGGGGGATTGTTATGAACAGTCCCTCTCAAAGTGCCCCTCCTGCCTGCATTTAAAATAAGTCCCTCTCCCCAATGTTCTTAGGGTTCCTAGGCCCTGGGCTGCCAGCACATGGGTAATAGCCTCAGTCATTGAAGATGTCTGAGCCTGTAAAGCTAAAACTAGTGATTGGGACTGATTCTGTTGCTTTCCTACATCCTGTGAGGCCACCTCCCATCTGCCCAGGAAACTCTCTCTCAATCCCATGCGGTGGTCTGCATTCATCCCTTCCCAGACCAGCGGCTTTACAAACTGACCTTGAAGGTTCCCTGCCGGCAGCTTGCAGACTGCTGTACTCAGCTGACCAAGTTTTTGTCTCACTCCTGCTATGCGGGACTCAGTAGGCCCATCATCCAGTTTGTACCACGCAGCAAGTCAAGCCTGTCTCACCTGGTCATGGTATAGGCCAGGTATTGTGGCATGTTGGACGGCAGTGGAATACCCAAACCATATCTCTGTTAACATGGCATAAGTAATAGGTATCGCTGATTGAGCCTGCCGGTTATTCTCCTCTTGCACTCTTGCATTCCTTCTTAAAGAAAGCACACCATTTAATAAACTGAGAACTAGTAAGGATGACTTTGAGCCTGACGGTTATTCTCCTCCTGCACTCTGCATTCCTCCTTAAAGAAAGAACACCATTTAATAAACTGAGAACTAGTAAGGATGACTTTGGCCACATCCAGTCAGTCCTTAGGGACACATGGGTGATAAGCAATGTCCTGTAATAGGGTCTGGGCCCAAGGACAGTTTGGACCATCCTCTCCACCGCCTTTTGGGGCTCTTTAAGATCCTTAGCTTCCTATGGATACCATTCCAAGGGCCTGTTAGACCCTGGGGCCGACTGACTAAATACCCTTGGGAAGCGAATCCTGTGGCCTAGGGTTCAGGCTCCCAGGTGGCTCTTCCTTTCCAGGGTAGGCCTCAGAGTAGGTTATTTCGCCAGACTTCAGCCCCTCCATGGAAGGTTGGTAGAGATCCTGGTCTTGCAGGTCCGTCTCGCAGGTTGCGTAGGATGCCGTACTTCCCCCCCCCCCAATCGGGGGAATAGGGAGGGGACCTATGACCGTCAGGGTCACCTGAGTCAGAGGGAGTAACTTTCACCATCGTTTTGACTTCCACTGTGCATGTTTCAGTGCGTTCTCGGTCGAATTTGGCCCATTCCTTTTCCTTCTCACTTCCCAAGTCCTCCTTTACTCCCTCTTGGCATAATGTTGCCTCCTCCTCCTTCTTCTGTGAGATAGCATTACCCATAGTAAGGGTTTCTCTTACCCTGAGAGACTGCATAGCATAGGCTGGTAGTTTTTCCTTTCATGGCCCACGTTGGGTGCCACATGTAGGGTCTTCATCCATTCCACGAAAGACGGATGGGGTCCGAGTAAAGGTAAGTGAAACCACCCGCCCCATCCCAGCCTCCCTCAGCCTGGGAGACAATCAGACTCAGCAGGGAGTCAAGTCAAGCAGGAAAATTCATTTATTAACACAGAGCAAGCCCTTTTTAAAGCAAAAAACAGCGAGTGGCATAGCACTAGGGAAGAGGAACCAATGACTCTAAAGGTCATACCCTATCATGCACCTAAGTTTCTACGGGCTGGTTATGCACTGAAAATAAGGCAAATTGGGCTTTGCCCACTCAATTCCCTCTCAATGCCATCTTTGCTCCCCATGTTCTCTACAGTTGGGGACTTCAACACATCAGTATCCACACTAGATAGATCAACTTGACAAAAATTCAACAGAGAAACCGCAGATCTAAACATCTGCATAGATCAAGTAGATTTTACTTACATCTACCTAATGTTTCACCCAACAGCATCAGAATACATGTTTTTCTCAGCAGCGCTTGGAACATTTTACAAAATAGACCACATTTTAGATCGCATAGCAAATGTGTACAAATTCAGAAACATTGAAGTTATTCCTTGCATTCTCTCAGACCACAAGGGAATAAAATTAGAACTCTACACCAAAAGCCACCAAAGAAAGTCCTGTAATACATGGACGCTGAACAACACACTGCTTAATCACGAGTGGGTCATGGAAGAGATTAGAAAGGAAATTCAAATGTTCATGATATTCAACAAAAATGAACACACAAATTACCAGCTCTTCTGGGACAAAGTAAAGGCAGTATTCAGAGGCAAGTTTATAGCTCTGAGTTCCTACATCAACAAATTGGAGAGACCTGAAACCAACAACTTAATGAGACATCTGAGCCTCCGTGAAAAGAGCAGCAAGATAAACCTCAATTCAGTAGATGGAAAGAAATAATTAAAATTAAATCAGAATTAAATGAATTAGAATCCAAAAAAACTATAGAAAGAATCAACAAAACAAAGAGTTGGTTCTTTGAAAAAATTAACAAAATTGAGAGACCCTTAGCAAATTTTATCAGAAAAAGAAGAGAACACACCCAAATAAATAAACTCAGAGATGAGAATGGAAACATCACCACAGAAACAACCAAGATTCAGAACATTATAAGGGAATATTTCTCAAAACTTTATACCAATCAGTTTGAGAACTTGGCAGAAATGTAGCTTTTCCTAGAAAATATCAACATGAAACTAAACCAAGACAAGTTAAACCATCTTAACAGGCCCATATCAAGCACTGAAATAGAAACAGCACAAAAAGACCTCCCATCTAAGAAAAGCCCAGGACCAGTTGTTTTTACAGACGAATTCTTCAAGATTTTCAAAGCACAGCTAACACCGATACTCCTCCAAGTCTTCAATAAAATTGAAAGAGAAAGTTCACCACCTAATTCATTCAATGAAGCCACCTAGACCATGGCACGCCTCAGTGGGAGCCATTATTCCTGAAAGTGCTAAAAGAATTACAAACAGCAGTAAAAACTATGGGTCCTTCTGCCCCTTTTACTTTAACAATCCTTGACTCCATAGCAACTGATTGGCTAACTCCTTATGATTGGTATCAAACTGCAAAATCGGTGCTAACCCAGGGGCAATACGTATTATGGAGAACAGAATATGAGGACCTTGTTAATGGAGAGGTGCAACGGCGATTATTACTACTTCAGGCCTTAAGCCTACAGTCTCCATGTTAACTGGTCAGGAGGATTTTGCAGACATTAGAAAACAACTTAAATTCTCAAAGGAGATTTTAGAAACCATCACTAAGCTTGCTGTTATGGCCTGGAAAAAGTTACCATCAGGGGAAGGAAAGACCACTGTTCTATCAGGAATTAAGCAACGGCCTGAGGAGCCATATGAGGAATTCATAGCTAGGTTGGAGGAAGCTATTACAAGAATGTTCCTTCCTTCTGAGGGATCTCAAATCATTCTCAAACAATTGGCATGGGAGAATGCTAATATTGTGTGTCAGGAATTAATCAGGCCAGTAAGAAAAACAGGAAGCCTACAAGACTATGTTAAGGCTTGCATAGATGCTTCTCCTGCTATGATTCATGGACTTGCATATGCTGCTGCCATGAAAGAAACGCCTTTTCAAACATATGTGAAAAAGGTAACCAGAGGCTCAGGATATAATCCTGAACAGAGAGTATGTCATAATTGTGGCAAACCAGGCCACGTTCAAAAGGAGTGTAAAGCTCAAAAGCAACAGAAGGGATCAGGAAAAGCACCAGGCTTATGTCCTCGGTGTCAAAGTGGGAACCATTGGAAAAGTGATTGTAAATCTAAGTTCCATAAAGACGGAACTCCTCTTCAAGAGGAAACAAAAAACGGACAGAGGGGCAACCTCTCAGCCCCTCCCCAAGAGAGGAACTAAAGCAAACTATTCATGACTTGCCTAGAGCCACTCCAGGGAGTGCTGGATTGGACTTGGCTGCCGCTCAAGATCATATCATATCCCAAAATAATGGGGTTGTACTGATAAGAGACAAACATAAAAGGGGAACTCCCTTCGGGAGTAATGGGCCTAATCATAGGCCGGAGTTCAAACTATAAAAAGAATTTTGAGGTTTTACCAGGAGTAATAGACTCAGACAGTCCTACCACTATAAAAGTCATGATAAGGTCTCTAAAAGAGACTATTCAAATTCATAAAGGGCAGAGGATAGCCCAAATACTTTTACTTTCATATCTAAAGTTGCCTAATCCCACCTTGACTCAAAACAGAG
Organism: Dipodomys spectabilis; assembly: GCF_019054845.1. Classification (NCBI taxonomy): domain Eukaryota; kingdom Metazoa; phylum Chordata; class Mammalia; order Rodentia; family Heteromyidae; genus Dipodomys; species Dipodomys spectabilis. Next base: position 1,448,284 of record NW_024870849.1, read on the forward strand.
AAGGAGGGTTTGGCACCACAGATACTGTAGCCTGGGTTCAGGAAATTACAGATAAAAGGCCTTACAAAGCCATTAAGGTCAATGGAAAACAAATAACAGGACTCTTAGACACAGGGGCTGACAGATCCTGTATAGCTGGAAAAGATTGGCCTATGACCTGGCCAGTGCAGGAGACTTCTTCCTCCCTAATTGGATTAGGGATGGCTTCTAATGTAGCTCAGTCAGCTCAGAAACTCAAATGGGTATGTGAAGGGCAGCAAGGCCACTTCAAACCTTATGTTATCCCAAGCTTGCCCTTTTCTTTATGGGGCAGGGACATCATGCAAGACATGAATATACAAATAAACAAATAGACTCCTCATCAAAGGAGCAAAATTTTTCATAGGGGCCGCTGAGGAACAGCTTTATGCTGACAAAATAATATGGAAAAGTGATGATCCTGTATGGATTAATCAGTGGCCCCTAACTCAAGAAAAGATTCAAGCCATACAGGACTTAGTTCTAGAACAATTTTGTCAAGGAAGGATAGAAGAGACTACCAGTCCATGGAATACTCCAATTTTTGTAATAAAAAAGAAGTCAGGAAAATGGGGGTTATTACAAGATTTAAGGGTAATTAATGAGACCATGCATGACATGGGAACCCTTCAACCAGGCCTACCCTCTCCTGTTGCAATCCCACAGGGTAGATATATAATAATAATAGACTTACAGGATTGCTTTTTTACAATAAAATTACAACTAGAAGATTCCAAGAGATTTGCCTTCAGTGTCCCTTCGGCTAATTTTAAACAACCTTATGATAGGTACCAATGGAAAGTGTTACCTCAGGGCATGAAAAACAGCCCTACCTTTTGTCAACAATATGTAAAGAGGGCTATAGAACAAATTAGACAAAAATATCCAGAGGCATATATTATTCATTATATGGATGATATACTTATGACCGATGAAACTAGAGAAAAGACAGAGAAAATATTACAGGATATGGTAGAACAATTAACAAAATTCGGGTTAATAATAGCTCCTGATAAAGTTCAACATGAACGACCTTTAAATTATCTAGGAAAAGTGATTGGACATGATTATATTATGTCCCAAAAGACACAAATTAGAATAGATGAACTAAAAACATTAAATGATTTCCAAAAATTATTAGGGAATATTAATTGGATTCGGCCTAGTTTAAAAATAACTACAGGACAATTAGATCCTTTGATGAAAATGTTGAACGGAGATCCTAATCCTAAATCTACCAGGGAAATAACTCTTGCAGCCCTATCCTGTATAAGATTGGTAGAAGAAGCATTGAATACAGCTAAAATACAGCAAATTAATATTACACAAACATGGTCCTTTATAATTCTGGCTACAAGCTTCACTCCCACAGGATGTTTTTGGCGGGATGGGATACTGGAATGGATCCATTATTCCCATAACCCTGAAAAATAGTTGCTTCATATCCCTTCTTATGTGCTAATTTGATTCTAAAGGCTAGATTAAGAGCTAGAGAATTATTTGGCCAAGAAATACCTAACATTTCTTTTATGGCTAGGGATGTTGAACATTTCTTCATGTGTCTTGAACCCTTAGATGTGTATTTTAATGTTTTTTTTCTTTCATGCATGTGTTTCTAACACATTTATAAGATTATCTCTTTGTTGCTTTGTATGTCACTCCTCCACAGTATAACCCCTGCTTTCACTATATTTGATGTCAGTATAACTTGTGGAGGAGATGGGGAAAAACCAGTTGTTTAAGGATACAGGTGGACCTGTTGCAACAATGAGAAGTACAAGTTGTCATGTCCAAAACGAGCTTTACAATGTTGGTGTGGGGGGGGGGGGAGGAAGGAGAAGGATTGGGATTGGGTGGGAGGGGGGAGGCTGGGAAGGGATGTGAAGGATAAACAAAGGAGGAGGCTGCAATGCTTGTTAAGAAATGTACGCATTATCCTGCCCATGTAACTGTAACTCCTCTGTACAGTATGTTCACAAATAAAATTAAATTAAATTTAAAAAAAAAGAAATACCTAACATTATTGTCCCCTATAATAAGAAACAATTAGATCATTTGATACAATTTGATGATGATTGGAAAATTGCTGTATTAACTTATACAGGTAAAATAAGCTTTCATATGCCCCAACATCCTTTGTTACATTTTATACTGAAACTCCTGTGATATTTCCAAAGGTTGTGGTTACAGAACCTTTGGCGGGGCATTAACTATTTTTACAGATGGATCTTCTAGTGGAAAGTCTGTGGTTTATTGCAGCACAAGACCACCATTAATATTTTATGACCCAACTGTATCTGCACAACAGGCAGAACTCATTGCAGTTCTGCTAGCATTTCAAAATTATTCAGAGGAGTTTAACCTTTACACAGATGTGTGTGGTTTCCTTGTTTCCTGCCATTGAAACAGCCCTAGTTACTGGTCAATCTAAAGTTAAAGAATACTTAGTAAAATTACAACAGCTATTACAACAAAGAACGACAAAGGTATTTGTGGGACACATCGGGGGCATAACAATCTCCCTGGACCTTTGTCTCAAGGGAATAAGTTTGCAGACTTATTAACTAAGGAAAGTCATGTAATGTCAGCTTTAGAAGAAGCTCAGGAAAGTCATAGACTACATCATCAAAATGCTAATGCCTAAAGAAAGATGTTTGAAGTGTCCCGAGAACAGGCAAGACAAATTATCAGGGAATGTGAGGCATGCCCAGAAGTTTTTCATCCACAAAAAATGGGAGTTAATCCAAGAGGCTTAAAGCCTAGAGTGTTGTGGCAAATGGATGTTACCCATGTAACAGAATTTGGGAAACTCTCCTTTGTCCATGTTACTATAGATACTTATTCTCACGCCATGGTTGCTACAGCCCATTCTGGACAGGCTGTGAAAGATGTTATTCAACATTTGATTAATGCCTTTGTGGACCTAGGAATTCCCAAGGAAATAAAAACAGACAATGGACCAGCATACACCTCCAAAGCTTTTGCTAAATTTTGTGCACAATGGAAAATCGTGCACAAAACAGGGATTCCGTATAATCCACAAGGCCAAGCAATCATAGAACGGGCTCATCAGACCTTAGAAAACCAATTGACAAGAATTAGACGGGGAGGAGGGAAGCAATACTCCCCCCATTACACTCTTAATCATGCTTTGCTGGTCCTTAATCATTTCAATGCTGATGAGCAAGGAATAACCCTGATGATGAGACATTGGGGCATGGAAAAAACTACAACTTTTCCTTTAGTAAAATGGAAGGATCTATTCACTGGAACCTGGCGTGGGCCAGACATCCTGTTAACATCTGGGAGAGGGTATGCTTGTGTTTTCCCACAGGATGCAGAATCCCCCATTTGGGTCCCAGACAGACTCATCAGGCCTTTCTCGGGCCCAAAAAAGAGCCAGGAAGAAAGTGAAAATACATCAGGAGAGAAAACTGGTGCAGAAGATGAAGACATTCTATCTATCACCACCGCAGGCTGATTCTACAAAAATCGCTGCACCACCTACGTGGGAACAGATCAAGAAGTTGTGTGAGGAAGCTCGACACACTGTTGAGATCACCGGAAATCAACCCAATCCGGAAAACATGTTTTTAGCCATGCTTGCCCTTGTTTCTTTACAGGTGAAGTACGCTTTTTGTACAATGTATTGGGCGTATGTTCCTGATCCACCTTTGCTTCACCCCGTGGGTTAGACTCACCCATCTAACATAAAAGTACTAATGAATGATACCTCTATACTAGGGGGCATTCCAGTGGGGTCAGAAAAGCCTATGATCTCCAAGTATCTAGATTATGAGGGAAGATCTGATGTCACCCCTATATGCTTGGCTTTAAAAGGCCGTGCTCCCTTTGCATGCTTGCCTGTTCACTACAGGACCCTTTATGCTGATGCACCTGATAAGACTAACACTGCTTCTAGCAGTAAGAGGGTGATATGGGAATTGAGTTTTCAAATACTTGGGTATTTTAATTACAATGAGACCTTTGACAAAGATAACAATGTTAGCATGCCTTTTCCAAATTGTTTAACAACTTACCGGGATAAAGATCAATTTTGGGACAGCAAAACAGAAAAAGAACTTCCAACATGGTTGGATTGTGGATTTCCCCTTTCTGCCTCTGTACATTGGCCTAGGTGTACTACAGATTTGGTATTTGATTTTTCCATTGCCAACCCAAATTATGACTATAAGAAATATTTAAAAGAAAATGAGAAAGTAAAATTCACAAGCTATAAAGCTCCGGTTGGCCCGGAACCGGTAAGGCGTTGGTTCATGCCTGGGTTTGTCACCCCAATGTGGGTTGCTAAATCTAGTCATTATGGAACCACCGTTACCCATAAAAATTTGTTTAGATTTGCTGCAGCTGCAAATATGGTATTGCTAAAAAAGCCCAAAGCTAACCTACCAGAATCAATTGCATTAAGAGCTTGTTTGTCTTATCCATATGCAGCTTTAATTGGAAGTGATAAAAGAATTAATATTACACAAGTAGGGAATTCCTTTTTAATTCAATGTTACTCTTATTGGTTGACCAACTGTGTTGATGCTTCCATAGATAAAGAATTTTCAGTAGTAATTATTGTAAAAAGACTTGAATATGTAATGCTTCCTGTAAATTTGCATAATGATCCTTGGTTTGATAATTCTGCTTTGCAAACACTTCGTGTTTTGTATGAATTAATACGACCAAAAAGATTTGTTGCAACATTGATCTTTGGAATTGCTTCCCTTATAGCATTAGTAACCTCGCTTGCTGTATCCACCACTGCACTAATACAACAAGTGCACACGGTGCATTTTGTTAATGAGTTAAATAAGAATGTTTCTCTAGCATTAACAGAACAGCAAATCATTGATCAAAAGTTAGACAGCAAACTAGAGGCTTTGGAGGAAGTAGTCTTATTTGGAGTCATAACACTAATTGTTATATGTATTCTTGTTGTCTTTCCAGTCCTCTTCAAACTAGTCTTCCGCTCCATCTCCTCTATACGAGAAGAAATTTATCTGGCACATCTAAAAAATAAAAAAGGGGCAAATGCCACGCCTACTCCAGTGGAGTCTGCGTAGCATGGGAAACCATCTTTCAGACCTGAGAAAGGGTCTTTAGAGACCTATCACTGAGTATTGGGACTTCACCAAAGTCTACCTCAGAGAATGGGGCTTTACAGAGACCTATCTCCGAGTTTTGGGACTTCACCGAAGTCTACCACAGAGAATAGGGCTTCTAAGAGGCCTACTCCTGGAAAGGCTGGCAAACCCCTGGGAAAGATGTGTTTCTGCCTTTCTTTTCCTCATAAGAGTGCCTATTAATCTTTTACTGCTTCTACTGCTCTTTGTACTTACTCATTGTCAACGTTCCTTTATTCAAAGCACTTTCTTAAGAGTGTTGACGACTCCAATATCTGATGAGTATCTTAAAAAATATGACTAACTCACCAGAGTTAAGTGCTACCCTGAAACCCCTCTTATGGAGGCTAGTAGACAAGTTATAAGTAAATATAAAAGTATTGGGGGTTTCACGAAGTCACTTTAGCAGAAGGAATTGTTTGTAAGGGACTTACAAGAAGCTGTAGGCTCAGCTAGAGCAGAAAGAATGTATGGCAATTGCTGAGATAACTATTTAGGAGAAAGAATTTCCTGCTACTCTCTTTTATTTACTAAGAGACTTGCTAGATCTAGGTCTCCTTGAGGTTTACTATTAAAGAAGAAACAGGAAAGATCTTATGGGAAAGTTAAGGCCTCTATAAAGATAGGTAATTGTTAATTGGTGACAAACATTGTAATCATTGTATTTCTTAGAGATAAGCCGGAAACAAGTGCCTATCAGGTGACCAGCTGGTGACCACCCAAAAATGAAGCCATGCAGCAAGATTGTGTAACCTTTTGCCCTTTCTCATGAAGACTTTTGCTATAAAAGTTTGTTTTCCTCTGCATTAAATCACACTCAGCATCCACTCCTCTTGTGTGTGAGTTGTCTGTTTGCCATCTCCCCATCCTATTCCAGGTTCCTCCCCTAGGTGTCCTCCGTCGTCCCGACAGAGCCCGGTCTGCAGCACCATGTCTTGATTTTGAAAGGTTTATTGGAGATCAAAGTTTCAGTGTTGCACATGTTCATTCTTTGTCCCTCCTTTTCCATGACCCCTTTAACTTCTGAAAGAGAGATAAATGTAAAAAAATGACAAAAATGAAATCAAATAAATATCATCTTGTTTCTGTTTCCTGGTAACTGATTATTTTTGAGATAGTGCTTCTTACTAATAAGAATTATTGGTAGAATCTGAAAACATATTTGAGTAATAAATAGATGAGGAAAAATGTTGTCTCCTATTTTTTATCACTACATTTCTTTTTGTCTAAGTATAAATGCCATACTTACACTAAGTGCCTAGAATAAGCAAAATGACTTATAGAGCTCAGATCATATCTTTCCACAGAAGATGACAGCCCCAGAAGAAAAACAGGGCAACAACTTGCACAAGAAAGAGAGAGTTTGATGTCTCCTTAAATCTTAGGATCAAATGCTCATGAGGAGCCCTCGGGACTGATGACAGCTTAAGGACCTAACATTTCCTGTGTCATTCCATCAAAGGAAACAGTCACCAGTCTCCCATCACACTGTAGGTGCCACGCCTGACTGTTGACCTTGGCTGTGTCATGAGAACGTGCAGCAGGGCTCTGTCATGGTCACTGGAGAGTCAGGATTGCACACTAAGAGGACATTCATGAAGGTGGTAACAAGGCCTGAGTCAGGGTTTTGTCAGATCTAGATGATTTGTATCAGGCACTACTGTCTTCTGGCTAAGAATGTGGATATATCATCGGGGTCTTGCACACAAATTTATCAAGTGTTAGCTTGCAACATTTCCGTATGAAAGCCAACAAAATGACATCAATGCCCTCTGAACATATTCTCATCAATATTTAGTAAGTAAAAAGCTATAAAATCAAGCTCATCATGAGGAAAATACCGATATGAAAACCAAATTGCAGGAGCATTTACAAAAAATGTTTTTCTGTATGTATCAAATGTGACAAAATATTAAAAGTTAATGAAGCTGGGAAAGTTAAATTGATTTCCTTTTTTATTATGGTTGCAACTATCTTTTACATTTCAACTACATAACAAAAAGAAGGTAGGCCAATCACCACCAGTGGCTCACACCTGTAACTCTAGCTATTTAGAAATCTGAGATCTGAGGAAAGTGAATTGAAGTTAGACTAGTTAGGAAAAACCAGTGAAACTTTGATCTCTGATTAACCATTTAAAATCAAGACATGGAAGTTTGGTTCAAGTAGTAGACTCTTACCCTTGATTACAAAAGCTAAAGGTCAGCTCCCTGAATTCAAGCCCCAGTATTCACACACACACACACACACACACACACACACACACACACACACATACACACACACACACACACACACACGCTCTCAAAAATAACCAGTGACCAGGAAAAAGAAACAAGATATTTATTTTCTTTCATTTTTGTCATTTTTTTTACATTTATATCTCTTTCAGAAGTTAAAGGCGTCATAGAAAAGGAGGGACAAGGAATGAATATGTGTAACACTGGTATTCAATTGGTACTATGTTGAAAATGACCTATGTAATTTGTTTTTTTGGAAGGACGGGAAAACGGAAAATGATAAAGTGAAAGGTTAACATTGTCCAAAAGAAATGCATTCAGTGAATTAGAGCTATGGCTCAATTTGAGTGCCATTATTCAGCAAAAGAGCTCAGAGAGAGAGTCCAGGCCCTGGATTCAAGCCTCATTACGGACTAAAACAAAAAAAATAATCATTACCACAAGATTGTAACTAAACCATTTACAGCATAATAATAATAATAATAATAATGATAATGATAATAATGATAATAGAAGAAGAAGATGAAGAAGAAGAAGGAAGTTAAAAAAACCAAACTAGTGAGAAAAATTGATAGAGCAAGGGAAGGACTGAACTTTCAAAAAGAAATATATCCATACCTGACTTATATGACTGCAACCTCTGTGTAATTCACATTTATAATAATAATGCAAAAGAAAAAACAGAAATTTAGTGCTGGAGTCATAACTCAAATGGGAGGTCATACTAATATGTATGTGATACCAAGGTCAAACCCCTTATAAATTTCTCCTTCAAAAATGGCTCTTCTCATCACTTGTGCTTTCCAGAACTTATGAAAGGGGGTGCAGCTAAAGAAAGAGAAAGATAATCTGTCAGGCACAGAACTCTACTTGCAAAGAGCAGTACTCAATAGAACACGTGTTCACTAGACCACATGATGACTCCATGTTTTCTGAAATAAACAGAACTAGTTGGGCTTGAATACATTCTCCACTGTATACTAGATGGAGACTCAAAATTAATGAAACTCTCTGGATCTCAAATTCTTTATAGGTAAAGTGAGCATAACAATACATATCTTATGGGATTATGAGACCTGGTTGTCATCAAACATGGAGTGGGTTTTATCTTAGGTGTGTGTGCAACACTCAAACACTGCTGGAAGGAGTATAAACTGGCATGATGTTTACTATGTTACTTAACAGTAATACAACATGCCTGTAATCGTACTTACAAAATAGGATGAGAAAAGTGGATCAAGGTTTTAAGTCTGGACAGGAAACTGGATCAGACTCATCTCCAATGATCTCTAAAAAAGCTTGAGGTGGAGTTTGGTTCAAGTGGTAGAGTGCTAGACTGAAGCATAAGCCTCAGAAACATTGCCCAGGCCCTGAGTTCAAGCCCTAGGACCAGCACAAGCACACACACACACACACACACACACACACACACACACACACACATACACACACACTAAATTTTGTGTGTTCCTACCCCCCGCTTAACAATATATTCCCTCTTCCAAGCTCACCTGATTTTTTTTTGTTTTAAAAGGGACTTCCTGTGTAGCACAGGCTGCTCCTAAACTTACGATCCTCCTGGGTACTGGGAGTACAGGCATGCCTTCTATAATTGGCTTCACTCAGCAACTCTATTTATAACATATTTGCAAGAAATTCATTCATACTCATGAAGGTATTTGGCTTAAAGCTGCTCACAGTAATATTATACTGCACAAAATGTAAATAATATAACTGGGCATGGTACTATCTTACCATATGGTAATACCAGCCAATAATTAGGAACCTGACACAGGAGAATAAGCAGATGAGGAAAGCCTGGTCTACACTGCAAAACCTGGTCTTCAAAGGAAAGAAATTCTATAAATATTAATCTACGATGAAACATACAATATGTTAAATTTATATAATGTAACAAATAGACCATTGTTAATAGAAATAAAATCTTGGCAGAAATTTTAAATACATACATATGCATATATATTTAAACTTAGAGAAATAAAATTTCAAGTGCTTCAATCTGCATCTTTCAGTCTACCTGTCACCTACTTATTTACTGACACATTGATTTCTATTTAGTCTTCACAAAACACTGTTTTCACACATAAGTACACAAAATTGTAAATCAAAAAGTACAAAACAAACATTATCATAAATACAAATGTAGTTAAATCCCTATCATAATAATTTGGAGAAAACATACATTAAGTTAATGGCATTGTATACTGCTCAGGAGGGGGAGTCTAGGAAAACGTAGATTGTGTGTGTGTTTGTGTGTGTGTGTGTGTGTGTGTGTGTGTGTGTGTGTGTGTGTGTGTGTCTGTGTCTGTGTCTGTGTCTGTGTCTGTGTCTGAGTCTGTGTGTTTTCCATGAGTAAATAATGGAGATAGAATTAGACCTATTATTCCTGCTTGGTCTTTTTGCTCAAAGGTGACACTATACAACGTAAGCCACATCTCCACTTCTGGATTTTGGTTTCTTTTTTTTTTTTTTTTTACATTACTTTTTTATTTTTTTATTGTGAACATAGAGTACAGAGGGGATACAATTACATGGGCAAGATAATAAGCACATTTCTTATCAAGTATTGCAGCCTCCTATTTGTTTACCCTTCACATCCCTTCCCAGCCTCCCCCACCCAATCCTAAACCCCCCACCGAAGTTGTAAAGTTCATTTTCGACATGAAAACTTGTATTTCCCATTGTTGCAACGGGTCCACCGGTATCCTTATTTAAACGACTTGTTTTATCCCTTCCCCTCCACAAGATATACCGACATCAAATACAGTGAAAGCAGGGGTTATACTGTGGGGGAGGGACATAAAAAACAACAAAGAAATAATCATATAAATGCGTTAGAAACAAATGCATGAAAGAAAAAAACACATTTAAGTACATATCTTAAGGTTCATTTTCCTAACATCACATTATCTGACCTTTTCTACTTGACTCATACATATAATAGATATTGGAAATAAGGGAAACCATGGGACCTCTGTTTCTTTGGGCTTGGCTTACTTCACATAATATAATTTTTTCCAAGCCTTTCCATTTCCTAACAAATGGGGAAATGTCATTCTTTCTGATGGAGGCATAGAATTCCATTGTGTATATAGACCACATATTCTTGTTCCATTCATCTACTGAGGGGCATCTGGGTTGGTTCCATATCTTAGCTATGGTAAATACTGCTGCAATAAACATAGTTGTGATGGTAGCTTTAGTGTGGTCTTGTTTGTAAACATTTGGGTAAATGCCCAAAAGTGGGAGTGCTGGGTTATAGGGGAGCAATATGTGAAGTCTTTTGAGGAACCTCCATACTGCTTTCCAAAGTGGTTGAACAAGTTTACATTCCCACAAACAATGAAGTAAGGTTCCCTTCTGTCCACATCCCCTCCAGCGTCTGTTGTTATTAGAGTTCTTGATTTTTACCATTCTAACTGGGGTGAGGTGGTATCTCAATGTTGGCTTGATTTGCATTTCTTTTATGCAACCTCTAGGGAGGCTGAGCATTTTTTCATGTGTCTATTTGCCACCCTTCTTTCTTCTTCAGAGAAGTTTCTCTTTAAGTCTTTAGGCCACTTATTTATTAGGCAGTTGTTTCTTTGAGGATTTGTTGTTGGGGGATTTATTTTTTTGAGTTCCAATTATATTTTAGATATGAGACCCTTGTCTGTTGTATGGCTAATGAAGATCTTCTTCCAATCCGTATGCTTTCTGTTGATCTTGTTAGCTATGTCCTTTGCCATAAAGAAGCTCTACAACTTCATGCAATCCCATTTGTCCAAACTTTCCTTGATTTTTTTGTGTTTCTGGGTCTCTATTCAGAAAATTTCAGCCTTAGCCAAGGAAAACTAGGGTTTCTCCTATTCCATCCTCTAATGTTTTCAGAGTGTAAGCTTTGACTTGTGTTTAAGAATCCCATAGACTCCACTCCCAAATTACTCAAGCTGATTCAAAACTTTGGCAAAGTAGCAGGGTATAAAATTATCCCCCCAAAGTCAATGGCTTTTCTGTATGCCAACAATGAGAAAAGTGTGCCTGAAATTAGGAAAGCAACTCCATTTGTAATAGCCCCACAAAAAATAAAATACCTAGGAATTAACTTAACCAAAGAAGTGAAGGACCTCTATGATGAAAATTTAAAAACTTGAAAAAGGAAATCAACACAGAACTTAAAAAATGGCAAAAACTCCCATGCTCCTGGATTGGAAAGATTAACATCGTGAAAATGGCAATACTTCCCAAGGCTACTTACAAATTCAAAGCCATACCCATCAAAATTCCAACCTCATTCTTCAAGGAAATAGAAGAGACAATCCAAAAATTCATATGGAACAATAAAAGACCCCAAGTAGCAAAAATGCTCCTCAATGGAAAGAACACTGCTGGAGGAATATCAATACCAAATTTCAAACTCTACTATAAAGCCATAGTAATCAAACAGCTTCATACTGGCAAAAGAACAGACCTCAGGACCAATGGAATAGAATTGAAAACCCAGAAATGAACCTACAGACCAATAGCCATCTAATCTTCGATAAGGGAGCTAAAAAATAGAATGGAAGAAAGATAGCCTCTTCAGTAAATGGTGCTGGCAACAATGGTTAACTACTTGTAGAAAACTAAAGCTAGATCCTTATATATAACCCTGCACCAGAATCAACTCCAAGTGAATTTTGTTTTCTTAATTGGAGAAATATCTCGGATTTACTGCATGGGCTGCTTTAAACCCGAATCCACAGTTTTGACCTCTAAAATAGCTAGGTTTTAAAATATGAGCCACTAGTGGAAAGCACCTATGTTAACATTTTTTCATGTTTTAGTGAGTTTTAAAGTAAGACATATATGTTACTTTTGAGAATGGCTGGAAATAGTAATTAAAATTTAACAGAATTTAAAACATACAAAGCCTAGGATGGCAAGTAGCTGAGAACAGAATGGAATAAATCAAAATTACCTATGACAGTTTTCAGTCTGTGCACAGAAATGATTACATTGTTGGAGCCCAAGGCCATCAGATAGCTGAACTTCAGCTGGCTGCTATGCTCATGAGGCCATTCTTGTGCTATTCACAAGAATGTGATGTTGTTGGATGGTAGGGATCAGCTACAAGTTCAGAACCTGAAATATTTCTATTGATCTAGAAGGGGAAAAATACCAGGACAAGAAATGTGATTAAAATTGTTGAATGCAAAATCCATCTAGTCAAAGGAAGACAGAATAACTCTTCCTATATCTGAAAAGAGTATTCACTCACAAAGAATCATGAGCTGAATATGGCAGTCAATGTTTGTAGGCCAGCCTAAGTTTTAAGCCTTCAGAAGGACATATAGGTAAATGCTATCTTAAAACAACAACAAAAACAAAAGACCCAATGACTGGGAATGTGTTTACTGGTAGAGTGCTTGCCTTACATGCAAGAAGCACTTGATTTGATTCCTAAGTATGACGTAAGCAGAAAAACTGGAAGTGGTGCTGTGACTCAATTGATAGTGTGCTAGTCTTGAGCAAAAGAAGTTCAGGGAGAGTGCACAGACCCTGATTTCAAGCCCCAGCTCTGGCAAAATTAAAAAAAAAAAAACAAGCGCAAATTGCTGTTCGTTGAAATAAATATGTTGAAGAATTTTTATACTCTCTAGAAAATTGTGCTGTTGGGAATTCATAGTGAACTTTGTTAGGAAAAATTAAAATAAATTAATGAAATATTATCTGGCATTGGAAAGTACACAGTGAGATGTAAAAATGAGTGCTGCCTATGGTTACTTGATACAACAATGTTATAGATACACTTGTCAGATTGTGATTTTTTTAAGTATACAATCGTGGGGTTTATCTTTTTCAAAATAATTTTATTGCTGGGCCTAGAGAATAAGGAGACTGAGAACTGTTCAAATCCAGCCAGGGCAGGAAAGTCTGTGAGATCTTTATATCCAACTAAAAGTTCAGAAAATGTGAAGTGGCACTGTTGCTCAAGTGGTAGAGTGCTAGTCTTAAGCTGAAGAGTTGAGGGACAATGCCCAGACCTAGAGTTCAAGCCCCACAACTGACAAAAAATAATAATAGTAATAATAATAATGTTGTTGTTACTATTAAGGTGTTATATATAAAGGCTACCAATTCATAAGTTTTTTCTTTGCTAAAAGAAACACATATCCATCTTCATTGCCAACAGCCAGGATTTGGCCATCTGCTTTCCAGCAGATCTCTGTGTGTAGAGGCAATGTGTAATACAAAGCAATACAAAACATTTCTGACTATAAATAATTTTTCTCTGCACATCTTAAAAATCAATGCTGACAACATGAAATAAAAAACCCTAAGTTTAAAACATTCTTCTAGACAAGTTAAAGAAATCCTGATGACAAGTATTTTAAAAATAATTTCAGAGAGCTTGAACTCAGGGCCTGGGTTCTGTCTCTGAGATTTACTACTCACAATTGGGTTGCCACTTTGAGCCACAGTGCCTCTTCCAGTTTTCTCGTGGTTAGTTGAACAGAAATGTCTCACCAACTTTCCTCTCCAACCTGGCTTTGAACTAGATCTAGAGATCTGAGCCCTCTGAGTAGCTAGAATTATAGACATGAGCCCCTGGCACCTGCCTTATTGCTTACCTGAGACAGAGGCCATTTAATATTAAATTCAATCATGTTTAACTTTGTAAAATAAGGCTAACTGAAATGCCTTCCACTAGAAATAAGGAATCAAATGTGTAAGTGGGTTACAAAGATCTTACCAAAAGCTACATATTTCCCTTGTGGTTTTTTTTCTTCCAAAATTGTGTGCTTTCCAGAATCATACCTTTTCTTTCCTTGCTGGTTTCTTTATTTTATTTCATCAATGTCCACAGCTTCTTCAGCCATCATTTATTTATGTGAAGAGCTTTCAGACATCTCTTTTCAGTCTAAATTCCTTGTATGCACCTCTCATCAACTGCCATAAAAACTTGTGAAACAGTAATCATCTCTTATCATTATTGGATATTAATGTGTAAGTAAAATTTAAGAAAATAAATAATAATATCAATAAGTATAACGATTTTAATAGTAATGCTGAACATAAATACAACGTTGATTATATTCTGAGCAATATAAAAACCTCAAGGAAAACAAATCACTTTTTTTAGTGCTGATATTATGGTTTAAACTCAATACCTTACCTTCTCACTTAAGCTTTTTCCCTCAAGCGTGGTGCTCTGTATTTGAACCACAGCTCTCCTTCGAATTTTATTTGGGGGATAATATAGAGATAAGAATCTCATGGAATAAAAAAAAAGATTTGTGTCCCTATCTTGGGGTTCATTTCACATAACATTCTCTTATAATGTTATATGGTACCATATACTACTTACTGCAAGTGAGGTTAACTATGGGACCAATGGTTATTTGAGCCTTGCTTATTTCACTTAATAATATTGTTTCCACGTCTTTCCATTTCCTAGCAAATGGGGCGATGTCATTCTCTCTGACAGAGGCATAGAATTCCATGGGGTGTGTGTGTGTGTGTGTGTGTGTGTGTGTGTGTGTGTGTGTGTGTGTGTGTGTATCACATTTTCTTGATCCATTCATCTTCTGAGGGGCATCTGGGTTGGTTCCATATCATAGCTATGGTAAATAATGTTGCAATAAACATAGTTGTGCTGTTAGCTTAATATGGTCTTCTTTGTGAACATTTGGGCAAATGCCAAAAATGGGATTGCTGGATCATAGGGGAGCTCTAACTGGAGTCTTGGAAAAATTATATCAAGTGAAGTAAGCCAAACCCAAAGAAACATAGGTCCTATGGTTTCCCTTATGTGCAATAACTATTATATGTCTCAGACAAGCATACAAGTTCAAAAGCTATGTACATACAACCAGATAAGATGATGTTAAGCGAAATAAACCCCAAGATAGGGTTTATAGTCTACCATGTTTTTTTTCTTTTTATGTTCCTCCCCCCATGGTTTAACCCCTGTTTAAACTGTATTTAATGTTGGTGCCCTGCATCTTGTATACACCCTTCTATAGCTTGGGGAGGGGAAGGGAAAAAACAAAATGTTTAAATAAGGCAGGCTGGCCCGTTGTAACAATGAGATGCACAAGACACTATGTTGAAAAAGGAACTTTACAATATGGGCGGGGAAGCAGGGAAGGGAGGAGAGGGGGAGTGTAGTTGTGGACGTGGGAGGGAAGAAAGGGTAGGGGAAAAACAAAGGAGGAGGTAACAATGCTTGATAGAAAATGTACTCATTACCTTGCTCATGTAACTATAACCCCTCTATACTATATTTTAGTAAAAACCCCTTTTATAAAACAGAAGGTGTCATGTACACCAAGTATAGTAGCCCACATGTGTAATAACTGCTGATTGGGAAGCAGAGATGACAAGGATCATGGTCTGAGGCCAGGCCAGAGAAAAAAATGCCAAGACAGCCATCTCAACAAATGAGCTTTCCATAGTGGTTCACATCTGTGATCCTAGCTAATTATGTGGGAGGGATAGGTAGCAAAGTCTCAGTCAATCTAAGATCAGACCCAGACAAAAAGTTCAAGACCTCAAGTAATTAAATGGACTAGAAGTATGGTAAAAGTAGTTGAGCTTCTTGATGCTATACAACCAGAGTCCTGTCTAGCAAGCAGAAAATCCCTGAATAGAACCCTTCCACCAAAAAGCCTAAATAACTTTATCCTATTTGAACATCTAATTTCAAGGCGACTGACAGATCAGAGATGGTGACATTCTCTTTAAAATTAGCTATTCAAAAGAGACAAAGTTATTTAGGTTTTGAAAAAATTGAAAAGGAAAATGCATGTGATTTTTGTTAGCTCTATAATTCTTGAAAACATAAAATGTACTCAAGTATTTAATATATATCCATATGTGTGCATATGTCCATGTAAGTATGTATATCCATGTATGTATGTATATATGTATACATATATATACATACAAATGGTTCATCTCTTTTCTGTGTAGCCAATGGTACAAATGAATCTGTATAATCACTACTCAAATGCATGAATAGACAAAGAGAATGAGCAGAGAACTCATATTCAGGAAATTATGGCTAGCCCATAACGCTGAAAATCTTTTACATCAGTTTGCATATTTCTGTGACTGCAGTACAGGGACCATACGACGACAGTGGGATACCAGGCAGATGAATTGAGAAATGAGAGACACAAATGTTAAAAATATTCTTTCTGATGGTTAAGTAGAATTTCTTGTATGTGTGTGTGTGTGTGTGTTTGTGTTTGTGTGTGTGTGTTTGTGTGTGTGTGTGTGTGTGTGTATTACATTTTTTGATTAATTTTTCTCTTGAGGGTTATCTGGGCAGATTCAATAAGAATGGTTGGGCTGAAACCTTTACTATATCCTGGTTTGTAATCTTTCAGGTAAATGACCAGGAGTAGAGTTGTTGGATCATATGGTAGTGGGTAGTCAAAAGAGGGGTGAAGGTTTAAAAGGTAGAAGATTGAACAGGAGAAAGGGGGAAAATGCAGAGAGGAATCCATAAATATCCTACAATATTAAGAAGAGTGAAGGAAGAAGTGCATAGATGAGGGATGGATGAGAATATTGAAAGGGTTGGCATTGATCTAGGTATATTGTACGCAGAAAATGATCTGTTTAAAGATAATTCCTATGCTACTTAAAATAATAATTAAAAAATCATGTCCCTAAACTGTTATGCAATTAGAAGCAAAGAAGGAGAATTTGCTCAGATCAACTCCCGGGTCTATAAGTCTTTTTTGTTAGGATAAGTTTTAAAACAACACTAATGATACATATCACTGAAGAAAATTTAATGATCTTCAGCTATTTAAAATAATCATTTTTGGAGATATGGCTCAAGTGGCAGAGTGCTACTTAATGAGCAAAGCTGTCAGATATTGAATTCAAGTCTCAATCTCAAACAAAAGTACAAACAATCAGTAAAATTCAGGCACTTTCCTGGGCTCTGGTATCTTTAATCCTACCTTTAATCAGAAAGCAGAGATCTGGGGATCTCAGTTCAATGTCAGCTTAGATAGGAACATCTGTGCGAAGCTTATCTCCAATTCACTGCCAAAGAAAGCTGGAGTGGACTCATGGCTCAAGTGGTAAAATGCTAGACTACAGCAAAAAGCTCAGGGCTTTTTGGGCAGAACCCAATCCTTGTGTTCAAACCTTAGAATCGTGCATATACATACACAAGGAAGTCAGTCACTCAAGTTCTCAATCTTCCATTTCCCTAATCCTAACTCAAATCTTGGACAGAACCCTAAGAGCAACCTTGATGATAATAGTAACCCAATCCTAAAATTAATGGAAAATATATCCTAACAGATTCTCATTGTCTTTGAAATGATTTATTTGCACTTTGCTACAAATCCTACAGATTCCCTAACTTGGACTCTGAAATCATTCCCTATTATGAATCATTAACCTCAAATCTTCATATCATGAAAACTACCATAGTTTCCACTGATCTTAATTTTTTCTGAACTCCTCTGTCTCCAAAAAGAAGTTGCAGGTTTACTTAAAATCTACTCTAGTTCCTAACCCTAACTATATATCTAAACCTTACTAGAAACCTAACTCTAAATTTAACCCTATTGAACCCTGAATAGGAAACTTAGGAAAACTCTGGAGTTTTTGTTAAATTTCAAACTTATTTTACTTGAAAGTGTTAGCAGAAAACTCAGTTTTACCTTAAAGCTTACCCTTCCCTAAGCCTAAGTCTAACCTGAACTAGACAAGCAACCCTAGCCCTAGAACTAATAGCCTCTGGATTCTAAAAACCATACAAATACATTAGTTTTTATTCATCCTAACTTTGATTCAACTCATCTCTCAAATAGTTTGTAGTTTTTCTCATTATCTTGCCATTTTTGTAACCCTAACCCTAACTGGAATATTGAGGCTAACCCTCACACTAACCATACCCTAATCTTAATAAGTATTAGCAGTTTCTTACTTCACATTCATCCTAATTCTAACTAGGCTTGTTATTCGAAGATTTACTTTCAGTTTGACCCTAAACTTTCCATTTCCCTAATGCTAACACTAACTCTAGCTGGAACTGAAACCTAACTTTCACCCTAATGATAGTCCAATTCTAATGTTTAAGAAAAATACTCTGTTTTTATTCATTCTAATGAATACTCCAGTTTGCACTCTGGAAATGAGTTTCAGTTTGCCCTAATTCCCATAAATTTTCTGACTCTTCCTCTGAAGTTATCTTGTTCCCTAACATGAACCTTTATATTATTTGTCCTCACATTCTCTTATCAGGAAAAATACTGTAGTTTCCAATGATCCTACCTTTTCCTGAACCCCTGTGCCCTAAAACAATTTCAGATTTACTTACCATCTATTCCATTAATTAACTCTAACTCTCAACCTAAACCTGGCTGGAAAACTCTCATTAATCATTACAAGAATGATCACTGAGAAATAAATATAATGATAATGCTCTAGTTACTGTTCAATCTCATATTTTTGCTACCACTTGTTAGTGAAAACTGAATATTATACTAAAAACTTTCCTATTCATAACACTATTCATAATCAGAACAAAATACTGACCCTAATGTTAATCCAAATTATATGTCAATACTAACACTAACACAAGTACACTAGTTTTCACTCATCCTAACTTGATTCAAATAAGCCTTCCAAAATAAGTTTCAATTTTTTTTCCAATATCTTAGTCATTTTCTAACCCTAAACTTAATCTTAACTAGAACATTGAGAATAACCATAACCCTAATTGCAAGTAGATTTTAATATTAATATCAATACTCTAGTTCACATTCATTCTAATTCCTGACAGGCTTATTCTAAAATTTACCTTCAATTTGACTCTCATTTTTTCTCCTTCACTCTAATCCCAATCATGTCTAGAATCCTAACCATATCCTTGACACTAATGTTATCTTACTTCTAAAATTTATGAAATATGGTTGATTTGTGTCATCCTTACTGAAATTCCACCTGTAATTCTTGAAATAAATTGAAGGTTTTCCTAAACGGTATAGATTTTATCACTCTTAACTCTGAATCTATCTTGTTCCTTAACAGGAATCATTATATCCATTGATCTCAAATCCTGATATTATGAAATACATTGTACTTCCACTATCCAAGCTTCTCCTGAATTCCTAGAACCTAAAATAAGTTCAGATTTACTTAACATTTAAAACATTTGTTTTCTTTTTCTTTTTGTTGAACGTGGGGCTTGAAATCTGGGCCTGGGCATGATCCCTGAGCTCTAGGTCATGATCCCTGAGTTCTTTAGCTCTAGGTGTGCACTTTACCACTTGAGCCACAGCACCACTTTTGAGTTTTCTGGTGGTTAATTGGCGATAAAAGTCTCATGGACTTTTTGCCCCGGCAAGCTTTGAACTGCCATCCTCAGAAAACAGCTTCCTGATTAGCTAGGATAATAGGCACGAGAAACTAGTTTAACCAATTTATTTATCCTATTCTCAACCCCCTTTAACCAGAAACCTAATCCTAATCACAATCTAATTTAACACCAAAATAGTTACTATTAGGAAAATTGTCTCGATTCTATTCAATCACACATTTTTTTTGCTTCTACTTCTTATTGGAAAACTAAATTTTACACTAAAGCGTATCCTTCCCTAAACCTAACGAGAAAAAAATGTAATTCACCCTTTAAGCCAAATTATGTCTGAATGTTTAAAGTAACACAGACACTGGTTTTCATTCATTCTAACCTTGATGCCATTCATTCTTCTTAAAATATGTTACTGTTTTACATCTTTTTATATCTTATATCTTTTTCTCATGCTAACCCCAAATCTAACTGGAACACCTTGCCTAATCCTAAAACTACATATAACCGAATCATAATGTTAATAGCAAGCTTCTATTGCACTTTTATTCTCTTGCTCAACATGTAGGTCTAAATTTTACTTGCATTTTGATCCTACATTTTTAAGTGTTTTTCTATTTCCTGTCAGGTTTTCTTTCTCTTTATCTTTCTTTTTTTTTTTTTTTTGTTCAGTCATGGGGCCTAAATTCTAGCATTGGGCGCTCTCCCTCCACTCTTCAGATCAGGGCAAGCGATTTACCACTTGAGCCACAGTGCCACTTATGGTTTTCTAGTGGTTTATTGGAGATATGAGCCTCACAGACTTTCCTGCCTGGGCTGCTTTGAACTCCGATCCTCAGACATCAGCCCCCTGCGTAGCAAGGATTACAAGCGTGAGCCACTGACACCCATCTTTATTATTTTTTTAAATTTTATTTTATTGTAAAGATGCTTTAAAGTCAAATTAGTTACACGAGTAAGGTAATGGGTATATTTCTTGTTGAGCATTGTTAAACACTTCTTTGTTGTTCTCCTACTACCCCACCTCCCTTACTCCTCGTTCCCCATGGTGTAAAGTTCATTTTCAACATAGGGTCTTCTAAGTATCATTGTTGCATCCTGCATTGAACCTATTTCACTAATCCTAATTCTAATTCTGTCTGAGATCCTAAACCTAAACATAATAATAATGATAGCTCAATTCAGAAGTTAACAAAAATATTCAAGTTTTTGTTCATCCTGTTAATCCACTATACAACTTGAATTAATTGCAGTTTAGCTCATTTTTTTCCCAAGTTAGATTATATGTGCAAATATAAAGATGTAACTTTATGTGAATTACAGAAGATCTTTGGAAGAAGAAGTAATGAAAAGAAAATAGAGGCAGGGAGTATAATCAAATGCTTTAAACATATTATGGTATTGCCACTGCTGACAATTAATAATCGTTAACAAAATACCTAGTATTTTTTAAGAGAGCCATTGATATATCTGGGGAATAAAATACTTGTGTTAGATGAACTTTGTTCATGCGTATTTTATATTGTTATTGGTCAATTATTTAACTTAATGAACAAAAATGTATCAAATAAGATTCCATGAAAAATATACAAAACACTTTTTTAGTAATTGAGAAAAAGTTATAGTCATGAATTTTAGGAAACTAAATTTCTATTTCCCTATGAAGCAATGATTTAAGTTTACTAATCTAGTTACTTTAGATATCATAATTGGCATGAAAAACAACTAACTGTACATCTTGTTTCTTGAATGAGTGATGTTTAAACATGGTCTTTCATTCAAATGAATACTTAGGTTTACTTTCAAAATAAATGCAATTTTATCTCCTTTCACAGCAAGTACTTACCCTGCAATTAAATGTATTAGTATATTCAGGTATTTAAAAGCTAAAATTTCTATTTTTGATATGTAGCTCTACATATTCAGAATGACACGTTTTTTGTATTCGTAAATGTCTAACCTCTGGGATTTTTGCTTCATCAATATAAATTATCTCATGAGGTTGTTGCAAAGGATCCAGTAACCAGTGTGGTCAAAAATATTTCCTAAATTCTAAATTTAAGTCTAATCATTTTTAGCCTTTGATTATATCATTTATTGTCTCTTCAGAGCAATTAAGCTAAAATAATTACTACTTTTTAAACATTTTGCTCACATTGTAAATAATATCAACACAGGTCACAAAGAGACTGATTATTTCAGACTCATCATATTTGGTAAAGTTAGTGTGAAGAATGTAGAGAGCAGAAGGTTCTTATACTCAATAAATATTTTTGGTTAATTTAAATTAAATTAAATATCTGGATTTCTAATTTGGAGGTTAATCACATGGAAACATGAAAATAATTTTTAAAAAATAATTACTTTGGGCCCATTTTTCTTCTTAAAATATGAAGCAAAAATATCTCTAAGAAATGTATTTTTTTCAATAAAATGTTTCAACCCTTAATAAAGTGCTTTATACTTTAATAAAAGGCTGTCTCAAAATAGAAATTCTGCAACTAATCTAATGTATGTTTTCATGCACAAAATTCTGTGGCTTCTAGTCTTATGAGATTTTAATTATATTTTATATTTGTGACATGATCCCTACTTATATTTATTACAAACTTCTGTAATTATACAAATCATGCCGGTACACACACACTAACTTACATAAGATAATATTCAAACAAAATTATCTTTTTTTTATGTCTCCAACAGGGTTGGATGCTGTGCTGAAGTATATTAAATGAAAGCACTCTAACAAAGAGTCTTTATGAAATGGAAATTTGCAACATGAGGATGGGAACATGAGCACTTTCAACTTGGCTGAACAGGAATTTTTGTTTCTACAGTACTTTCTTACCTTTTAATCACACAGGGAAAGCCATAAAATTTGAAATGCATATGAAGGAATTGCATTCCTAAAATATGTGGCAACCCTGCTCCAAAGGTCGATCTTATCACTGGTTCTTTGTGCTTGCTGCCTGATCTATTTCTCTATCATATGTTTCATATTATTAAACATATTAGTAATTCAGCAGTAAGTATATTACAGGAAATTCCTGAAAATCACAGCTATTACAGCTTAATAATCAGAAGAGAGGAAAAGGATTATATTAATCTCCAATTTCTCCCTTTGGCCTTCAATTTGCCAATCAATTTTCAAAACAATCATGTAAGATGTTAGTTTATTTTTCCCTTTTTAATTAGAGATTAAGCAAGTGTTTTTTGCAGTAAAAAGTGATGACAGTGGTATCAGAGCTCTGGTAAGGGCACCTTCTCCTTAACAAGTAATGCTCTATGGACTGTAAACATAGAAGCCACACTAAAATTCTCTACACACACACACACACACACACACACACACACACAAACACACACACACACACAGCTGCCACCCAGACACATCAGAGATAAGTTCCATTACCTTGTAATGATAGTTGATTGATGTTTGCTGCATTGCTTTATCTCAGCTTCAAGATCTTGCCTGGACCTTTATCTTTCCCCGAGATCAACTCCCTAATTATTAGTATACCGTGTGTCTGTGTATTCACAATAGGTTCCTGGATGCTTCAGGCCAATTAATACCCTGAATAGAGTATCCTCAAACTTCACATCCAAGTCAAAACTCCATGAGTTTATACATCGTTGCAAAATACTAAAATTTATTGGATATAGAAACCAAGAGAAAACCCACCTTGTTGCTTTAGTAGCAATTGACATCATGAAAGTAGAAGAATATTAATCAAGAACTGAGGTAAGAGAATGGGAGTATGTCTAAAATGTTGAATACTGGATGTGTGTTACAGATACAAAATCATGATCTATAGGCTTATTTATTGAAAAGGTCATTATATATTGAAAGCACTATTTACAAATACAGTTTTCCAGTTACTTTGCTTACCTATCACTTCTGATGACAAATCTGCTCATGAATTTTTACAGGATCTTTGAATAAATGACACGATTTGCATGTATGTATCATCTTAAGGAAATTCAGTATGTTTTTACATCTTTCTTTCTATATGACAAGCCCTTATTTTTTGTTTCCCTGTTTGCTGAATAAATGTATTCCTGGAAACAGAATATTCACATCAAATCTGGGTGTAATTTTTATTTTTTAAATTTGAAATATAAACTTTGTTGTGACTAGTCATTTTCTAAAGATGAGTGATATTCATGAACACTAAAATGTTGGTGCCTTTAAGTAAATTGAGACTTGATGTGGTATTTGTCTAATTGACTTAACCAACAACAATAACAATAAACATTTAGTTAGTAAATGCAAAATAAACAATTCATACTTGGAATATATAATTGCTCCTTCCATACTGATACCTGTACTTTCCCTATATTAGTATATTATTTTGAAAAAAAAAACTTTTGATCATTAATTCACGGCAATTAATGCCAGGAATGTGCTTAGATGTCAGGTGAAGATTAATTCTGGAAATTCAAAGATTCCAGGCTTTTGAGTGGTCACTGCTAAACACAATTAGAAATGTAGTATAAGTGAAATTTGGAAATCTTTTTGGTAAGTCATGGCACCAAAAAGGCAGAGGCTAATTAATAGTTTTTACAGAAGAGAAGGAATAACTCCAGATGGAAGGAATAAATGATAATAACTATGTTATACCACAAAATGTTCTAGGGAACCATTTTTGGTTATTAAAGAACTAGTCATCAACAAGGCTTATTCCTCATTGCCTTTAGCATTGTAGTAATTAGTCTAATTCTTAATCTCTGTGTGATAAGTTGTATATCCTTCTATGCTGTACTTTCATACCTGAACTCCTTTGCTTTCTAAAAATCACAGTCTTTTATATTTCTCTATGAACAATTTCTGATATTAAGTCGACAAATCCAGACAGCAGAGGATGCTAATGTAAGAGTCCCTTAACACATGAATCATTAATGTAACAACATGGAAAAGGAGGATAAATTTATTGCTACCTCGATTTTTCTGAAAAGTTGCAATGTCATCATTTGATTCAAATTTCCATTCTTTGTCTACATAGTGTCAATAAGTGCACATAATTGCAAATATAAGACGGATGCTGGTGGCTCACACCTGTAATCCTAGCTACTCAGAAAGTTGAGACCACAAGATTGTGGTTCAAAACCAGCCTGGTCAGGAAAGTCCATGAGACTCTTATATTTAATTAACCACATAAAACCCAGAAGTGGTGCTGTACCAAAAGTGACAGAGTGCTCAACTTGAGCTGAAGAACTGAGGGACAGGGCCCAGTATCAGAGTTAAAGACCCAAGACCAACAAAAAAGTGCAAATATGACTTTAAGTTTCCCCAAAAGGAACGACAAAAGCAATAGTAATCTTCCCAAGTAGAAAAAATAATTCCAAAATGATTCAGTGCACCTTTTTTATGGTTTCTTAGCTGGACATATTCTCTTCTTTTAAAAATTGTCAAATATTAGCTTTATAATAAACTTCATCTAATATTTCTTGGCTCATAGGAGAAGTCCATACAGTTGAAGTCACTTGAATTTATTACTATCTCAGTTCAGACAACCCAGGCAGGAGAGTCTGTCTAACTCTTATCTGTGATTAAACACTAAAAAAGCCAGAAGTGGAGTTTAGGCTCAAGCAATAGAGTACTAGGTTTGGGGGAAGTTGGGCACAAAAGACAACTGTACTGGGACATGATCCATCCTCTGGGTTCAAGCCCCAAAACCAGCACAAACTAAACAAACAAAGAAATAAAAAAACACATGTTTCTTTGAGACCATCCTTAAAGCACTGGTTTGAGAAGAGGCTCCTTTCGCTGATCGTACTCACTGGATCCTGCTTTGTGGAATCCTTATTGCTATGGAGAACTCGGGACCAGACTAAAGAATTGGGTAACTGACTCCTGCAACAAGAGAATCATCTCAGGAGTGAAATATCTGTCCATAAGTCTCTTTAAAACTCTCATAACTTTGTTTCTTTGCAGGAGAGCACTTTTAAAACAAATTTATTTCCTTTTATTCTATGCTGGCCTTAAAATGGCATATTGTTTCCTTTTGTTATACTCTTAACTAGAAGTTTACAGACAAGGTTTATATAAGTAAAGGACACACTTGAAAAAGTCAGGAACAGAGTTTCCTTCAGGCCTTGGATTCTTTTCTTGTACCATAAAAATGACAGCACAAATTACCATGATCTTTGTCATTTTCCTATGTTCAACTCCTCTCTTGGGATCAGTTTTCACTTGCAATAACAGTTCCTTCCACTTACTTCCAGTAACTATCTATGGTGCTGCTCCAGGTAAAATGAATATTTTCTGGCTTCATTGAAATAGCACAAGTATATCTTTGAACATGAGGTAAAATGTGTTTCAGAGATAACTTTATAACAAGAAAATATTGAATTTGCATGGCTTATGAAACCTTATTCATGTACATATGGCCATATAAGATGATGTTAAGTGAAATGGAACCCAAGATAGGGACATAACTTGCTTTTTCGTTCATGCTATTTTTTTAAAAGTATCTAACATGTAGTATGTGAATTTTTGTTTCTCTTCTATTTTCTTCCTCCATGGTATAACCCCTGTTTTCATTATATTTATTGTCAGCGACCTGCATCTTGCATATACATTTTTCTAATGTGGGAGGGGAAGGGAAATAACAAAATGCTTAAACAAGTATACAGTATGACCTATTGTATCAATGAGTTGTACAAGGCACTATGTAGAAAATTAGCTTTACAACTTGAGGAGGGGAGAAGGGAGTTGTGTTTGTGGGGAGGAAAAGGATTGTAGGAGAAAAACAAAAGAGGAGGTAACAATGCTTGATAGATAATGTACTCATTAACTTTCTTATGTAACTCTAACCCTTCTTTAAACCATTTTTACAATAAAAAACATGAAAAAAACATCCTGGACTACTTTAAGTTCAAATTTCCTAAGTGCTCTGTAATTAAGACCAATTTTATGTGGGAAGAATGTTCTCAGAAATATTTTTTGTGAGTGTTTGTTTTGTGCATTATTTCCCAAGTGTACATAAGTTAGAAGTAGGAAAAACAATAGGAATAATAAGAGAAAAAGAAGTTTTGTGCTTAAGTATAATGGTTCAATACACTATAGAAGACTCTTTCAATAAGATAACTTTGAAACAATAAAATCCAAGGCCAGTATGTAGATCTATGGGAGTGATATAGGGAAAGCATTACTACTAAGTGGAACATGGACGATGAGGCCACTCTTGTCTTCTACTAGGTCTAAATCATGGTAGCTAATCATGCAAATTTGTAAAAAGTAGAACAGAAGAGCAATTCTGGTTCCAAAACTAGTCAGATATAAGAGCATGGACTTAACTGGAAAAAAAGGCCATATTGAGAGAGCAGGAAATATAGTAGCAATGAACTGGTGGATAAGATCACGTTTCTTTTTCTTTTTTAGTTTTTTTTTTTTTTTTGATGGTTGTGGGTCTTGAACTCTGGGACTGGGCGATGTCTCTCCCCTCTTCAGCTCAAGGCTAGAGCTCTACCATTTGAGCCACAGTGCCAATTCAAGTTTTCTGGTGGTTAATTGGAGATAAGTGCCTCAGAAAACTTTCATACTGGTGCTTGATCTGAACTGCAATCCTCAGATCTCAACCTCCTGAGTAACTAGGGTTAGGTTTGAGCCACCAGTACCAGGCTGAAGATCACATTTCTAGCAGTATACACTCAGGATATGTAATGTGTATATTCATCTATCTTTGTATGAAATCTTGAGTTAAAAATCTAGGCTACAAGTCAGACTTTACATTCACAAAAATGTTTGTAGTTTAAAACCATACTCCTGAAAAAATAAAAACTAAGAATGTAAAACAGTCTGGAAAGTTAAGTTTGCATCCAGCTTCGGCAGAACAGTCTTTGCAACACTGCCTATAATTAACCAGCCAAAAACTGCATTGGATGAATGGCTCAAGTGATGGGATACTAGTTATGAGCAACAGTGCTGAATAATAG
This sequence comes from Dipodomys spectabilis, assembly GCF_019054845.1. Taxonomy (NCBI): domain Eukaryota; kingdom Metazoa; phylum Chordata; class Mammalia; order Rodentia; family Heteromyidae; genus Dipodomys; species Dipodomys spectabilis. The sequence continues at coordinate 1,475,940 of NW_024870849.1, forward strand.
CCTGAGGTTTCTGCATACATACATACAAACATTTACACACGCACAGAAGCACTTATATGTGCAAACACACATATGAAACAACTCTCACAATGTGTAGAAAAGTTAGAAAATAATAGATAATATGTCCTGTGTAAGACTAGAATCAATTGATAATTTTTAATATTAGAAAGTCGTCACGTGAACTTTCCCCCCAAAAGCTTGAGACTATTACATAGGTAGTGACCAGAGATAGTAAAAGAGCCAAGTAATAATTATTAAAGGGATCGGTTCCATGGAAGAATGAATCAGAGACCCCTGCAGGTGCATCTGAAAATGTTCATATCCTGTGTCAAATGTTAGAACATCTTTGAAAATTGTACAGAAACAGTTTGAGCAGTCAGTCTAGTGGATAAGATCATCAGAGAAGTTCAGAATTACTAGTATGTTTCTCGATTAAATAAACCAACAAACTATGGCAGGGCAATGCGATACAAGTCTGGAATTCTAGCACTCTAATACAGGAGATTAGAGAGTGGATAAAATAGTAATATCTTCCCTGGACTAGGTAGTATAATTTTGCCTCAGTAAAACAAATGAAAGGACAAGAAAGGAATTCACAGTTGGAAGTTTGGGCTAATTTTGTCATTACTTTTTGAGAAGTCAAGTTTCCTGTTGAAATGCAACTCATATATCATTCTCAGTCATGTTTTGAATGCTCTCTTCATTACAAAATAATTCTAGATGCAAAATAGTTCATGATTCTGAACCAAAAATTTGAAAAATTTAGCATCATTATGTTGGATTCCAAAGAAATAATGAAGGATTACAAAAGCTTAAGCCTGGAGAAACAGCAAAGTTATCTAATGTAGGACTTTGTAGACCCTACTAAATTAGAATTTAGATTTAAAATAAATATCTATTTCTTGTAATTTCATATTCTACAGGATACTATAAAATGCTTTTTAATTAGAAGTTTTAATTTACAAATTCACAAATGATTCTGGCATTCTATTTGTCTAGAATATTCTTTCAAGAGAGTTGTAATTAGGACTTAGTTAATAGATAATTCCAAAAGTTCATGTATAACATGATAATGTGAATAATCTAGAAAGAGTTGACAATAAATGGATGCTATTAATTTATAAATTTAGTAAAAGAGCAATATTTGAGACTTCGGTGTAACATGGTATGAAGAGAGTTATTGTTTGAAATCTTTTTTCTTCTACCTGTACATAACAAAGGAAGAAATTTCCTTAATTGTATACCTCTGTATACAATGAGAAAAATGCTAGGTTTGGGGTTTGTTTTCATTTTGTTTTTGTTGTTTTGTGTGTCCTAGGGCTTCACGACTGGGCCTGGGCACTTTTCCTGAGCCTGTTTTTTGCTCAAGGATACTGCTCTAACACTTGAACCTCAGTGCTACTTGTGTCTGGCTTTTCCTGAGCAGTTTATTGGAGATAAGAATCTAAGGAACCTTCCTGCCTGGGTGGGCTTTGAACCATAATATACAGATCTTTGCCTCCTGAGTATCAATGTAGATGAAAATATATGTATAAATAATATTTTCAAGTTTTCTGATCTTAAGATCACCACTTGAGGGAAAATGATGCAGCAAAGTTTAGTGTAGTGTTCTTTCAACAATAGAAAGGGCATAACATTAGCAGAAGTGTAGAATTTTTTCACAATACTGATAAGCTAGTCATGCTGTGAATTTAGGGAATTTTAAGGTGCACCTTACAAGGTGGAAACTGTTGGGTTAGAATGACTTTACTGCATAAAATGTTGGGATTGATTGTCATTGAAATAATAGCTTACTATGATAAACAAATGTTCACTCTAGAGGAATTAATTATTATAGATACTTCATAGTTTTATCTGCTACCAGAATGTGGCTAGTTTCTCTGTTGACCTTTAAATATGTAATGCCCCATTGGAAACTGCATCTATTGCAGAATTAAATAAAATGCATACAGGCACTGTTTTAAATGTCTCTGGTATCGCATGCTCAGAATTTGAAAATGAGTTGTTAGTCGAACACATACATTCTGTCCTCTTAACAAATATTCAGTTTTAAAAATTAGGAGTTTCCAGAGAATTGAACTATTTTCTATTTAGTATGAGACAATACTAAAATAATGCTTTTTAAAAAAATAATGGCAAGTATATTCTGAAAATTTTTATAGTTTGATAGCATTCAAGTTGATGATCCTCTGACAAAGACAGGGGAAATTAATTCAAATTAAAAGCCAAATATTGTTCATTAAAAAAAAATTTAATACACATAGAATATCATTTACTATAGAAATACCGTGAAATTATATTTTATGTAGCTTATTTTTAAATTTAATTTTATTGTCAAGGTGATATATAGAAGGGGTTGCAGTAATTGTAAGGTAGTGAATATCTAACAAGTCGAACTTTTTATGCCCTCCCTCATTTTTCTCACACTTTTACTTCATCCCAATACGCCTCACAAGTTGTAATGTGAATATCCTACATCTTTTCTTGTGAGTATTGCTATTGCATTGGTTTTCCCTTTGTCCTTTGTCTCGCCATTTTGTTGTACCTCTACCTTTGCCAAATTAAGATAAATGTGTATATAATACACAGGATACTGAAATCAAATACAGCATGGAATAAACCATAGGGGAAAACACAAAAGAAAAAATAAATAATGTGGTGATTGAAGGTGTTTAATGAGAAATCAAAATGTATAAGTAGTCCTTTGCTACAAGTTAAATCTCACTTTTTCTTTTTGGAGAATATAATGATCAAAGTAATATTTGAGAATCAGCAAGCAATTGTTCAGAATCATGCTTCCAGTGCAAGTGGATCAACAGTAAGTAATTCTCAATACCATTTTCCACAAAGTTTTGTCACAGATACAATCGGCCTGCCTTCTCTTGCTGCATTCCTAGCCTGGACCTATTCCTTCATTGTACATGAAAAGTGTGATTCAATTGATTTCATTCATATCTGTTCCTAGAATTATCAAGGATTTAGATTCTTGTCTGCAATATGATTAAACCTACGTCTCTTCATATAGGCTGCTAAAAATGTATTTACCCAATTCAAGTAAATACATAAATTCTATTTCCATCTTTTTTAAACCATAAAATTCTTCTTCCTCTATAAATTGATCAGAGGCATGCATTTGTGGCTATCTGGGTCATTGCACATCTGTCTCTCTTCCTCTCTCTTTAATATTTCTCATAGATAATAGGATTGCTCTATAATTATCGTAATTCATTTTGCTTTTATATTTTTGGCTGCATCATTTTACTTTCTGCTCTGCCATTTCCCAAATCATTTATATAGAAGGCATTATTTCATCTTTTCTCATTCCTAGAATAAGCTGCACATGAAGACACCACTGGTCCTTATTTTCAGTCTGTATCTTTGAATACGGAGGAAAATCTTTCCTCCGCTCTCCATCAATTCCCTACTCTCCAGTTAGAATAATTTTGAATAGTAAAAATGGAAAAAGGGAAAATAAATCATGGTGAAAACACAGATGCAGAAAATTCACCGGATTTTTCTGAACAGTTCAACTAACCTGATCTATTAGGGAAATACATGGACACCTCATTCCCATCGTCACTCAAAGTCTCAAGTTAGGCAATTCTAATGAAGACGAGGAACATGATGAAAAAGTGAGGAATGGTATCAATTGCAAGAAAAATGGAGAAGGATCCATGCAAATTTCTTCTTTGGGCTGCTGAAAATAATCAGGTTATTACACTGCAGAGACTACTTTCCAAAAAGGCCACTCATGTGAATACTAGGGATGACGATGATTATACCCATATTCATCAGGAAGCCTACAGTGGACACTTAGACACTGTCCGTGAGTTGGTGACTCAAGCGGCAGATATTCATGCAATAACTGTAGATGGCTGAACAACCCTGCGCAGTGCTTATATGTGGAATAATATTAGAGAGGCTTTTTTCTTACTTCATCATGATGCAGATACCAATGACCCCCTTGCATCTTGCTGCTGGGAATAGAGATAGCAAAGACATGTTCGATCTGCTTCTGTTGAACCATTATGTCTGAAGATCAACTTGGAAGAAACTGTATTTGATATTACCAAAAGGATAAGTATGTATCACTACCTCTTTGAAGTTTTGGAAGGCTGTACAAATTGCTCTCCTAAGTCATAATGGTTTGGTTAAGTTTCTTAAATTTCAAAAATGCCATTGCATTCTTTGTTTCCATACAAAGTATTTTCACAATCCAAATAACAATAAAAGCTTACTATAACATTTCATAGATTCCATGGAAGTCTTCCAAGTGAATTGCCTGACTTTGATGTCAAAATGTATTCAAGAGTTAGTTGTATACATCTATAATGATTTCTGGAGAGTTTGTGCTTTTTTATTGTAATTAAGTGGTTACATAATTTCCCTAATTTCACAGTATTGTGGGATAGTGATGCTCAATTAAAGTCACAAACACATTCTAACATTTCTGGAGCAAATTGTCTATCACAGTCTATAACATTTATGAGTTCTATGAGCTTTGCGATACAGTTATTACTTCCACATTGGTTGGTATGTACATTTCTTTTGTTTTGCATAACATCAGCTGTTCCCTTTTTCCCACTTGTTTTCTCCCTCCCATCCCTGCCATTAACTTGCTTAGTTCATTTTGGTAAATGTCCAGTGCAGCTCACGGGTTTTTCCCTGATTCCCTCTACTTCTATGTCATCTTCCTGGTTCCCCTCCATTGTACACATATATACCATACATGTGATCAGCAGCATGGGGTTATTTAGTAGGGATTCGACCAGATGAGTGGAAGTCCTTTGTTTCTTAAGTCCTGTTAATTTTGTCGTATTGCCTAACATTTTGGTTTTAACATCCACTTATCAGGGAGAACATGTACTGTTTGTCTCTTTGCTCTTGTCTTACCTTGCTCAACATGATCACCTTCTAGCTCCATCCATTTCCCTGCAAATGCCATTATTTTATCATTTCTAATGGCTGGATAATATTGCATTGTGTATAGATGCCACAATTTTGGGATCCATTCATCTGTGGTGGGACATCTGGGTTGTTTCCATATCCTGGCTATTACAAACAGTGTGGCAATAAACATGGAGGTGCATGTGTCCCTGTATACTGGTTCCTGTTGTTCAGGATGGATGCCTAGAAGTGGTATGACTTGGTCATAAGGGAGGTCAATATTTAGCTTTCTTAGGACCCTCCAGACTGTTTTCCAAACTGGTTGTATAAGTGTACATTCCCACCAGCAGTGTAGTAGGGTTCCTCTTTCTCCGCATCCCCTCCAGCGTTTGTCATTGGCTGACTTGAGGATGTGGGACATTCTGACTGGGGTAAGGTGGTATCTAATGATTGTCTTTATTTACATTTCCTTCACAACCAGGGATGGTGAACATTTCCTAATGTGTTTCTTTGACATTCTTATCTCTTCTTCTGAGAAGTCTCTCTTCAGTTCCCTTGCCCATTTAGTAATTGGTTTGTTAGGTTTTTGAGGTCCTAGTTTCTTGAGTTCCCTGTACATACTGGATATTAACCCCTTTTCAGATATAGTGCTGGTAAATATTTTTTTTCCCAATTAATTGATTGTCTTTCTAGCTTGGTTGCGATAGCTTTAGCTTTGCAGAAGCTTTTTATTTTAAGGTAGTCCCATTTGTCATGTCTCACTCCAATTTGTTGTGACCCTGGGACTCTGTTCAGGAAATTCTTTCCTGGACCTATAAGTTCAAGTGTCTCTCCTACTCTGCCTGCAGAGGTTTCAGAGATTCAGGTTTAATGTTAAAGTCTTTAATCGATTTTGAGTTGATGTTGGTGTATGGTGATATGCTGGAGTCCACTTTTATTATTCTGCATGTGGCTGCCCAGTTTTCCCAGCACCAGTGGTTGAAGAGGCTGTGTTTCTTCCATTGTCTGTCTTTGGTTCCTTTGTCAAATATCAGCTAACTGTAGGCATGTGGATTTATTTCTAGATCTTCTATTCTATTCTATTGGTCTTTGGGTCTGTTTTGGTGCCAGTACCATGCTGTCTTTGTTATTATGGCTCTATGGTAGAGTTTGAAGTACGGCATGGATATCCCTCCCATGTTGTCTTTATTCACTAGAATTGTTTTGGCTATTCTAGGTATTTTGTGGTTCCATATGAATTTTTGGACTGTTTTCTGTATTTCAGAGATGTACATCATTGGGATTTTAATAGGAATTGCATTGAATTTGTATATTAATTTGGGCAGTATTGCCATTTTCACTATATTGTCTGCCTATCAAGAGCATGGGAGGTCGTTCCATTTCCTAGTGTCTTCTGTAATTTTTTCTTTAACTTTTTATAGTTTTCATTAAATAGTTCTTTTACATCTTTGGTTAGGTTAATTCCTAAATATTTTATTTTGTGGGAGGTTATTGTGAATGGGGTTGCTTCCCTTATTTCCCTCTCTGCTTGTACATTGTCAGTGTACAGGAAGGCAACTGATTTTATTGGATTGATTTTTGTATCCTGCCACTTTGCCAAAGTGATTTTTGATTTCTAAGAGTTTGGGGATGGAGTTTTTGGGATCATGAAGGTATAGTATCATGTCATCTGCAAAAAGGCATAGTTTAATTTCTTCTTTCCCTATGCAGATCCTTTTAATGTATCCCTTCCACTCCTCAAATTTACATATATATATATATATATATATATATGTATATATAAGATACAGAACACTAGAATCAAATACAGTGAAAACAGGTGTTTACCATGGGGGAATAACGTACATAGTGCATTATAAGCATATTAAAAACAAAAGAAAGAGAGGAAAAACCGCTTGTGTCTCTGACTTGGGGTACATTTCACTTAACATCATTTTGCATGTTCAAATGTACCTCGCCTTTGATCTTCTCTGCTTGTCCTAGACATGTACTAATCCTTGTAAACAAAGTTAAAACAAGGTAAACTATGGGACCTATGTTTCTTTGGGTCTGGCTTACTTCACTCAATATAATTTTTACCAAGTCTTTCCATTTCCTAACAAATGGGGCAGTGTCATTCTTTCTGATGCAATCCTAGAATTCCAGTGTGTGTGTGTGTGTGTGTGTGTGTGTACCACATTTTTTGAACCATTCATCTACAGAGGGGCATTGGTGTTGTTTCCATATCATAGCTATGGTGAATAATACTGCACTAAACATGGTTGTGCTGGTAGTTTTGTGATCATTTGGGTAAGTGCGCAAAAGTGGGGTTACTGGGTCATTGGGGAGCTCTAGGTGGAGTCTTTTGAAGAAATTGCATTATGCTTTCCAAAGTGGTTAAACAAGTTTACACTCCTACAAGTAATGCAGTAGGGTTCCCTTTTAGCCACATCCCTACCAGCATCTGTCATCGTTTCATTTCTTGATTATAGCCATTCTAACTGGAGTGAGGTGTAATCTCAATGTTTTGATTTGCATTTCATTTAGGACTAGAAAAATTGAGCATTTCTTCATTTGTCTAATGGAAATTTTTTATTTCCTCTTCAAAGAAGTCGCTCTTTAAGTCTTCAGCCCACTTATTTATTCGGCAGTTGTTCCTTTGAGGATTTGTTGTTGTGGGATTTATGATTTTGAGTCCTAAGTATATTTTAGATATAAGACTTTGTCTGTTTTATGACTCATGAAGAACTTCTCCCAGTAAGTGGGCTTTCAATTGATCTTACTATCTATGAGCTTTACCTTGCAGAAGCTCTGCTGTTTCATGCAATCCCATTTCTACAACCTTTTTGTGATTTGTTGTTTCTGGTTCTCTATTAAGAACATTTTGGCCTGTGCTAAAGAGCCCTAGTTTCTCTTATCCTTCATGTAATGTTTTCACGGTGTCTGCTTTTATTTTGAGGTCTTTGATCCATTTTGACTTGATTCTCATGCAGGGTGATACACACACACACACACACACACACACACACACACACACACACATATGGCTAGCTTTAGTTTTTATTCAGGTGTTTAACCAATTTTAACACCACCATTTACTGAAAAGGCTGTCTTCCTTCCATTCTATTTTTTTTAGCTCCCTTGTCAAAGATTAGGTGGCTATAGGTCAGTGGGTTTATTTCTGAGTCTTCAGTCCTATTCCATTGGTCCTCAGTACTGTCCTTGTGCCAGTATCAAGCTGTTTTTATTACTATGGCTTTTTACTATAGTTTGAAATTTAGAACTGATATTACTCCAGTGCTGTTCTTTCTGCTAAGAATAGACAAACCTACAGCCAGCATTATACTTATTGGTGAAAAGTTAAAGCCATTTCTTATTAATTCAGGGAAGAGATAAGGATGTCCGCTCTCTCCACTCCTCTTCAACTTAATATTAGAATGCTAGCAGGGACAATAAGACAAGAAGGAAAATTAAAGGGAATCCAAATAGGGAAAGATGAAGTAAAACATACAAGATGATCAATGGAGTAGAATTGAAAACCCAGAAATGAACCTATAGTCCCATAGCCATCTAATTTTCGATAAGGGGGCTAAAAATATACAATGGAAAATGAGAGCATCTTCAGTAAATGGTACTGGCAAAATTCGTTAAGTACTTGTAGAAAACTAAACCTAGATCCTTATTTATTACCCTTTCAGAATCAACTCCAAATGGATTAAAGTCTTCAGAGTCAAATCAGACACTCTGAAAATATTACAGGATGGAATAGGTGCAACCCTAGATCTCCTTGGCACAGGCCTTAATTTTCTTAATAGAGTCCCAGAAACACAAAAAAAAAATCAAAAAATGTTTGGACAAATGGGATTGCATGCAATTGCAGAGGTTCTGACTGGCAAAGGACATAGCTAGCAAGATGACTAGAAAGCCCACGGATTGGGAGAAGATCTTCACTAGCCATAAAACGGACAAGGGTCTCATACATAAAATATACCTGGAACTCAAAAAATTAAATACCCCAACAACAAATCTTCAAAGAATTAACTGCCCAATAAATAAATGTGCTAAAGACTTAAAGAGAATTTCTCTGAAGATGAAAGAAGGATGGTCAATAAACACATGAAGAAATGCTCGAACTCTCTGGCCATGAAAGAAATGCAAATCAAAACAGCATTGAAATACCACCTAATCCCAGTTAGAATGGCTATAATCAAGTACTCTAATAACAGATGCTGGAGGGGATGTGGACAGGAGAGAACCTTACTGCATTGTTGGTGGCAGTGTAAACTTGTTCAACCACTTTGGAAAGCAATATGGAGGTTCCTCAAAAGACTCCACATAGAACTCCCCTATGACCCTCCAATCCCACTTTTTGGCATTTACCCAAATGTTCACAAACAAGACCACACTAAAGCTTCCAGAAAGGCAATGTTTATTGAATCATTATTTACCATAGCTAAGATATGGAACCAACCCACATGACCCTCAGTAGATGAATTGATCTAGAAAATGGGGTATATACACACAATGGAATTCTATGCCTCCTGAGAAAGAATGACATTGTCCCATTTGTTAGGAAATGGAAAGACTTGGAAAAAAATTATATTAAGTGAAGTAAGCCAGGCCCAAAGAAACATAGGTCCCACGGTCTCCCTTATTTACAGTAACTAGCATATGTCTGAGTCAAGCAGAATAGGCCAGATAAGTTGATGTTAGGGAAATGAACCCTAAGATATCTATTCAAATGTTTTTTTTTTCTTTCATGGGATTGTTTCTAAATTTCTTTGTTGCTTTGTATGTGCCTCCTCCATGGTATAACCCCTGCTTTCACTATATTTGATGTTGGTAAAATTTGTGGAAGGGAAGGGAATAAAACCAATCATTTAAATAGGGATACAGTTGGACCCATTGCAACAATGAGATGTTCAAGTCGTTATATCGAAAACGAACTTTACTACTTTGGTAGTGGGGAGGAGGATTGGGTGGGGGCATGGAGGGAGGATGGGAAGGGGAAACAAAGTAGTAGGCTACAATGCTTCAGACGAAACGTACTCATTATCTTCCCAGGTAATTTTAATCCCTTTGTACAATTTTTCACAATAAAAAATAATGAATTTAAAAATAGAAAAAAAGAAGAAAAAACATGAAAATGACATGATCTTTTATTTAATGGACCCCATGGACTCCACTCCCAAGTTACGTGAGCTGATCAGAAACTTTGGCCAACTAGAAGAATACAATTTTGTCTCAATAAAACCAAACAAGAAAGGAATAAAAAATAAACAAGAAAGGAATACACAGTTGGAAATTTGGGCTAATTTTGTGATTATGCTTTAAGAAGTCAAGTTTCCTATTGAAATGCAACTCATATATAATGCTCAGTTTTGTTTTAAATTTTGTCTTAATTACAGAACATTTCTAGATGCAAAACAGCTCATGATTCCCAACCAAAAATTTGAAAAAGTAAGTATCATTCTGTTAGAATCCCAAGAAATTATGAAGGATTACAAAACTTTAAGCCTGATGAAATAGGAAAGTTCGTTTAATGTAGGACTTTGTAGACCTGGCTAAATTAGAATTTAGATGTAAAATAGATATTTTATGTTTGTAATTTAATATTCTATAGGATACTACAAAATTCTTTTCAAGTAAAAGATTTAATTTACAAATTCACTAATGATTCTGGCATTCTAATTGACTAGAATATTCTTTCAAATAAGGTATAATAAGAACTTCGTTAATAGATAATTCCAACAGTTCATGTGTAAGATGATAATGTGAATAATTTAGGCAAATTGTCAACAAATTGATGACATTAATTTACAAATATAGAAAAGGAGCAATCTTTTGAGATTTTGGTGTAACTCGGTATGAAAAGTGTAATTGTGTGATTTTTTTTTTCTATCTGTACGTAACACAGGAAGAAATTTCCTTAATTATATACCTCTATACAATGAGAAAAATGCTAGGTTTGAGGTTTGTTTTCATTTTGTTTTTGTTGCTTGGTTTGTAGTAGGGCTTAACCTCTGGGAATAGGCACTGTCCCTGAGCCTGTTTTTGCTAAAGGCTGCTGCTCTACCACTTGAACCTCAGTGCCACTTGGGTATGGCTTTTCCTTATGAATTTATTGGAGATAAGAATCTAAGGAACTTTCCTGCCTGGGTGGACTTTCAACCATAATCTTCAAATCTTAATATTAAGATATACAGATCTCCTGAGTATCTATGATAGATAATATATATAATAAAATAAAATAAAAAATAAAATTAAAAATAAATAATATTTGCAAGTGTTCTGATCTCAAGAATACCACTGCAGGGAAAATGATGTAGCAAAGTTCAGTGTAGTATTTTTTTCCAAAATAGGAAGGGCATCACGTTAGCAGAAGTGTAGTATTTTTTCACAATAGCGATAAAGTAGTCATGATGTGAATTTATGGAATTTTGAGGTGCACCTTACTAGTTGGAAATTGTTGGGCTACGATGACTTTACAGGATAAAAACTTGGGATTGATTGTCCTAGAAATAATAGCTTACTCTGATGAACAAATGTTTACTTTCAAGGAATTAATTATTATAGATACTTCATATTTTTATCCTCTACCAGAACGTGTCTATTTTTTTCTGTTGACTTTTAAATATGTAATGCCTAATTGGAACCTGCATCTATTGCTGAATTAATTAAAATCAAACAGGTACTGTTTTGAATGTCTCTGGTATGGCATGTTCAGAATTTGAAAATGAGTAGTTAGTAGTCATAGGGATGTTGAGGAACAGATATATTCTGTCCTCTTAAAAATTAGTCAGTTTTCAAAGTTAGGCGTTTCCATAGAATTGAACTGTTTTCTGATTTAGTATGAGACAATACTAAAATAATGTTTTTTTCAAAATAATGGCAAATATATTCTGAAAAAATTGTGTAGTTTGATAACATTTCAGTTGATGTCCCTCTGATAAAGAAAGAGGTAATTCAAATTAGCAGGCAAAATATTCATTTTTAAAAGGTAATACACATAGAATAATATTTACTATACCAATACAGTGAAATTATATTTTATGCAGCTCATTTTTAACTTAATTTTATTTTCAAGGTGATATATAGAAGGGTTGCAATAATTGTAAGCTAGTGGATACATAACATGACAAAGTTTTTACGCCCTCCCTCATTTTGCTCACACTTTTCCTTCACCCCAATACTCCTCACAAGTTGTAATGTAAATTTCTAATGTTATCTTGTGAGTATTGCTATTGCATTGGTTTGCCCTTTGTCCTTTGTCTCACCATTTTATTGTTCCGCTTCCCTTGCCAAATGAAGATAAATGTATATACAATACACGGGATACTGAAATCAAATACAACAGTGGACAAACCATAGAGGAAAACACAAAAGAAAAAAAAGAAATCACATCGTACATTAAAAACAACAACCACAAAGAAAAACCTCTCCTTCCATACCTAAGAGTTTATTTTGCTCACCTCATTTTATGTGGTCATTTATACATAGCTATTGAGCCATTCTGCTCATCTGCTAGGACTATCCTAGATATTTCCTAGTTATTACAAATGAGGGAAATCATGGAATCTGTTTCTTTGTGTCTTGCTTATTTTTCTTAGTAAGATTTTTCCAAGTCTTTCCGTTTCCTTATGAATTGGAAGCATAGAATTCCTCTGTACATATATAAACAACATTTTGTCAATTCGTTCATCTACTGAGTGGTATATTGGTTTAAAACATGATTGCATGTAAGTATCAATTAAGGCCATGCAAAAATGGCAGATGCCAACTCACCAGATATACTAATATCATGATTTCCAAGGAAGATAGTATTTTATGGTTGTACAAGTGTTGGGATATCTGGATGAGTCTAAAGTATATCTTGCACTGAATTAGGCAGGAAGATATCCAATATCATATAGGATAAAAATGGTAGTGACAAAATATTTCCCTTGAGAAATATATAGGAGGCTGCCAGAAATATGAAGTAGTTGAGATAATTTTGAAGAATTTAGAAATGCAAGCTCAATTATGTCTCTTTAAATAATAATTATGAAAGTAGAGGGGCAAAAAAAGGGTAAGAGAAGAAAATAACTGACAGCAGATAATTGTCCCAAGTTAAAGTATAAAAAGACATAATCTATAACTTCCAAGTTAAAGAGACACCAATATGATATTATCCCACTTAGTTTAGGTTCATGCAAAATATTTACTTGGCTTTTTCCTACTTAAATGCTCCCACAATAACAAAGAATTGAAGCCAGGAGCCAGTGGCTCACGCCTGTAATCCTAGCTACTCAGGAGGCTGAGATCTGAGGATCGTGGTTTAAAGCCAGCCCAGGCAGGAAAGACCGTGAGACTCTTATCTCCAATAAATCACTAGAAAACTGGAAGTTTTGCTGTTGCTCAAGCGGTAGAGTGCTCACCTTGAGCTGAAGAGTACATGGACAGCGCCCATGCCCAGAGTTCAATCCCCATGAGCGACATACAAACAAACAAACAAAGGATTGAGGTAGTAGTCTAAGATCATTCTTTAAATCTAGAGAGGCAATAGTGCCAATACAACCATTTAAGATTCTGTTTTTATTTCATAAAGTCATAGCATCCTTTTCAAAATCTGTGGACCATAAAACTAAGAATTTATTTTTGACAAATCTGTTACCTTCTTCTATGTGTCTGTTCTTATAGTAGAACTATGTTGTCTTCACTACTAAACATGGTAATACTATTCAAAGCTAGTATGGAGGCACAAGCTACACCATTTTACAAGATTTCTCTGACTGACCTGTATTCCTTGAATTTACATAAGAGATTATTGAGCAGATGGACCAATATTCTACAGAGATATCTAAATATTTCATAGTCACTCATATTTCACACCTTGTAAAAATACAAACCCCTGATATTATATATACAAAATGTCTTTAGAGACTGCTCAATGCAACTAAAATTAATTTAGGAATGAGTTAAGATTTAGATAACAGTACAGCATAATATAGCTCAACGATAATGACTTGAGCTGTTCTGCAGAAGAGAGTGAGTGGGGGAAGAATGGTGGACCACATAGGAGCTGTGTGTCATTGGTATTGTTTCAAAAAACATAAAGACTTCAGAGAAGAGAAGGAGAAAAATAAACTGTCCTGAATCTAGTTTCTTTTTAATCCACTTGATAGTTTTGACTGAAAGTCAGATAACAAAGGAAAAATAAAATAGAAAATAAAGCATTGTATAGAGCTGTTACAATATAAAGAAGTAGTAATAGGAATATAATTAATTTCCAAAGAAATAAGAGAAAGAATAACACTAACAATTGCTAACGTGGATAGAAGATGGATCACATTTTATCATATATAATTTTTATTTTATTTTATTTTATTTGTGAACATACTGTACAGAGGGGTTACAATTACATGGGCAGGATAATGCGTACATTTCTTACCAAGCATTGCAGCCTCCTCCATTGTTTACCCTTCACATACCTTCCCAGTCCCCCCTCCCCCTCCAATCCCAATCCTTTTCTTCCCCCGCCCCCCTCCCCCGGAACCGACGTTGTAAAGTTCGTTTTGGACAGGACAACTTGTACTTCTCATTGATGCAATAGGTCCACCTGTATCCTTAAACGACTTGTTTTTCCCCCATCTCCTCTACAAGTTATGCTGACATCAAATATAGTGAAAGCAGGGGTTAAACTGTGGGGGAGGGACCCACAAAGCAACAAAGAAATAATCTTATAAATGCGTTAGAAACACATGCATGAAAGAAAAAAACATTAAAATATATATCTAAGTGTTCATTTTCCTAACGTCACATTATCTGACCTTTTCTGCTTGACTCATATATATACTAGATATTACAAATAAGGTAAACCATGGGGCCTATGTTTCTTTGGGCCTAGCTTACCTCACTTAATGTAATTTTTTCCAAGTTTTTTCCATTTCCTAACAAATGGGGCAATGTCATTCTTTCTGATGGAGGCATAGAATTCCATTGTGTATATATATACCACATTTTCTTGATCCATTCATCTACTGAGGGGCATGTGGTTTGGTTCCATATCTTAACTATGGTAAATAATGCTGCAATTAACATAGTTGTGCTGGTAGCTTTAGTGTGGTCTTGTTTGTAAACATTTGGGTAAATGCCCAAAAGTGGGATTGCTGGGACATAGGGGAGCTCTATGTGAAGTCTTTGAGGAACCTCCATAGTGCATTCTAAAATGGTTGAACAAGTTTACATTCCCACCAACAATGAAGCAAGTTTCCCTTCTGTCCACTTCCCCTCCAGCATCTGTTGTTGTTAGAGTTCTTGATTTTTGCCATTCTAACTGGAGTGAGGTGGTATCTTAATGTTGTTTTGATTTGCATTTCTTTTATGGCTAGGGATGTTGAGCATTTCTTCATGTGTCTATTGGCCATTCTTCTTTCTTCTTCAGAAAAGTTTCTCTTTAAGTCTTTCTCCCACTTATTTATTGGGCAGTTGTTTCTTTGAAGATTTGTTGTTGGGGGATTTAATTTTTGAGTTCCAAGTATATTTTAGATATGAGACCCTTGTCCGTTGTATGGCTAGTAAAGATCTTCTCCCAATCCGTGGGCTTTCTATTGATCTTGCTAGCTATGTCATTTGCCCTGCAGAAGCTCTGCAACTTCATGCAATCCCATTTGTCCAACCTTTCTTTGATTTGTTGTGTTTCCGGGTCTCTATTCAGAAAATTTCGGCCTGAGTCAAGGAGACCTAGGGTTTCTCCTATTACATCCTATAATGTTTTCAGAGTGTCTGCTTTGACTTCGAGGTCTTTAATCCATTTGGAGTTGATTCTGGTGCACGGTGATATATAGGGATCTAGCTTTAGTTTTCTACAACTAGTTAACCAATTTTGCCAGCAACATTTACTGAAGAGGCTGTCTTTCTTCCATTCTATTGTTTTAGCTCCCTTATCGAAGATTACATGGCTATAGGTCTGTAGGTTAATTTCTGGGTTTTCAATTCTATTCCATTGGTCCTGAGGTCTGTTCTTATGCCAATACCAAGCTGTTTTGATTACTATGACTTTATATTATTGTTTGAGATTTGGTGTTGATATTCCTCCAGCAGTGTTCTTTCCGTTGAGGAGCGTTTTTGCTATTCGGGGTCTTTTATTGTTCCATATGAATTTTTGGATTGCCTCTTCTATTTCCTTGAAGAATGAGGGTGGAATTTTGATAGGTATCGCGTTGAATTTATAGATAGCCTTGGGAAGTATTGCCATTTTCACGATGTTAATCTTTCCAATCCAGGAGCATGGGAGGTTTTGCCATTTTTTAAGTTCTGTGTTGATTTCCTTTTTCAAGATTTTAACGTTTTCATCATAGAGTTCCTTCACTTCTTTGGTTAAGTTAATTCCTAGGTATTTTATTTTTTGTGGGGCTATTACAAATGGAGTTACTTTCCTAATTTCAGCCACACTTTTCTCATTGTTGGCATACAGAAAAGCCATTGGTTTTGGGGGGTTAATTTTATAACCTGCTACTTTGCCAAATTTTGAATCAGCTTGAGTAATTTGGGTGTGGAGTCTATGTGATTCTTTAAATACAAGATCATGTCGTCTGCAAAGAGGGAGAGTTTTATTTCTTCTTTCCCTCTTTGGATCCACTTTATGTATGCATCTTGTCTTATTGCTGTAGCTAGGTATCTAATACTAGATTGAAGAGAAGTGGAGAGAGTGGACATCCGTGTCTTGTTCCTGAGTTAAGAGGAAATGGCTTCAGTTTTTCACCATTAAGTGTAATACTGGCTGTAGTTTTGTCATATACAGCCTTTATTGTATTGAGGAATGTCCCATGGATTCCTAATTTTTCCAAAACCTTCATCATAAAGGAGTGTTGGATCTTGTCGAATGCCTTTTCTGCATCTATTGAGATAACCATGTGGTTCTTATTCTTGCTCCTCTTGATGTGATGAATAATATTAATTGATTTGCGTATATTGAACCAGCTTTGCAGCCCTGAAATTAATCCTGTTTGGTTATGGTGTATGATTTTTTGGATGAATTGTTGAAGTCGTTTGGCCAAAATTTTGTTGAGGAGTTTTGCATCAATGTTCATCAAAGAAATGGGTCTATAGTTCTCTTTCTTTGATGATTCTCTGCCTGGTTTTGGGATGAGGGTTATGATGGCTTCAGAGAATGTGTTCCGTAGTGAACTTTCTCTTTCAATTTCATTGAAGAGTTGGAGGAGTATTGGTGTGAGCTCTGCTTTGAAGGTCTTGTAGAATTTCGCTGTAAAACCATCTGGTCCTGGACTTTTCTTAGCTCGCATGTCTCTTATTGTTCTTTCTATTTCAATGCTTGATATGGGCCTGTTAAGCTGGTTTAACTCAGTTTAGTTTTGGAATGTCAATATTTGCTATGAAAAGGTCCATTTCTGTCAAGTTCTCAAACTTATTAGCATAAAGTTTTGAGATATATTTCCTTATAATATTTTGAATCTTGGTTGTTTCCGTGGTGATGTTTCCATTCTCATCTCTGATTTTATTTATTTGGGTGTGTTCTCTACTTTTTCTCATAAGATTTGCTAAGGGTCTGTCAATTTTGTTAATTTTTTCGAAGAACCAACTCTTTGTTTTGTTGATTCTTTCTATAGTTTTTTTGGATTCTAATTCATTTAATTCTGATTTAATTTTAATTATTTCTTTCCGTCTGCTGGATTATGGTTTATTTGCTGCTCTTTTTCAAGGAGGTTTAGATGTGTCAATAAGTTGTTGGTTTCAGACCTCTCCAATTTGTTGATGTAGGAGCTCAGACCTATAAACTTGCTTCTGAGTAGTGATTTTGCTGTGTCCCAGAGGAGCTGGTAATTTGTGTGTTCATTTTTGTTGAATAGCATGAACATTTGAATTTCCTTTCTAATCTCTTCCATGACCCACTCTTGATTCAGCAGTGTTCAGCCTCCATGTGATAATAGACTTTCTTTGGTGGCTTTTGGTGTTGAGTTCTAATTATATTCCCTTGTGGTCAGAGAGAGTGCAAGGTATAACTTCAATGTTTCTGAATTTAGACAAGTTTGCTTTGTGACCTCAAATGTGGTCTATTTTACAAAATGTTCCATGTGCTGCTGAGAAAAACGTGTATTCTGATGCTGCTGGGTGAAATGTTCAGTAGATATCTGTTAAATCTAGTTGATCTATGCAGCTGTTTAGATCTGCAGTTTCTCTGTTGAGTTTTTGCCGAGTTGACCTATCTAGTGGGGAGAGTGGTGTGTTAAAATCCCCAACAATTAATGTCTTTGGATTTATATGGGATTTGAGGGAAAGTAGTGTTTCTTGGATAAATTTGGATGCTCCATTGTTTGTCGAGTAGATATTTAGAATTGTAATATCCTCCTGAAAGTGAGATCCCTTAATTAGTATGTAGCGACCTTCTTTATCTCTTCTCACGAATTTTAATTTGAAGTCTATTTAATCTGATATTAGGATTCCAACTCCCGCCTGTTTATGGGGGCTGTTTGCTTGGTAGATTTTGTTCCAAACTTTAACATTGAAAATGTGTTTGTTTTTACGGGCAAGATGTGACTCCTGAAGGCAGCAGATAGAAGGGTCTTGTTTTTTAATCCAACTAGACAGTCTATGTCGCTTAATTGGAGAGTTCACTCCGTTAACGTTAAGAAAAAGGACTGAGAGGTATTTGGGAGTTCCTGCCATGTTATCCACCTTCTTGGGGGCTGCAAAAACTGGGTTTTTCCTATGGTTCTTGGAGTCTCAGTTTGTGTGCAGTTTCTTGGCCTTTATTTTGGTCTTGTTGGTTTTCTATGTGTAGGACATGTTTAAGAATCTTTTGTAGGGCTGGTTTGGTGGAGATGTATTGTTTCAATTTTTCTTTGCTATGGAAGGTTTTTATTTGGCCTTTAGTTATGAAGGAGAGTTTAGCTGGGTACAGTGTTCTTGGTTGATAGTTGTTTGTTTTTAGGGCATGGCATGCATCATTCCAGGCTCTTTTTGCTTTGATTGTCTCTGCTGAGAAATCTGAGGTGATTCTAATTGGTTTCCCTTTATAGGTGATTAATCTTTTCTCCTTGACAGCTTTAAGGATCTTTTTCTGAGTTGATCCTGTGTGGATTCAAATGTGGCGGTGGGATGTCCTATTCTGGGCTGGTCTGTTTGGAGTTCTAAATGCTTCTTGTATCTGAATAGGCCTATCTTTTTGCATGTTTAGGAAGTTCTCTGCAAGGATCCTGTGAAACAAATTTCTTAGGGCATTAACTTCTGTTTTAGGTGCTTCTCTACACCCATTATCCTTAGATTAGGCCTTCTGATTGTGTCTTCCAAGTGTTGGATAGATCTATCATATTTCTTGGACTTGTCTTGGGTGGTTGTATGTCCTTTCTCTATAATATCTAGGCTATCTTCAATCCCTGAGATTCCATCTTCTTCATGGTCTAACCTGCTGTCTAGATTTTCTACTTTGTTTTTTATCTATTTTCCTTCTAATTGGTCAGCTTTGATGGCTTCAAATTCTTTGCTGAAGGTTTGTTTTAGATCTTTTATGAACTTCTTTACTTCCTTAATTTGATGTTCAGTGTTGATTATCAGATCACTTAGTTGATAGGTTATGGTTTACTTGGACTCCCATTCCTTATGTTGGGTTCCATTCCCTTTGTGGTCTCCCTTTCTTCTTTCAGCTCTTTGTTAATGGATTCCATGAATGCCTTTAGTGATCTTTGTGTATTCTCTTCCTGCTCTGTTAATTCCTGTATTACTCTTTGATTAGCTTCCTCCCGTTCGTGGGATTCCTGTAGTTCTCTATGTGTGTTCTCAGCCTGTTCAGGCCATTCCTGCCTTTCTCTTTGAGTATTCTCAAGCTGCTCATGCAAATCCTGTGTCAGTTTTTGAGTAGCTTCCTCAAGCTTTTGATATTCCTGTATAAATTTTTGGATTGCCTCCTCTCTCTCCCTATCACGCTCATACAGAGTCCTTTGTATGCTTTCAATCTTTTGATTTATCATGTTTGCCAACAGTGTTCGTAGAACTATTTGGGAATTCTCCTCTGGATTATTCATTATCTTTTCTGTTCCTTGATTATCGGTATTGGGAATTGAGATACCCGGATTTGCCATATTTCTTGTGTTTTTCCAGCTTATCCTGCCCATTTGAGATGAAAATAGCACCAGGTTTGTGCTAGAACACTATCTTAAGGCAAGCGTCAACCCAAGTCTGAATTTGCACAGTCAATAGTCTACAGATACAATCAAGTTCAACAGATACATCTATTCAACACCAAACAACTATACGTTAATGGGCTACGAACCGCAAAGAAGAATTTGGAAGACCAGAAATTATTAGAGTTAGGGAGAGATGTGGGTAAAAAAATAGGAATAGATTGATGTGGGGAGGCTCACGGAGAGTTAACTAAGTCCTAATCTCAAAGCAGGAAATAGGTTGGGTAGGATGAAAGTAGAGAGAGAGAAAAAAAGAAGAAAGGGAACGGGAAAAGAAAAGAGACCAGAAAAAATAGAAAGGTAGAAATTAATAAAATTATGTAGAATCGATAACAATCTAGATAAGAACGTGAATTTATTGAGAGAAGGGGATGGATATAAAGGAGATGTGAAAAACTTAAAAATAAAAATGCTTAAAATATTATATAGTTATAAAGAGGTAGTACTGCTATTAAGGAATTTAAGTCTTAGAGGTTTTGACTTGAGTAATAAATTTGTGGATTAAGTGTGTACACAATAGAGGATAGGGTCTAATAGTCAACTACGGGTTTATCTGAGGATGTGCAGGACAAGAATTAAGTCACATAAGGAAGAACGAAAGAGAAGAGAAGGTGAAAAGGATAAGAAAGGAAGAAGAAAAAGATGAGAAGTTCAGTACAGCTAAACAAAAAACAAAAAGATAATTAAAAAAGAAAAAAAAGAGAAAGAAGACCAAAAAAGAAAGAAAAAAAAATCATAAGGGGAAAAAAAAGTTTCTGGAAAACAATTTTTTTTTCAAAAATGGCAAAGATTAAAGATTAAAAAAAAGTTTTAGAAAAGAAAAAAAAAATTATACAAGGTACCAAAAATAAAAAAGAAGACGAAGAAGAAGAGAAAAAAAAAAAAACAACACCAAAAAAAAAAAAAAAAACTTCTTTGATTTTTTTGGGAGGAGTGGGAAAAATCCTGTATCTCCCTTGTGTCCATAACCAGCCTCTTGTTGGAGTCTCTGGTCTGCTTGTGGTCCTGTGGCTTGGTTGGTTTCTTAAATCAGTTTGTTCAAACAGGCAGAAAAATGCTCTGCTTTACACAGGATTTGGCGATCCTCCTCCCAGGCTAGTTCATTGGGAGGCAGATATGTTTTGAGTATCACAAAAGAGGGGGATGCAGTGATGAGGCTAGGTTCTGGGTAGAGTTGAGGCCTTTCAACAAACAGTAGCTTTTCCAGGGCTAGTTTGTGAAAACCTCACAGAGCCCAGCCTGGAGCCATTCTCAGGGTTTCTGTTTACTGAATTTCAATTGATTGTCGAGGCTGCTAGAGGGAGGGGCAGCCTCTGGCTATGATTACCCAGTGAAGAAACCCACTCCTAGGGCTGGCGCCCGAGCTGGTGACTTTTCCATGGGTGGAGCTGAGTCTGGCAGGTCAAGCCGCCATTAAGTTCTTGTGACCTGCTAAATGACTCATTTTATTCCAAGGCCTGAGTTGTAGCTAGCAGCTCCTCTGAGCTTTGTTGGTATCCAAGATGGAGATCACCGGTGCTGTGGTAGGGAGGGGTGGCCTTCCCTCCTCTGCTCCCTGAGAAGGAGTGAGGATGTCAGGCTACTACTCATGCCGAGTCTTAGTTCCTGGGTTGTCTCTGGTCTGCGAACTGCAGGATGAAGATGTCTGCTCCTTATCAGTTCTTGCTGGTGTTGAGTAGAATCCACTTGCCTGCTGCATCTGGCTCCTTCGTCCTGGACTCTCTGTTGCTCAGGTATGACTCCTGCGCTCACCCACCGCTGGCTGCCGCTGCTGCGGCAGCTGCTGGCAAGAGCTCAGAAGTGTCTTCTTGCCTGGGTTTCCTTCTCTGACCTAACTCTCTATCCTGTGATGGCACACTTGGTGTAATTCTCTGGCTTAGGACTGTTCACTGGAACTCTAAAACTGCTTTCTATGCGAGAGCTTACTTAGACTCCAGATTCTCCTCCACCATCTTCCCCCATCCTATCATATATAATTTTGAAAAAACATACTAGGAATGAAAATACAAAAGTCATAATTTAAAATACAATTTGTATTATAACTAGATAGTATAGCTCAGTCCTAAAACATTGGCCTAACATATGTGAAGCAATTGTGTGATCTCCCAAGCATTACAAAGTACACACAAAACTCACACACAAAAAACCCACATAAACCCACACACACCACATACACACATTTGTTATTATCATATTAAACAGAGAAAATTATCACAAATAGTAAAAGTATTTTAATATATGAAATCATAATATTGCTCATACTATTTAAAAGTTTAGAAGAAATAAAATATTCACAAGATACTTGGATTCTTATAGATTAAGTAAATTGAAAATTAATAAATAAAAGATATGAGAACTTTGCAAACAAGTCTTAAATAATAAACATTTTGAAATATGTGTCCTTTTATTTTGACAAAAGATTGATGTTTCTGGTGTTTTAACTCAAGATTTAGAATATGATAACCAGGTGCTCTATATCTTGCTAGGGATGGCTGTATCTCTAATCATTTCACTCTGGAAATTTTATGATAAAGTATCATAGTTTTTCAGTCCCTCCCGATTTACAAACCCTATTTACACTTCCGACCATAGTTAGAAAATGGAAACCACAAACCACTATGCCTAGCTCAAACATTTTTTTTTTTTATTCAAGTACAAATATTTCCAAAAAGTGACTAGGTAATAAAGCCTTTTGCAGGCCCAGAGTACAAGCCCCACGACAGACAAAAAAAAAAAAAAAACTATATAAAGCCTTTTTTAATAAAGTATATGCTTCTTGAAAATGCAGTATTTGTTACCTGCACAAATATCTTTAGAAATAATGAGAAAATAAATTTATTTAAATTCACCAACCATATAAAATTTAAGAAAATAATTTTTACATATTCACATGTTAACTATTTTGAAAGCAAAATATATGTCTGAATAATTTACATGTGTTAAAATTATGCAAAACTAAATTAACTAATTCTACAAGTCTGAAAAAAGAATTACCCTAAAGAAACAAAACAAAATAAGTTAAAAATTTGAAATTCAGAAAATAAAATGAAGTGTAATCTTTAGTTGACTTAAGTTACTGTAAACACTCTGTATATCAATTTTATAATAAAAAATGTAAGAACAAAGAAAGAAGAGTACCCATTTGACAATAGCGACAGGATATACCTTAGTAGTTTTTTTTTTGAGTGTGCAAAAAAATCAAAGGAAGAGATAACAATGTTCCTTCCATAATAAATGTACACATTACCTTAATTATGTAACTGTATCCCCTCTGTACATTACCTTTACAATAAAATTATATTGATATTAAAAATAAACTAATTAATATACCAATTAAGAATTCGTAGAGAGCTAGGAATGTGGCTCAGTGTTAGAGAGCTTGCCTTGCATGCTTGAGGCCCTGGGTTAGATTCCTCAGCATCACATAAACAGAAAAAAAAGCCAGAAGTGGTGCTCTGGCTCAAGTGGTAGAGTGCTAGCTTTGAGCTAGCCTTAAGAGACAGCACTCAGGCCCAGAGTTCAGGTTCCAGGACAGAACCCCCCCCAAAAAAAAAAAACCAATAGAATTACTAGAAGCCATTGGTTAAAACCTTTTTAGAAATTGACCCAAAGTACCCAAGTAATATAATTTGATGATACTATTTAAATACTTCAACCTCAGCCAAGAAGCCAAAAGTTTAAAAAGTGTTACAAAGTAAAGTAATAAATCAGAATATGTTACTATTAATAATAATCATAAGATGAATTTATAGTGGTAGTCAAATATGTAAGAAATGAGGCAATTTGCCATTCATTTGCACTGAATAAGTGAGAAAGAATTTTCTAGGTCTTTTAAAATATATAAAAACTTTAATGAAGAAACTATTGTCACATCATATGATAACCAGATGAAGCTGATATTAGAACAAAGAGCAGATTATACTAAGTTTTGGATGTTAATGTCCATAAATATTTTGGTTGTGGGAAATTGTGTTCAACTTGAGGTACTGTTTTTGTTAGACTGGTGTCATATCAGTAGTAAATTTTAGGATAGGGGTTCCCTTTTCACAAAACATGCACCTGATCTGTCTTTTTAGCCTTCCCATTATCAATGGCATAAGAGTTGCACACCAACTTGTCTAGATTCCTACCTTGGCTGGCCTGGATTCTGCAGTCCTTCCAATCTTAACCTGTAGATAGTGCAGGATGGTAGAAATAACCCAATGCACCAAGCTATAGATTGAGAAGGAAGTCCATTAAAATTTTGGCCTGGGTTCTGTTCTCAAGCTTCCTCAATAGTTTAGAGTTCAGATGGGAGCCCCTGGTGCCAAGCAGTAAGAGTATTTTTTAAAGCAACTAGACATATATATAACTTAAGCATGTGAACACCTCAGGACAAGAATAAAAGAGCAGTGAAGCATAGAGGACAGGCCCAATTTTAACTAGCTTCTTAGAGGCTGAAGAAGCTTAGCTAGCTACTCTGGAGGCTGAAATATGAAGACCACTATTCAAAGCCAGTCCAATCATGAAAATAAATGCGATTATCTCCAAAAAAACAGAAGTGGAACAATGGCTCAAGTGGTAAACCACTATCCTTGGTCACAAAAGATTAGGGAGAGTTCCCAGGCACTATCAAGCCTCAGGAATGATGAATGAATGAATGAGCACTAGCACATGCGCGTGCGTGTGTACGCGTGCATGTGTACAAACACTCTCTCTCTCTCTCTCACACACACACACAAATGAGTATTTCAATGCGAAGTTCTTTTTTTAACCGTGCTGTAATCTATTTCCCTGTATTAGTTTACAAATATACAAAATCAGCTAAGCACTTATTTACATACAACTCATTATGTTTCTCTAAAGTCAACTCTCCTTTTGGAAGCAGACTTTTATTTGACCCAAATGTAAATTATTCAGGTCGATTCATCTCCCTCAATTCTGTAGAATTAGATGATTGTTTAGCTTCCTCCAAGCAATATAATTTTGTGAAATCCTGCATCAAGCAACGTATTTCTTTCACTAGAAGGGAATCCCCTGTCAAACAATTAATAATAGGTTTTTTTTCTCCTTTCTAGCATCTGTAGTTTTATTATCTTCATATATTTCATCATCTGTCTGTGTATGGCAAAGACTGCTGTGAAAATGAAAAAACCCTTCGCAGCACTTATCATTTATATACAATTCATAGATATGAAGGTGTTTAAATATTATTGAAATTGCTTTGGAATAAATTATGTTCACATTGACTATTGTAAAAAATAAGAATTGGTTTCTCAGCACTTTAGGTAAGAACTTTATTGAAAGAAATAAAAGTAAAAGTAGGAACAACTCAACACATACATTCAAATGAAACAAAACAACCCAAGAAAACAAATTAATTCAGTACTCATGAACCTGCAGGAAATGCAAAGACTTAAAAATCATCAGCTATTACAAGCTTATGAAAATCCTGACTACATGGGAATCTACTCTTGTGAGGATACAGGTTAAAGCCCAGACTGGACAGAAACATCTGTACACAATGCCATGTACCTGTTATTCTAAATTCCAGGAAGAATAACATAACATGGACTGAGAACAAGATCATACACAAGTATCTGAAAAATAATCAGGATAATTTAGGGCTGGAGACAGGACAAAGTGATAAGAACACCCATTTAGGAGGCACAAGACACTCAATTCAAACTCTAATATTATGGGTATTAAAATAAAAAGCTATGATTTTAAATAATTGGAGTAATTGTAAGATTTGAATATTTGAGTGGAAAAATGCATGAGAGAGCAGAAAAATGCATGAAAGAGATAGAATGAACCCATGGTGCAATGCTTTCAACTTAAGTAAAAATGTTTTGTGGTACTTCAGACAAAACAGAGTTAACTTGCAAATGAGCATGGTTGTGCATTTGGGTGATGGAAATACTTTACTTACGCAGGTGTAAATTAAATAGATATTATTTGGGTAGATTGTACTTCTTGAACTAAGAGCCTGGATGATGTCCCTGAGATTTTTCTCTCAAGGCTACCATTCTACTACTTTGAGCCACAGTTCCAATTCTGATTTTCTGTTGGTTGTTTGGTGATAAGAGGCTCCTGGACTTTCTTGCCCAGGATGACTTCAATCCATGATCGTCAGATCTCAGCCTCCCGAGTAAACAGGATGCCAGACAATAGCCACCGATATTTTTAATAATTTAGTAAATTGTACAGTAACTGAAGTTATTCATTATCATTATAACTTATATAATATATGTGTGCATATATATATATATCAATGCATACGGATAGAAATACTTTAACATATTTTTGTATCTACAGTAGATTTATGAAATCATCCTTATAAAATAAAATGGAAACAAAAGTTAATAAGGATCAAAAAAAAGGAAATTATCACGTTTCTTGTTGTTGAATGGAATATGAATTGCGAGAATCAATTTGGGAAAACCATCTCTACGTTAACAAAATGGATAAGAGGTATTAATTCCAATCCATCTATTTGCCCATATTGTGCAACCTCACACATGAGTGTCAAAATCAAACAACACTTTTTGCCTTTGCTTTTAACTCACCTGTTATAATTTACGGGTTAGATGATGTAATCAAATAAAGATTAAAATAATGTTATGTGAGGCTATGAAATAGAGCTGAAAATTATTTAAAATATGATAATACCTAATTAAATTCCATTTTTCTTACTTTTACTCTGTCATGTACCTCATTCCCACATTAGGAAAGTATATGGAAGGTTCTCATTGAATTATATGTACAATTATGAAAAAATGTATTGAAAGAATATGGGCACAATGTGGTTTTAGCTTATTGAGACATGTAGGGTGAAGTGTGTTTTTGAGGACTAGCAATATATTGTGATGAAGATGAAGGGAGGGATGTGCTTATTCTGGAAAACAGGCTAGAGGATTGCTCCCATAAAGGTAGTTATGAATTCTTCTAAAAGGTTACAGTAAAATCACTTTCACAAGCATGTTCACTGCTGCACAATTCACCGTAGCCAAGTTACGGAAACAGCCCAGATGCCCTTTGGCGGAGTGATGGTTGGAGAATGTGTGGCACATATACACAATTGGATTGCACCCATCCATTTTTAAGACTGCTACATTATTTGCAAAGAAATAGATAGATCTAAAAATTTATTAAGTGAACCAAGTCAGAGCCAGACACACAAAGGACCCATGTTCTGTCTCATATTTGGAAGCTAGAAATTTATACAAGTTTACACAGAAATCTTAACCAAAGCATGTGATTTGCAGAGGAGTATCTCAAAGGTGTAATTTCTTATAAAATTGAACTTTACTCCAACAAAATGAATACCAGGACACTATCACTTGGAAGATGTTAGTGGAAGTCAAAAGGAAGAAATAGAGTTATGGAGGAAGAGAGTGTAGGTATAATATTCAATGTAGATGTAAGAAACTAGAAAAATTAAAGTGCGATGAGCTTTGGAAGGGTGTGGAAAAGTTATATAAAGATCCATTATATTTAAAAAAAACTGATTTGTTGAATGGAAATTCCCTTGTACAAGTATTTAAGATAAGAAAAATATAATTAAAAACAATGGAGACATCTGATCTTAAATTCTATTTCCATCTCTTTTAAAAAATAAAATTATTTGCTCTATAATTTGATCAGAGGGATGGATTTTGTGGCTAGCTAGATCATTGCACATCTGTCTCTCTCTTCCTCTCTCCCTCTCATGGTTCTCACAGGTAATATGATTGCTCCATAATTATCTTAATTTATTTTGCTTTTATGTTTTTTGGTTGCATCATTTCACTTTCTGCTCTGTCATTTCCCAATTCATTTACATATAAGGCATTATTTCCTATTTTCTCATTCCTAGAATAAGCTGCACATGAAGACACCACTGATCCTCATTTTCAGTTTGTCCCTTTGAATACGGAGGAAAATCTTTCCTCTGCTCTCTACCAAATCCCTACTCTCCAGTTAGAATAATTTAGAATAGTATAAATGAAAAAAGAGAAAATAAATAATAGTGAAAAAACAGATGCAGAAAATTCACCGGATTTTTCTGACTAGTTTATCCAATGTGAACTATTGGGGAAATACATGGACAGCTCATTCTCACTGGCACTCAAAGTGTCTGGTTAGGCAATTCTGATGAAGTTGAGGAACAAGATGAAAAAATGAGAAATGGTATCAATTGCAAGAAAAAATGGAATAGGATCAAGCAAATTTCTTCTTTGTTCTGCTGAAAGTAATCACCCTACTACAGTGCAGAGACTACTTTCCATAAAGGCCACTCATGTGAACACTAGGGATAACGATGATTATACACCTCTTCATCTAGAAGCCTACTGTGGACACTTAGACATTATCCATGAGTTGGTGGCTCAAAGCAGATATTCATGGAATAATTGTGAATGACTGGACACCCGTGCACAGTACTTATACATGAGATAATATCAGAGTGGCTTCTTTATTTCATCATGATGCAGACACCAATGGCCAAACCAAAGGCCTCTTGACCCCCTTGTATCTTGCTGCTGGGTATAGACATAGCAAAGATACGCTGGATCTCCTTCTGTTGACCCATTATATCAAACCAGATCTGAACACAACTTGGAAGAAACTGCATTTGATATTGCCAAAAGGATAAGTATGTATCACCACCTCTTTGAAGTTGTGGAAAGCTGTACAAATTGTTCTCTTAAGTCCTAATGTTTCCATTAAGTTTCTTAAATTTCAAAATTGCCAGTCCATCCCATGTGTCCATACAAAATATTTTCACAATACAAAGCAACAGCAATATTTTACTTTAGAAATTCATGGATTCCATGGTACTTTTCCAAGTGAATTGCCTGAGTTTGATGTCAAAATATATTCGAGGTTTTTGTATACATCTATAATGATTTCTATAGAGTTTGTGATTTTTTTAAATCAGAAATAATTTTAACTTATCTGTTGAAATGAGTAGTATAGAAACTAAGGATATTTCTGGTGCTTGTCTGAAAAAAGTATATTTTAAAATATTTAGTATTCTGTTTATATAATGTCCATAATCTATTTCTTTCTCTCCTAGATATAATACTTTGAATTTGACATTGTTTTTATAATATATGGATTCATTACTAAATGTGTCCTTTCGAATTTCATTCCATATAGAAACAGTTTAAGATTCCTTTAATTCCTAGGTCCTTATAGAATTTTATTTATTTGGGATAAAATGACAATGTTATCTAATTTCATAGTTTTATAAATGTTATGCTATGTAAAGGCCTTTCTGAAAAGGTGAAGATTGAATACACTGATGTCAAACTAACTTTTATTTCTATGAATTACATGTATTATTACACTTGTATATTTGTAATCAATTTTTTCATAACTGTTTTCCATTTCTTGCATCTGAAGAATGGAAAATATGGAATACTTCACAAATTTTCATATCATTAGCATGGCTCTCGTGAAAGAGCCAAGTTAACCTCTGTATTGTAATTCGGGTAGATGTGCTGCTAAAGCATGTAGTATCCTGTAAATTTAAGTAGTTAATGATGCAATCTTAAGACAGGCATATATCCTTGGTTGCCTATTTGTAACAAGGAAACCTTATTGTTCCCTAAATTGCTATTCATCTTATTTTTGTAAAATTTGTTTATGGTGGAAAAAACTTACATTGTTTGTTCAATTGCTTACATTTGCAATTTTTTGTCAATAGCCATTTTAAGTCTTTTTCATTTGAAATTTGATAATACTTTGAAGCCTTTATAGGTAGGTCCAAAGGTAATGGCTTTTCAAGTACTTATTTATCAACTGAGTTAGCTTTGTGGCGCTAATGGATTCAAAGTAAGCCTTGCTTAAGAGCTACTTCTAAATTTCTCCAGCTTAAAACTTCCCAAATGAGGTCTTACTGGCACAAATGTTTGCCTGACCCATTACCTTTGCTCCAGTTAGGAACAGACCAACCAGAATATCTTACCCTGACAGCATAGCTTGTCTTACTGGAGCAGAAATAATCTTAGTAACAAGGGATTATAGAGAGATGAACAGTTCAGACAGAACTGTTCAGGCTAAAAGGTATTTTTTCAAAATATAATTATTTATTATCCCTATCATTTCAAAAGTAGCTAAAGCTTAGAAGGTGAAAAAATTGTTCATATGCATGATTACCTCATGTCCTGGCCTGTCTACCATCCAATCAGGCAGGAACTAACACCACTGATTTTCTATAACTAAAAATATTCCATAGCTCCAGGAGAAGTCCATATGTTTCTCCTTGTTATTAGGCCTTAAATTGGTAATGTTTTAATCACAGTGTTTCCTCTTGCCTCTAGGCTGTACATCTCCGAATGGTAAAGCTTTAAGTTTAATTCTACCAAACACTGAGGTAGAGGTAATGGAATAATATTTTAAAACAGTTGCCTTTGTTACCTTAACCACAACAGAACAATGCAAAGCATTTTCTTATATTATATATATTTATATATTTTATATTTATGTGCTGATTTTATATTTCACACAGTGAATCTTGCTGGAATTAATTTATAATTTGACAAATTAATTGATATTTATTACAATAAATAGATTGGAATATAAATAATCAGGATTAGAATATATATTAGAATATAAAAAGTATCAATGCAATGTTTTCAGTATAAACTTGTGATACCTTCTAATTGTTCTTGGTTTCGGAATTCACATGGTAAAAAAAACAATGTTGTTTTCTTTAATCTATAAGGGATTTTACTCTGCTGCTCTGTTTATTGTTTTAACTCGCTGGTCCCAAACTGTTTTTCTCCATATTTCTGAAGCATTCCTACTGATTATACTCAAATTTTGCTGATATGATCTCTAAAAGGTATTATTCTTCCACAGGATCCACGGGTCCTAGGATCCCAGGTCCCAGTTACCTGCATCATCAAATAACTAGGGCAAGAGATCTCACCGAGGCCCATGCAACATACCAACAGAAAGTAATTGAAGACCCATCTCAATTTCTCATTTCCTATATTTCAGGGGCCCAATTCCTTGAAATGCAGGAATTAGCAGTAAGTACTTGGGAAATGCAAGGCAACTTAAAATGCAATATGAAATCACAAAATGTGAAAGTACAGTAATTCAAACTTTCTATTTTCAGATGACCATCCCATAGGAGTGAACAAGACCACAAATGTCACAAAATTATTTGTAATACCCCTCTTCTAATAATTAATGAATGATTTCAGTCCAGCATCATGAGGCCAAAAAATAGTTCCTGGAAAGGTAGATCCATAATTGATCTACCAATGCTAGGAATATTTGTCATACAGTTCAAATATAATTCAGAAAAAACATTGATTGAGAAGAACCTTATTGCTTCAAAACACTAGTACTTCAGTCAAACTTGGTTCTGTAGTGTAAAAAGTTTGTCATTCTCAAACCAATGATAACCTACATTTAATCTCCTGAAAGTATATTCGTTTTCAAATAAACTTTTTAAAATCACATTTACCAAAATAACACTTTACAAGTAGATGATATTTAGTGACGTTACTAGTTTTTCAAGTGTAGGGAGCAAGTTACAATAGAGTTGATTTATTTACCCAGCACTAATGCCAAACAGGTTCAACCATTCATTAAAGTGTAGAAATAGGACCTCTCACCATTTGTGTTTTTCAGTAGGTGCTTTTGAAAATTTGTTAAATAGATCAGCCTCCCATATTTCAAACCAAAACATTAGCTAATAAAGTAAATTTCATCACATAAAAAATACTTTTTAAAAAGTCATGAATAGTTGTCCTATCATATGGTGTTTTATGTTTTCCCTATCTGTCTAACATAGTAAGAAATATGACTTTAAGTCTTGAATATGGGTACTCTAAGTCTTGAATATGGGTACTCATCAGAGATTTGACAAACATAAAATCTGTCTTCTTTCTCTATCATATTCCTCTACAGTAGTAAATTTTAGTTTTCCTCTTTTTCCAAAACTCATAGGTAGTAGAAAATATTATCCCATGTAAAATAAAATAATCACAAACCACTTTACAAAGCCATAGGAATACATTCTCAGCCATTTTTAAACTTTCTTGTTGACTACAGATTAATCTTCCAAATGGAGGTGAATAAAATCAGGTCTAGGTGCTTCATGTCTCCAGACTTGCAAATTGTTACTTCAGATGAATGAATTATGGAAATATAAGCTGACATCAGTTTAAGGATATGCAGAATTTAAACTCCATGGAATGTATATGAACCTTTCAAAATAGGAGCAGACAGTTTAACAGAATGACTATCAGGAAGTTGAAACCAGAGAGGAATAATTGTAAAGACATAGAATG
Source organism: Dipodomys spectabilis (assembly GCF_019054845.1). Taxonomy (NCBI): domain Eukaryota; kingdom Metazoa; phylum Chordata; class Mammalia; order Rodentia; family Heteromyidae; genus Dipodomys; species Dipodomys spectabilis. The sequence continues at coordinate 1,508,257 of NW_024870849.1, forward strand.
AATGAAAAATGGCACAAGGGTCAAGTACAGCTAGAATACTCAATGTACACATGTGAGAAAGGAAGTGGTAAATCGGAAATAAATCTTGTAGAAGGGGTTGGTTGAGAAGGATAGAAGGAGTGACTCTGATGCAGGAACATTGGACAATTAGATGGACATACTTAATTGAAACACAATAGCACAACCTTTTGTAATTCAGTGAAAAAATACAACAAAAAACAAAAAGACACAAAAAGCACAACCAAACAGCAATCCCTATAGAGTATGATGATGACTTCTCAAAATTTTAAATAGTTAATGAAGGACAATCTTGTGAAAACCATACAAAGTTTTTTAAAGTGGGCAGTTTGGGGTAGAGGAGAATTTTTAACAGATTTAAATAGATTGTCTTAGGTTATAAATCACCTATATCTGCTGCAAATATTTTCTTCTGCATGTTCTCTTGGCCTGAACTGTATACTCCAATCCTGAGCCACACTTGATAGCTTGTAAAGATAGAATGGAAGAAACAAGATCAAGAACCCATTACTCCACCGGAGAGGAAACAGACCTCTCTGTTTTCTCTCATTTCTATTGACTACTTTCATTCATAAGTTTATGTCAAGTGATTTGCATTATATATTTCCTTCTTTGTTCTGGCAAAATAATTGTTCAAAATAATTCAGTAAATATTATATTTCATTTTTTTTCTATCATGCTGTTTACTTATCCAAGCGAGTCAATTAAACTTTCCACTTGCATTTCGGTGCCACGGAAACCCAGCATCAATGTTAATGAGAACAATCTCTAATGTAAAACTTTGTCTCCAAAATACCAGTCCAAGAATCTGTGATCACAAATATTTAGCTATACTTTTTTCTTTTACCTTGAAAGTCTTCTTGTGTCTAAAGTGCCCTCAAAAATCAGTACTCCACCAATTTTTGGTTCAATCACTTCTAACCTCAAAGATATATTTTGCTAACAAGATGCTTAGAGGAAACCGAAGAATACTCCACTTTTATCTTCTCTCTTAAGACTCTCCTTAGATACCATATCAGGAATATTGAAGTTATTCTTTGCAAAATTATTTCAATAGATTATTTTTCTATCCGTCTTGCATTTACTCAAAAAGTTGTATGGAGAAGAATAGAGTATAATCACCCATACCTTGGATGATAGTATCTGTTACAAAAGGACAATGCTCCTATGTCTTATTTCTCTGTCCTCCTCTTAGCTCTTACCTGATTTCCCACTTATCACAGATTCTTGGCTTCAAGCCTAGTGAAGGTGAAGGACTATAAGGGCCTCCCCCATTGCTACATTTTAGGGGTAGATCTCCAGCATGAGGTAATCATGAACGATGCACACAAGGAACACATGTTGGGAGAACAGACTTAAGCATGTCTGGTTTATTTCTGCACAAGGGTTGGGATTTTATAGCCCCAGCTTTCCCAACCTCCGGAGTCCTTCCCAGCCAATTACTTAGCAGGGAGTTGATGATGGGCACTGCTTGGTGACAGGCACTGTTTGGTCCCCTTGGGGCATGTAGGGATCTTGGATAGCTCATGGCTGGCAAGCTAGGCGGACATGACTGTGGGTCACGTCTCTATGAGCAGGAGGTGTGCTTCAACAGCTACTCTAGCTGACTCAACCAGATCTGACCGGCTCTACCCACAAATTTCCCCTTTTCTTTTGAAAGGACCGTCATTATGGTGACCCGTGGTTGGAGGCGTTTTTGCCGGGAGTGCAAGCATTTAATAATTCCTAGGAGAGAAAGCCCTACAAGTGCAAGGCCTCTCCAGATGACCAGAGAGGATGGCAAAAACCATTGTTGTAACTTTTTAAGCACATCTTCTAAAAAGGAGGCAGTGGGAATAAGCTGTATGGTGGTTTGGTTTAGGTGGGTAACATCATGCAGCAGGTTTGGGGTGAAGTTTAAGTACTTAAGGGACCAAGGGCCTTTGATGTAGTTACTAAGTTCAGTGACATTGGGTGCAGGAATGGAAAGCTGACAGACAGAAGTAGTCATTGCATTATATAGTCCTCCTTGTTTTAATTGAAGAAATGTAATCTGTTCTTGGAGCAAGTCTATTTGTTGTGGGAGCACAAGGAGGCCTCCCTTAAGATGATTGGCAACTAGTAAATGTTGTAATTCTATGGATGACAGTTGAGGGATGAGCTGGTTTATCTGTTGCACAGTGGACACGCTTTGGGACAGCAATATGGCAGCACTGGTAGATGAAGCCACTGTAGCGATGATTTCGGACCCGATTGCAATGATCAATCCTACTGCTCTTTTACTGCGTGGGCGAATCAATTGAACCTGGGAAAACTGAGAGTCATTAGTAGCCAGAACAATAAATGGGGGAACACGTACCAAACCTGCAAAAGGCTATGAGTCATTGGGTTGCCAGTGATTGCTGAGAGTGCAAGTAGTGGAGGAGTTGTCTCCTAGACAAAAAAAGAATGGGGCTCTACCCACTACCATTCCTGACACCTGGTCGTATCCATATTGGTTACAGCGACGAGTATTGGCCAATAGGAAAGGGGACAAATCGAGGCAGGAATGTGATGAGCAAACGATTGGCATGGTGGCTCCTAGGTCTCCCAATCGTCCTCCTGAAGAGTCAAAAAATTCATTTAGATTTTGAGGTTTGGGATCTTTTTCAGATTGGTTGTATATAGCCGGGTAGAGGGACAACGCGAGCTCCCCAAACACTTTGCCTTGCCAGGAATTGGCACAAAGGCTAATCACTAATTCCTCAAGAGGAGTGCAAATAGTGCCAAAGCTATCAAACTCCCTGGTGGGCACAACTGCATATGAAAATGTATGTCAGTAGCCTGATTACAATTTTTTTCCAGTGGGACAAATGGGGTAGGGTCCTGTGTAGTTCCACCATCCCATCCCATGCGTTACTGTTGCGAGGGTATGGTACAGCCATCAAATTGCTTTATCATCTCGTTTGAAAAACAAAAAGAGATGGCTCCCTTCCATCTAAAAGTAAGGTTTGTTTTTTGATGCCATAAGGCATCTGCTGAGAAAGGAAGGCCAACCCTGCCATTGGAAGAAAGCATTTGAGATCATTAAGATTTGGGGGCTGGGCACTAAAGTTATCTTACCCTGCCCTGAAGCAGATTGAGAATTGGCTGTAATAATGGCACACAATAGGAGGAATAGAGTACCATGCCCCGGGTCAGGGTCTGGGGCCATAACCTGGGCTTGTTCAACCAATATCTTTAGGTCTCCCCAAGTGTTGGCATGGGCTCTAGCTCGAGGTTTGTGTCTCCTCCTCCTCGCACTGTTCAAGCATAGATGACGCATCTTGTGCTTAGGTGGTGATGGTTGGTCAGACAACTCCAGCTGGGATCCAAACAGGTTTATCACTGGTGTCTGGAAAGATACAAGCAAATCCTGTCCCTTGTGCCATTAAGGGAGTAGGGCTCTCCCATTTTCTTGTGATGGGGTCCCTCCATCTATCCAAAGGGACCAGAGTAGGTGTTTCATGAGTCCCCAGTACAGGGAGGTGGGGGTCCCACATGTGGTGGGTGTGAATGTTAAAAAGATTTTACTATAAGGCAATAATTTAATTGTGTTTGGGGATTTTTAAGCCCTACTCCCTCCAGTTCCCCCTTTTCTTTTAAAAGAATGGTCTTGATTTCTTTATGACTGTGTTCAGCAATGGCTTGCTCTTGTGGGTTATATGGAATACATGTCTGGGGTGTAATGTTCCAAAAGGTACAAAATTCACAAAAATGTTTGGAGGTGTAAGCAGAGCCATTGTCTGCTTTAAGGGTCCAAGAAACTCCCATAATTGTAATGGCATGTAGAAGTGATTTAACAGCGTGCCTTTTTTTTTCACTGTTAAGGCTAAACCAGTTATAAAGCCTGAGAATGTATCTATGCATTCAGGGATGTATTTTTGTTTACCGAATTGGGGGATATGGGTTATGTTCATTTGCCATGTGTTATTGGGTCTAAGGCCTCGTGGATTTGTTCCCATGGGTTGAAGTCATCCTAAGGGTAAAAGAGGTGCACAAGAAAGAGCAGGACCGAATCATGTGCTTGCATTGTTGGTGTGTTAAATCAGGAAATAACTGTTTGATATAAGCTGCCGATAAATGAAAACGATCATCTAACGTTCGGGCCTGGTCCATGCACATATTTGTGAGTAGTACAGTTGGTGTGACAGCACGATCAATGGCTTCATTACCAGCAGTTAGGGGTCTGGGGAGGTTAGTATGAGATCTAATGTGTTGAATGTACCAGGGTTGGACACGATTGTCTAATACATTTTGTAGTTTACACATTATTTTTGCTACATCATGACCATCATCTTGTAATAAAGCTCCAGGAAGAATGGCAACAGTTTGTACAGTATATAAACTATCAGAAAAAATATTAAGAGGTTCTTTGGGAAAAGATGTGAGGGCAAGCAAAATGGCCAGTAATTCAGCAGCTTGAACAGACAGGGAATGTTTTTGAAGCATGTATTTTTTAGTATTGGCATTGTAAAATCCATAAACAGTTTTGTTAACATCTGTAAAAAGTACAATGGCTTGATGTATAGGTTGCCCATTGGGACGAGTACAACATTTCCATGAAAGTGGGAGTTCTTGGGTAACTTTTAAAACGTGGTTTTTGGGCATATGATTATCAATGTTAAAATAGTAATGGATGACTTGTAAAGCTAATGCCTCTTCGGTTGTTAGGAAATCAAAGATTGTTTTTGTAATGGGCCATGTAAGATGGTCAGGGAATCGGCCATAAGTTTGACGACATCATTCCGCACCTTTGATGGCCAGATTGCATAGCATGGTAATGGATGTGCTAATTTTTGGTAATTGGGAAGTGGCAAGGTATACCCATTGTAACAAAACCATGGGTTTGCGTTAGCGCCACCGTTAGGCCATTATTATTTAATATAATTAGGTTGATTTCTTGGGTGGTATCTAAAAACACCAAGGGTGTTGAAGGGTGTTGAACATAGTCAATCAGCGACTTGTGAAACTTGTTGAGCATCAGGTGAAAGTATATGAAGGGAAGTTGGGTCCTTGAAGCAATTGAAATAACAGTTGGAGTTGTTGGGTGGGGAGACACATAAAATTGCATAACCAGTTGATATGTCCACATAATTGTTGTAATTCAGTTAAAGTATATTGGGATTTAATGACAATATGAGGCCCATTTGGGGTAATTGTTTGATTTAAATGGTATCCAAGATAGGCGTAAGGGGCTTTGAGTTGAATTTTTTCGGGGGCAATATTAAGGCCCAGCACTGTAAAGTTCTCCTTGAGTTGTGTTAAACAGATTTGCATGGTTGTAGCATCTTTATGTGCTATTAAAAAGTCATCCATGTAATGGACACAAAAGCATTTGGAAAGCAAAGTCCTAATAGCATGGGCAACATACATCTGACATATAGTAAGGCTATTTTTCATATCTTTAGGGAGAACTTTCCATAGATATCAGTGAGTACGTAGTTGACAATTAGGTTCCCATACTGAGAAGGCAAAATATTCTTTATCTTTGGGGTGTAGGGGGGTGGAAAAAAGCAGTCCTTGATGTTAATAATGGCAATGTGCCAATCTTTGGGTATTGCAGAAGAGTGTGGAAGTCCGGGTTGAAGCGTTCCTATCTTTTGTATATGACTATGGAACGTAGATCATGGAGAAATCTCCACTTTCCTTGAGCCCTTTTTTGGATAATAGAAATGGGGAATTGTGGGGACTGATGCTAGGTTCTATGTGTCCCTTTTTTACTTGCTCCTCCACTAGAACCTGGAGATGAGGGAGCTTTTCAGAGGAAATAGGCCACTATTCGACCCAAATGGGTTTGGTGGTGTCCCATTGGAGTGGAACTGGCTCTGGTAATGCAACAGTGGCCATTGGAATTGGGGGTAGTGTGGGTTATTAACGGCTCGATCGGTTATGATGTCTTCATAAAAAGCCTTACCATCTGTTGTTATCAGAGTACCCATATTAGTGAGGACATCTCTTCCTCAAAGATTGTATGGAAAGCCAGGGGCAACAAGAGGTTTAAAAGCCCCGGTGGCCCCACCACAGTTTTCCCGTCTTACAGGCCATTGGACATGGAGGGAATCTGTTTTTCCACCGACACCTTGTATGCAGGCGCCAGGAATTAGGTTCCATCCCAATCCTTCTACTTCATCTTTTCTAAGGACTGTACAGTCAGCTCCTGTATCAATGATGCCCTTAAATTCTGTTCCATTGATTTTAAGTTTCATTCTAGCTTTTCCATTTTGGGTAGGAGTAGTCCATAATACTTGAGGTGGTGGCTGTTGCCTTTGTCCTATTGTGGTCGGGGCTGAGGACTGCCGCTTATTTAGTTGAAAGGCTGAGTCGTAGAGCAGCATTCAGAGGTCCAATGAAAACCCTTTTTGCATTTACGACATACAGAAGGAGGTTGTTTTCTTTTGGGTGAGCCCCAGAGTGATGGGCAATCCTTTATAAAATGACCAGTTCTGCCACATCCCCAACAAGGTCGATTTCCCATTCTGCCATTAGGGGGCGCGCGAGCACTGGCAGTCATAGAGGCTAAAGGAGGTGCAAGGATACTCAGCATGAGTTGATGACCCCAAATCTTTGGTGGATAGGATGCAATCAGTGATCTCCATATTTCGTTCAGGGGCAATGGCTTTTCTGCATTCCTGTGTAGCCCCTTCCCATATTAGGCTCTTGATTAGCACATCTCAGGCTCCAGCATGGGATACTTTCCAGGCCACTGCTTCTTGAACAAAGGCAACGAAGTCAGTGAAAAGATCATTGGGACGTTGTATGAGGGGTTTTAGTTGTTTGTTCCCTTCTTTAGAAGGGACTGAGGAGACAACCCTCAATGCACAGAGGCGTACTTGGTCAAAGTACTGTGGAGGTGCTACTGCTTGTGCGGCAGGAGACGCATAAGCTGCCTCACCTTTTAAAAAATCAGGGTCCCCCATGGTGGCATCCTGCCCTCTGGTAGTGATATTTTGTGTGCTTTGTTGTTAACATTCATCAGAAAAAGCAGCCTTCCATAAAAGGAAGACCCTGAAGATAATGCTGTGTTCATTAAACTCTTCCAATCATGGGGCAGTTAAGATCAATGCTAAGGGTTTCAAGCATCTGTTGAGCATTCAGGGACTGTAACCCATCTTCCCTGACAGCGGCCCAGTATTTGTCAAGTACTTTTGGGTCATGGGGATACCATTGGTTAGGTCATACAGAGGTTCGGTGGACGTTTACCGGGAATATGAACTGGGGTTCATTTATAGGCTTGGCTGTCGTTGCCATGATAGTTGTGGGGCCCATGAACAACTGTTGTATTACATGGGGAACAATGGGTTTTTGTTCTTGGGCAAAGTTGGATATCTCTGCCCAAGGATACAAAGTTTTCTGAGGGGAGTTCCCAGGCTGGCCTAAACAGCAAAAAGAAGTGATTGGGCAGGCTTCCTGGGACTGATAGTGTGGGAGAGGCGGTTTTACAAGCATAGCTGGCCAGCCTCCTGTGTCACTTGATAGTGGAAGTTGTTGGTTATCTGTGTTCTTGCTGGAATTGTTTGCTGTATCACAAGAAGATGGGAGTGCTTGAGCAGCTTCGCAATTTTCCTTTTGTTGTTTCTTCTTGCAGCGAGGTGTTAAATGCCTACAGAGTTTCCCCTTCTTCTTTCCCTGATAGACAGGCTTGAATACCTACTATGATGGGGTAAAAGGTTAGGGGCAGCTCAGCGCCTTCACGGATTTCCTTTTTATGAGCTTCCTGAAGGATGTGGGTCCACCTGTCTGGATCCCAAATGTCCCCAGTGTCAATCCAGGGACACAATTCACTCACTATTTCCCATATTAAACTAGCTTCCTTTTGTGATACTTTTATCTGCCTACTCCAGAACAGGGCAACAAGTGCTCATGATTGAGGCTCTCCTGCTGCGGGGGGAAGGTTACCCATAGAGGCACTAACCTTGCACTAGACCCTAGACCATCTATCTGCCAAAATCAATCGAGCCTGTCGTTAGGCACCACTTGTAGGGCTAGTCTCTGGCAGGAGGTAAGCTTGAACGAAGCACACAAGGAACACACGTTGGGAGAACAGGCTTAAGCAGGTCTCGTTTATTTCTGCACAAGGGGGTGATTTTAAAGCCCCAGCTTTCCCAACCTCCTGAGTCCTTCCCAGCCAATTACTTAGCAGAGAGTTGCTGTAAGGCACTTGTGATGAGCACTGCTTGGTGACAGGCACATTTTTGTCCCCCGGAGGAATGTATGGAGTATGGACAGATCATGGATGGCAAGCTAGGCAGACATGCCTGTGGATCATGTGGATCATGTCTCTATGAGCAAGAAATGTGCTTCAACTGCTACTCTAGCTGACTCAACCAGATCTGACTGGCTCTACCCACACTACATCTTCATGGTTTTCCTTTTACAACTCTTTTTATTGGATGTGGAATTTATTTTCATGTCTTCATTCAATCTGTTCTGCATTGTAGTGATCTAAATAGGCTCTGTAAAATCACTTTAGGTAGCAAAAATATTAAGACAATGTATATCAAAAAGTTTGGCCTCCCTCCACTGCTGAAGCCAATATGCTTAGCTAGGGCTTCTAAGTACGCGTTTTCTTGCCTTTTCAATTTGCTCAATTCTTTTCTGATCCCAAAACTTTTTGGCTTATGTAATAAGAAAATTCTTCTCTATCTCATGTTAATAAGGATATTATATTTTGTGAGCTACTAAGAAATGTGAAATCATTGGTTTCAAGTATCCAATCAGATTTTCTTCTGTGGTTCAGGGCTTCATGTGCAAAGGCATTGTGGAAAGTATTACAAATAGAAAAGTCTAAACCCAATACCTTCTTTCATTGTTGAGGGCACTTTCTCCCTAAATATTTTGATCCAAATTATCTTTTTCAGAGAATTACTTTTTGGTAATTAAAATCAATTCACAAATTTTGATGTCTTTTTTTTTTTTTAAAGAAGTTTGAATTTAAATTCCACTACAACCTTGTTTCACACAGTAAGAGTAGATTTCCTGGGTAAGGACAATTCTCAAGGGAACCTACAGGATTTATAGCAAGGTTTCTGAGGTTTGTTTTTTTAGTGTGAAAATGAGCCATCTTCATCCACATTGCTCCCTGTCAGATAAGTCTCCATGGATTACTTTGCATGAAAGCCTATTTTCCCAGGCAATTTTAAATTTTCATAATAGCTAAGTTGTTAAAAAGTTTGAACAAATTAAAATTTACCTGTTATAATTTTAAAACTCTTTTGAAATTCCTTTATTAGAACCACGAATTCACCAATCCTAACTCCTCCTTTACCATCAAAAACAGTTAACATATTGTTTTTATGATATAGTGTCCATGAAACTATTATTTTCCAGTGGCTATGTTATGCATATATATAACCTTATAATCTGATTCTGAGCAAAATGAACTCCAAGATATGGAAACAGAGAGTATTATTTGCGGTTGTTGTTTTTAATGTACTATGTGATTTCTATTTTCTTTTGGGTTTTTCCCCTATGCTTTATTCCCTGCTGTATTTGATTTTGGTAGCCTGTGTATTGTGTATATATTTACCTTAATGAGGGAAGGGAAGAGGAACAACAAAATGGTGATACAAAGGACAAAGGCAAACCAATGCAACAGCAATACTCACAAGACAATATGTTGGAAATGTGCATTACAACTTGTGAGGGGTATTGGGGTAAAGGATAACTGAAGAAAATGAGGGATGGAGTAACAAGTTTGGAAAGTTATGTATTCACTACCTTAAAATTGCTGTAACCCCACTGTACATCACTTTGACAATAAAATTAAATTTTAAAAATAAGCTGCATGAAATAAAATTAAACTGTATTGGTATAGTAAATATTATTCTTTATGCAGTAACTTTTAAAAAATCAATATTGTTTGGCATCTAATTTGAAGTAATTATCCCTTTTTAATCAGAGGACCATCAACTCGAATGCTATCTGACTAGACAATATTTTCACAATATACTTACAATATTTTGAAAAAAGAACATAGTACTTTCTCATATTAAAAGCGAAAACAGTTTAATTCTATGGAAACCTATAACTTTTAAAAGTAAATAAGCAGTTAAAAAGACAGGATATATGTGTTCTTCAACTTTCCAATGACTAATAACTACTCATTTCAATTCCGGAAGATTCCATACCTGAGAGATTCAAAACAGTACCGGCTTGCATGGTATGTAATTCTGCAATAGATGCATTTTCAAATGGGGTGTTACAGATTGAGATTCAACACAAAAATAACTACATTCTGATAGAAGATAAAACTAATTAGCAACGGTAATAATTCTTCAAGAGTAAGCAATTTTTTATCACAGTAAGCTATTATGTTTATGACCACCAATCCCAATATTTATCATATAGAGACATCCTAGCCCAACAGTTTAGAACTTTTAGGGTGCACCTCAAACTTCTCTTAATTCACATCATGAATAGCTTATCTCTATTGTGAAAAAAATGCAACTCTGCTAATGTGATGCCATACATGTTCTGGAAAGAACACCACAATAAACTTGTTTGCATCATTTTCCCACCACTGGTATACTTGAGATTGGAACACTTGCAAATATTATTTATATTTATACTTTTTTAACTATCATACAAATTGTGGATGCTAAGATCAGAAGATTACAGTTCAAAGCTCACCGAGGCAGGAAGATTCCCTAGATTCTTATCTCCAATAAACTTATCAGCAAAAACCAGAAACAAGTGGCATTGAGGTTGAAGTGGTAGAGCACGAGCCTTGAGCATAAACAGGCTCAGAGACAGTGTCCAGGCGCAGAGTTCAAGCCCTAGGACAAACCAATAACACAAAAATAAAAATAAAAACAAACCCCAAACCTAACATTTTTCTCATTGTATACAGTGGCAAATAATTAAGGAAATTGCTTCCTGTGTTACATACAGGTAGAAGAAAGAAGATGTCACACGATTATTCTCTTCATACCTTGTTATATCAAATCCTCAAAAAATTGCTCTTATTATAATTTATAAATTAAAATCATCAATTTTTGGCAACTCTGTCTCCAACATTCACATTATCATTTTATACATGAACTATTTTAATTATCTATTAACTAAATTCTAATTTAACTCTCTTGAAAGAATATTCTAGGCAAGTAGATTGCAAAATCATTTGTGAATTTGTCAATTAAACCCTCTACTTAAAACGAATTTTGTAGTATCCTATAGAATATGAAATTACCAACAAAATCAAAATATTTATTTTAAATCTAAATTCTAATTCAGCAAGATCCTCATAATCCTACATTAGATGAATGTTATTTTTAGAAGAATTATTATTAGATGAATTGCTATTTTTCCAAGCTTAAGTTTTTGTAATCCTTCATCATTTCTTTGGGATACAACAGAATGATGATTACTTACTTTTTCAAATTTTGGATGGCAATCATGAGTCATTTTCCATCTGGGAGTGTTCTGTAACAAAGAGAGAATTTAAAACACAAGTGAAGATTAAGTATGAGTTACATTTCAACAGGAAATTTGACTTCTCAAAACATAATGACAAAATTAACCCAAACTTCCAACTATGTATTCCTTTCTTGTTTGTTTTGTTTTATTAAGACAAAAGTATACTACCTGGTCCAGGGAAGGTATCACTATGTGATTCCACTCTCTAATCTCCTGTCTTAATCTCAGTGCTAGAATTCTAGGCTTGTATCACATTGCCCTGCCATAGTTTCTTAGTTTATTTAATCTAGATACAGACTACCAATTCTGAACTTCTCCAGGGATATTATACACCAGAATGACTGTTCAGACAGTTTATCTACTATTTTCAAAGATGTTCTAACATTTGACACAGGATATGAATATTTTCAGATGCACCTGCGGGGCCTCTGATTCATTCCTCCATGGATGCCATCCTTTTAATAATGATTAATTGACTCTCTTACTATCTCTGTTCACTACCTATGTAATATTCTCAAACTTTATTGAAGGAAGTTCACTTGAGGACTTTCTAATATTAAATATTATCACTTGTTTCTAGTCTTCTTCAGGCTATATATTCTGTTGTTTTCTAACTTTTCTACACATTCTGAGAGTTGTTTCATTTGTGTATTTGTGTGTGCACATATAAGTGCCTCTGTGTGTATGTGTATGTTTGTATGTATGTATGCAAAATCCTCAAGCTCTTATTCAGCAATCTTGCTCATAACTGATATTCCATCACCTGAGCCATCTTCCAATCCAGGTTTGGCTGCTTTATTATATGTACTGTTGCAAAGAGTATTCTGCCCAGGCTGGATGCAAACTTAACTTCCCAGACTCCTTTACATTCTTAGGTTTTATTTCTCCAGGAGTGTCAACTTTTAAACTACAAATATTTTGGGGCTGGGAAGGTGGCTCAGTGGTAGAGCGCTTGCCTTGCATGCCTGAGGCCCTGGGTTCGATTCCTCAGCACCACATAAGCAAAAAGAAAAGAGCCGGAAGTGGCACTGTGGCTCCAGTGGTAGAGCACTAGCCTTCAGCTGAAGAGCTGAGGGACAGCGCCCAGGCCCAGAGTACAGGCCCCACTACCGGACCCCAAAAAGAAAAAAAAAACTACAAATATTTTTGTGAGGATAATGTCTAAGCTGTAGCCTAGATTTTTAACTGAAGAATTCTTTTTTGTTGTTGTTGTTTTGGTGGGTGGTCCGGTGAGCCACCTTCCCAGCCCCTAACTCAAGAATTCTTATAAATATAAATGAACACACACATTACATATCCTGAGTGTACACTGTGAGAAATGTGATTGTAAGCTGGGTTGTGGTGAGATATGAGGATTGGGGTTCAAAGCCAGTCTAGGTAGGAAAGGCCCAGAGACTCTTTTCTCCAATTAACTAAAAGAAAACTGGAAATGGCACTGTGATGAAGTGGTAGAGCATTAGCCTTGAGCTGAATAGTAGAGAGACAGCTCACAGGCCCAGAGTTCAAGTGCCAAGACCACGGCCAACAAAAAATATACATATATAAGTAAAGAAAAAATAAAAGAAATGTGATCTTAGCCACCAGTTCATTGCTAGTATAATCCCTGCTCTCACAAGATGAACATTTTTTTCCAGTTAAATCCATGCTCTTATATCTGACTTGCTTTGGAAACAGGATTATTCTTCCATTCTACTTTCTACGAAGTTGCATGATTACCAAGCATGATTTAGAATGAGATTGGCCTCATACTTCATGTTCCACGTATGAGTCTTGCTTTCTGTATATCACTCCCATAAATCTACATACTGGAATTGGCTTTATTGTTTCAATGTTGTCTTATTTGTCGTCTTCTATATTGTATTGAACCTTTATACTTAAACACAGAACTTCTTTTTCTCCTATTATTGCTATTGTTTCCCTTACTGTTAGCTCATGTCCACTTGGGAAATAATGAAAAGCACATACACTCACAAAAACAATGTTCTGAGAACCTTCTTCCCATTTAAAATTCGCTTCAATTTACAGAGAACTTACAAAGTTTGAACTCAATGTTGCCATGTATAATGTATTTATAAGCAATATAAATTTCATATTTTTTCTTTACTAAGTTGTCTCTGAAACACGTGTTACCTCAGGCCAAAGGTGTCATAGTGTGATTTCAGTGAAGCCAGAAAACATTCATTATACCTCAAGCAGCACCATCGATTGTTACTGGAAGTAACTGTTACTGGATGTGGAAACTGACCCCAGGAGAGGAATGGAACATAGAGGAATAACAAAGTTCAAGTTTCCTTGTGCTTTCCTTTTTAGAGTACAAGAAAAGTATCCCAACGCTTGAAGGAAACTCTGTCCCTGGCTTTTTCGAGTGTGTTCTTTACTCATATAAAATTTTTCTGTAAAGTTCTAGTTGAAAGTACTTCAAAAGGAAATAATGTACCATTTGAATGCCAGCATAGAACAAAAGGAAATAACGTTGATTTAAATGTGTTCTCCTGCAAAGGAACAAAGACATGGAACTTTTAAAGTGTCATATGGATGGATATTTCACCCCTGAGATGATTCTCTTGATGCAGGAGTCAGTTATCAATTCCTTTGGTCTGGTCCTGCGTTCTCCAGAGCAATAAGGATTCCAAAAAAGCAGATTCCAGTGAGTATGATCAGCAAAAGGAGCCTATTCTCAGACCAGTACTCCTTTAGGGAGGGTCCCAAAGAAAGATCTGTGATTTTTATTTGCTTTTTTGTTTAGTTTGTGCTGGTTCTGGGGCTTGTACCCAGAGGCTGGATCATGTACCTGAACAGTTGTCTTTCCTGCCCACCTGCTCCCAAAGCTAATGCTCTACTGCTTGAGCCATAACTCCACTTCTGGATTTTTGGTGTTCAATTTGCTATAAGAGTTTGACAGACTCTCCTTCCTGGTTTGGCTTTGAATTAAGTAATAAGAAAGCTAAGTGACATCAACTGTATAGACTTCTCTTTTGAAACAAGAAATATTACATGAAGTTTATTGTAAAGCTAATGTTTGACAATTTTTAAATTAAATAGCTCAGTACAAGTAGGTGCACTGACTCTCCTTAGATACAATATCAGGATCAGTGAAGCTATTCTTTCCAAAATTATTTCAATAGATTATTTTTCTCTTGGACTTGCATTTGCTCAGCAGGATGTATGGAAAAGAATAGAGTATAATCACCCATACCTTGGATGACAGTGTCTGTTACAAAAGGACAATGCTCCTATGTGCTATTTCTCTGTCCTCCTCTTAGATCTTGCCTGATTTCCAACAAATCACAGATTCTTGGCTTTAAGTCTAGTGAAGGTGAAGGACTATAAGGCTTTCCCCACTTCTAAATCTTCATGGTTTCTCTTTTAAAACTCTTTTATTTGGATGTGGAATTTATTTTCATATCTTCATTCAATCCCTTCTAAATTGTAGTGAGTTAAATAGGCTCTGTAAAATCACTTTAGTTAGCAAAAATATTACACCAATCTATATCAAAAGTTTGGCCTCCCTCCACTGCTGAAACCAATATGCTTACCTTGGGCTTCTAAGAATCCGTTTTCTTGCCTTTTCAATTTGCTCAATTCTTTTCTGATTCCAAAACATTTTGGCTTATGTAATAAGAGAAGTCTTCACTTTCTCATGTTAATAAGGAGCTACTAAGAAATGTGAAATCATCGGTTTCAAGTAACCAATCAGATTTTTTCTGTGGTTCAGTGCTTCACGTGCAAAGCCATTGTAGAAGATATTAGAAACAGAAAAGTGTAAACCCAATACCTTCTTTCATTGTTGAGGGCACTTTCTCCTTAAATATTTTGACCCAAATTATCTTTTTCAGAGAATTACTGTTTGGTAATTAAAGTCATTTCACAAATTTTGATGTCTTTTTTTAAAGAACTTTGAATTTAAATTCCACTACAACCTTATTTCACACAGTAAGAGTAGATTTCCTGGGTAAGGACAATTCTCAAGGGAACCTACAGGATTTATAGCAAGGTTTCTGAGGTTTGTTTTTTTAGTGTGAAAATGAGCCATCTTCATCCACATTGCTCCCTCTCAGCTAAGTCTCCATGGATTACTTTGCATGAAAGCCTATTCAACCAAGCAATTTTAAATTTTCATAATAGGCCAAGTTGTTAAAAAATTTGAACAAATTAAAATTTACCTCTCATAATTTTAAAACTCTTTTGAAATTCCTTTATTAGAACCGCAAATTCACCAATCCTAACTCCACCGTTACCATCAATAACAGTTAACATGTTGTTTTCATAATATAGTGTCCATGAAACTATTATTTTCTTGAGGCTTTGTTATGCATATATATAACCCTATAAGCTGATTCTGAGCAAAATGACCTTCAAGACATGGAAGTAGAGATTATTGTTTGCGGTTGTTGTTTTTAATGTACTACGTGATTTCTATTTTCTTTTTGTTTTATTCCCTATGCTTTATTCCCTACTGTATTTGATTTTGGTAGCCTGTGTATTGTGTATATATTTACCTTAATTAGGGAAGGGAAGAGGAACAACAAAATGGTGTGACAAAGTTAAAAGGCAAACCAATGCAATAGCAATACTCACAAGACAATATGTTGGAAATGTATGTTACAAGTTGTGAAGGGTATTGGGGTAAAGGAAGACTGTGAAGAAATGAGGGATGTGGTAACAAGTTTGAAAAGTTATGTATTCACTACCTTAAAATTACTGTAACCCCACGGTACATCACTTTGACAATAAAATGAAATTTAATAAATAAGCTGCATGAAATAAAATTAAACTGTATTGGTATAGTAAATATTCTTTTTGGAGTAACTTTTTAAAAATCAATACTGTTTGTCGTCTAATTTGAATTAATTACCCCCTTTTTATCAGAGTACCATCAACTTGAATGCTATCCGAATAGACAATATTTTTACAATATATTTACCAATATTTTGAAAAAAGAATAAATATAGTACTTTCTCACACTAAAAGCGAAAACAGTTTAATTCTATGGAAACCTATAACTTTTAAAAGTAAATAAGTTGTTAAGAAGACAGAGTATATGTGTTCTTCAACATTCCAATGACTAGTAACTACTCATTTTCAAATTCAAAAAATTCCATACCTGAGAGATTCAAAACAGTACCAGCTTGCATGTTATGAAATTCTGCAATTGATGCATTTTCCAACGGGGTGTTACAGATTGAGAGACAACAGAAAAATAACCACTTTCTGGTAGAGGATAAAACTAATTAGCACTGGTAATAATTAATTCTTCAAGAGTAAGCAATTGTTTATCACAATAAGCTATTAGTTTTATGAACATCAATACCAATATTTATGATATAGAGTCATCCTAACCCAACAATTTCAAAATTTTAGGGTACACCTAAATCTTCCCTTAATTCACATCATGAATAGCTTATCTCTATTGTGAAAAAATACAACTCTGCTAATGGGATGCCATACATGTTCTGGAAAAAACACCCCAACAAACTGGGTTACATCATTTTCCCCCCACTGGTATTCTTGGGATCGGAACACTTGCAAATACTATTTATATTTATACTTTTTTAACCATCATATAAATTCTGGATGCTAAGTTAGGAAGATTACAGTTCAAAGCCCACCCAAGCAGAAAGTTTCCCTAGATTCTTATCTCCAATAAACTTCTCAGCAAAAGCCAGACGCAAGTGTCACTGAAGTTGAAGTGGTAGGGCACGAGCCTTGAGCATAGACAGGCTCAGAGACAGTGTCCAGGCCCAGAGTTCAAGCCGTAGGACAAACCAATAAAACAAAAACAAAAATAAAAACAAACCCCAAACCTAACATATGTCTCAGTGTATACAGTAGCAGATAATTAAGGAAATTGCTTCCTGTGTTACATACAGGTAGAAGAAAGATGTCACACGATTATTCTCTTCATACCATGTTATACCAAAGAATCCCAAAATTGCTCTTATTCTAAATTTATAAATCAATATCATCAATTTGTTGGCAACTCTGTCTTCAACGTTCAAATTATAATTTTATACAAGAACTGTTGGCATTATCTATTAACTAAGTTCTAATTATAACTCTCTTGAAAGAATATTCTAGGCAAATAGAATGCAAAATCATTTGTGAATTTGTCAATTAAACACTCTACTTAAAAAGAATTTTGTAGATTCCTATAAAATATAAAATTACAAAAAATTCAAAATATTTATTTTAAATATAAATTCTAATTTATCAAGATCTTCAAAATCGTACATTAGGTCTGGGATGGTGGCTCAGTGGTAGAGTGCTTGCCTTGCATGCCTGAGGCCTGGGTTTAATTCCCCAACACCACATAAGCGAAAGAAAAAAGCCGGAAGTGGCGCTGTGACTCAAGTGGTAGAGTGCTAGCCTTGTGCTGAAGAGCTGAGGGACAGCGCCCAGGCCCAGAGTTCAGGCCCCAAGACCGGGTCCTCCTCCCCCCAAAAAAATCCTACATTAGAGGTACTTTGCAATTTTTCCAGGCTTAAGTTTTGTAATCCTTCATCATTTCTTTGGGATATAACATTATAATGATAACATACTTTTTCAAATTTTGGATGGGAATCATGTGTGATTTTGGATCTAGGAATGTTCTGTAATTAAGAGAGAATTTAAAACACAAGTGAGGATTAAGTATGAGTTGCATTTCAACAGGAAATTTGACTTCTCAAAACATAATGACAAAATTAGCCCAAACTTCCAACTATGTATTCCTTTCTTGTTTGTTTTGTTTTATTAAGACAAAAGTATACTACCTGGTCCAGGGAAGGTATCACTATGTGATTCCACTCTCTAATCTCCTGTCTTAATCTCAGTGCTAGAATTCTAGGTTTGTATCACATTGTCCTGCCATAGTTTCTTGGTTTATTTAATCTAGATACAGACTACGAATTCGGAACTTCTCCAGGGATGTTATACACCAGAGTGACTGTTCAGACAGTTTATCTACTATTTTCAAAGATGTTCTAACATTTGACACAGGATATGAATATTTTCAGATGCACCTGCGGGGTCTCTGATTCATTCCTCCATGGATGTGATCCCTTTAATAACGATTAATTGACTCACTTACTATCTCTGGTCCCTACCTAGGTAATATACTCAAACTTATTTGAAGGAAGTTCATTTGAGGACTTTTTAATATTAAAAATTATCACTTGATTCTAGTCTTCTTCAGAATATATATTCTGTTTTTTTCTAACTTTTCTACACATTCTGAGAGTTGTTTCATTTGTGTATTTGTGTGTGCACATATAAGTGCCTTTGTGTGCATGTGTATGTTTGTATGTATGTATGCAAAAGCTTCAAGCTCTTATTCAGCAATCTTGCTCATGACTGGTATTCCATGACCTGAGCCATTCTTCCAATCCAGCTTTTGACTGCTTAATTTTATATACTGTTGCAAAGAGTGTTCTGCCCAGGCTGGATGCAAACTTAACTTCCCAGACTCCTTTACATTCTTAGGTTTTATTTCTCCAGGAATATCAACTTTTGAACTACAAACATTTTTGTGAGGGTAATGTCTAAGCTGTAGCCCAGATTTTTAACTCAAGAATACTTTTTTTTGTTTTGGTGGGGTGTCCAGTAATGGGGCCTGAACTCTTGGCCTGGGCTCTTTCCCACAGATCTTCAGCTCAAGGCTAGCACTCTACCACGTGAGTCACAGCGCCAATTTCAGCTTTTTTCTTTTTTGCTTAAATGGTGCTGAGGAATCGAACCCAGGGCCTCATGCATTCGAGGCAAGCGATCTACCACTGAGCCACCTTCCCAGCCCCTAACTCAAGAATTTTTATAAAGATAGATGAACACACATATTACATATCCTGAGTCAACAAATATATGCGTGTGTGTGTGTGTGTGTGTGTGTGTGTGTGTGTAAAGAAAAAAAAAGAAATGTGATCTTAGCCACCAGTTCATTGCTAGCATAATCGCTCCTCTCACAAGATGGACATTTTTTTCCAGTTAAATCCTTGCTCTTATATCTGACTTTCATTGGAAAAAGAATTATTCTTCCATTCTTCTTTCTACAAAGTTGCATGTTTAGCAAGCATGATTTAGAATGAGATAGGCCTCATACTTCATGTTCCACGTAGGAGTGGTCCTTTCTGTTTATCACTCCCATAAATCTACAAAATGGACTTGGCTTTATTGTTTCAATGTTGCCTTATTTGTAGTCTTCTATATTGTATTGAACCTTTATACTTAAACACAGAACTTCTCTTTCTCCTATTATTGCTATTGTTTCCCTTACTGATAGCTCATGTACACTTGGGAAATAATGAACAGCACGTACACTCACAAAAAGAATGTTCTGAGAATCTTCTTCCCATTTAAAATTCGCCTTAATTTACAGAGAACTTACAAAGTTTGAACTCAATGTACTCATGTATAATGTATTAATAAGCAATATAAATTTCATATTTTCTCTTTACTAAGTTGTCTCTGAAACACGTGTTACCTCAGGTCCATAGGTGTTCTAGTGATATTTCAGTGAAGCCAGAAAATATTCATTATACCTCAAGCAGCACCATCGATTGTTACTAGAAGTAACTGTTACTGGATGTGGAAACTGACCCCAGGAGAGGAATGGAACATAGAGGAATAACAAAGTTCAAGTTTCCTTGTGCTTTCCTTTTTAGAGTACAAGAAAAGTATCCCAACGCTTGAAGGAAACTCTGTCCCTGGCTTTTTCGAGTGTGTTCTTTACTCATATAAAATTTTTCTGTAAACTTCTAGTTCAGAGCGTTACAAAAAGAAATAATGTACCATTTGAAGGCCAGCATAGAACAAAAGGAAATAACGTTGTTTTAAAAGTGTTCTCCTGCAAAGGAACAAAGACATGGAGGTTTCAAAGTGTCTTATGGATGGATATTTCACCCCTGAGATGATTCTCTTGATACAGGAGACAGTTATCAATTCCTTTGGTCTGGTCCTGAGTTCTCCAGAGCAAAACGGATTCCAAAAAAGCAGGATCCATTGAATATAATCAACAAAAGGAGCCTCTTCTCTTACCAGTACTTCTTTAAAGAAGGTCCCAAAAAATATCTGGGATTTTTATTTGCTTGTTTGTTTAGTTTGTGTTGGTTCTGGGGCTTGAACCCAGAGGCTGGATTCTGTTCTTGAACAGCTGTCTTTCGTGTCCACCTGCCCCCAAAGCTAGTACTCTACTGCTTGAGCCAAAACTCCACTTCTGGTTTTTTGGTGTTCAATTTGCGATAAGAGTTTGACAGACTCTCCTGCTTGGTTTGGCTTTATATTAAGATAGTAAGAAAGCTAAGTGACATCAACTGTATAGACTTCTCTTTTGAAACAAGAAATATTAGATGAAGTTTATTGTAAAGCTAATATTTGACAATTTTTTAAGGAAGAGACTATGTCTAGCAAAGAAGCCATAACTTAAATAACTCAGCAAAATAGGTGCACTGAATCATTTGATATTTTTTCTGCTTGGCAAGATTATTGATCTTGTCCTAACTTTTGGGGAAACTTAAGGCTATAATTGCACTTTTTGTTGGTTGTGGGGCTTGAACTCTGATCCTGGGCACACTCCCTCAGCTCTTCAGCTCAAGTTGAGCACTCTACGTCTTAAGCTACAGCACCACTTCAGGCTTTCTGGTGGTTAATTGAAGATAAAGGTCTCATGGACATTCCTGACCAGGCTGGCTTTGAACCACAATCATCTGGTGTCCAGAATAGCTAGGATTACAGGCGTGAACCACCAGCACCCAACTCATATTTGTGCTTACGTGCACTGAATGACACTATGTAGACAAATGATGGAAATTTGAATCAAATGATGGCATTGCAGGTTTTCAGAAAATTTGTGGTAACAATAAATATGTCCTCCTTTTCCATGTTGTTTCATTAATGATTCATGAGCTATGGGACCCTTAAATTAGCATTCTCTGTCATCTGTGTAGGTGTATTTAGTATCAGGAAATGTTCATAGAGAAATATAGAAAGGCTGAGATTTTCAGAAAGCAAAGAAGATAAGGTAAGAATAAACAGCACAGAAGGAGATACATTTATTACACAGAGATTAACAAGTAGCCTAAGAGATTTAGAATGCTAAAGGTAATGAGGAATAAGACTCGTTGATAACTATTTGTTCAATAACCAAAAAGAGTTCTCTAAAACAGTTTCTGGTATACCTTAGTTACTATCATTTATTGCTTAACTCTGGAGTTATTCCTTTTCTTCTGTCACAACTGTTACTTTGCCTCTGCCGTTTTGGTGCCATGACTAACCAAAAAGACTTCCAAATCTCAGACTACCCTTCTCATTGTGATTAGCAGTGACCATTCAAAAACCTGGAAGCTTTGAATTTCCAGAATTAATCTTCATTTGACATCTGAGCACATTCAAGCCATTAATTGCTGTCACCTAATGAACAAAATTTTTTTCAACATAATATCCTAATATAAGTAAAGTACATGAATTAGGGACTATTGTCAGGTGTCAGTATGGCAGGAGCAATTATATATTCCAAGTATGGGTTCTTTATTTTGCATTTACTAACTAAATGTTTTTTGGTTTTGTTTTGGTTTGGGTTTTTTTTTTTTTTTTTTGCTTTTTAGCTCAAGGCTATCACTGTACCACTTCAGGCACAGCACCACTTCCAGTGTTTTTCTGTTTATGTGGTACTGAGGAATTGAACTCAGGGTTTCATGCCTGCTAGGCAATCACCATATCATGAAGCCACATTCCCAGATCCCTAAATGACTTTCTTAAGTTGACATTACATTTTCATCCAGTAACTATGTACCATAATATTGGCCAGGTGCTAGAAAATGATGTAGAAAAGAAAACAATATAGTAAATCCAGTAAAGCTAGATGGACAATGAATAACGCTCACAGTCTTTCAAGGGCATAGAGGGCTTACCTCATGGAGATGTATCAATACGCTGAATGAGACAGCTGCTGACCCACAGCTCATCTCAAGAATGAGTGGGCCATCTTGGGTTCCAGCCACCTGGGGACGTTGGACCACCTCCTATAGCACCCATTCTACCAGTTCCTGAGAGCGAGAGTGAGAGACAGAGAGACAGAGAGACAGAGAGAGACAGAGAAAGAAAATAAAAATTACACTTAAATCGGGTGCCAGTGGCATAAAACTCTAATCCTAACTACACAGGAGGCTGAGATATGAGGATCATGGTTCATAGACAGCCCAGGCAGGAACAACTGTGAGAATCTTATCTCTAAAGAACCACCAGAAAATTGGAAGTGGCACTGTGAGCTCAAGTGATAGAGCGCTAACTTTGAGATGAGGAGCTCGGGAACAGTGTCCAATCTTAGAGTTCAAGACCCATGACTGAAAAGAAGTGAACTTCCCACCAGAAGAAGTGGACTGAATAGCACGCATTGTCCTAGGGAGCATGGTAGAGAAGTCAAGCCGAGCTTCCTGTGAACTTGAGGTCATAAGTGGGTCACCTGGCTTCTCTGTGCCTCTGTTTCCCCAGCTGCAAAACTGAACAAAGTGAAGGATCTCCTTCCTCATGGGGATAGTGTAATAATGAAAGAGAGCCATGTTTCGGTTCATAATCCCACACCTGTTCAATGATTTATAACAGGCCCCACCTGAGCCCTTTCTGGTATCTTCCTGTCATATGCTCACAGAATTGCCAAAACCTTATCTGAAGGCCTCTCCCTCTCTGCCTAGCCATTCTCCAGAGATCTCTCTGCATAAATCCCTTGTTACCTCACAACTCTCCTGTGAGGAGACTGAGGTCCAATGGTTGAGGCCCTACCAAGAGCTGCACGAGTGGTCAAGAATCCACTGCTGTGGACTGAGTTTGGAATAATCCATCTAAACCTATGACTGAGCATGACACCACATGTCTACCATCCCAACTACAGAGGACCAGGCTTGGTGGAGCATACCTTTCAGAGGAGAACCGCCATCCAGTCCAGCCTGAGCATATATTTAGTTTCTATCTCAGAAATGATCAAGACAGAAAGATGGCTCATCAGAGCCAGGGAGAGGAAACAAGTAGGGGGGTCATAGTGCTCCCAGAGGGGTGTTTGACCCAGGGTAGGTTGGTGTTGGGACGCCCACTCACCTGTGATGCTGGGAGAAGCTGTTGGCAGCTGCTCCAAATGGGGCAGCAGCGATGGCGACAGCATTGCAGACACATGGGCCCAGAGCAGAAGACTCGGGGCAGGGACCAGGTCGGGGATTTATGCAGGCTGGCAGCACACCATTGCCTGAGGTTTGAAACCTGGCACCGTGTAAAGGGCCGGGTTGGGGTGGGACCATCATTTTTTTACTATACTTCAAAGTCACCTCGAGTCTCTTCCTCACCACTCAGCCACCTCTACCTTCCTCAACTGCTGGTAGTGGTGTAAACTAACAGGGAATCCCAGTGCTACCAGGCAGCATGGAATGTGGGCGTGACCACCATTCTTGTATCCCATTGGTCAAAAAGAAGCATGAAAGAGTGGGGGTGTGGCCAGAATCCTGTGAAGCAAGCAGAATGGGGGGAGTCAAGATGACAGCTGTTCTCAAAGCTCTTTTCCCAGGGTATTCTGTCCTATTCAGTTGGAGACAAGAGGGAGACCTGCTTTAGCTGGATGTCTACACAGATTGTTGTGCGTTTCTGTTTGTTGCCAGTCCCAGACCTTGGACTCAGGATCTGGGCACAATCCATAAGCTGCTTTTGTTCAAGGCTGGTCCTCTACACTAGAGCTACAAGGCTTCTGGCTTTGTTGGCAATGAAGTTGGACAGGGGTCTCAAGGATTTTCCTGCTTAGGGTGACTTTGACCATGATACTCCTATCACAGCCTTGTAAGTAACAAGGAGGACTGCTGAGAGCCACTGGTGCCTGCCTAATCACTGCTCTTCTTGATGTTCTTGGACAGACTTGTCAGTTGCCTATCCTCGGGTTGAAGTGGTGGGAGCTGGAGCCCACAATTTGAATCCTGGTCCTGCCATGTCCAAATGGTAGGAGATCCTAAGAAACTTGATCCTATCCATATGACTAACAATGGAATGTGATGTAAGTCATGATTGAGTGAACAGTTCTTGAAAGATTCCAGGATAAAATTATACACAATTACATTACACGACACTGATCAATTTTAGTTAATATTTTATTAAACATTTAAACAATCACATTCATTAAATGGAGGCATAATGAAGTACCTAAGAATTGGGCCTCACATACTATAAAGATGACATTTTTTCTACCAGGACTGGGATTGGAACTAATAGTCTGGGTAACTCTGTTGCACTGTGTGGGAAGGGGAAGCTTGCCTCCTTGAAATCAAGAAATTCATGTATGTTCCTTAGGCCTGAAATCGATCCCCAGCACTAGAAAACACCCTATTCATGTACAATTTACATATATGTTTTATATTTATATACATATGTTGACTCCATAGTGTGTTCAGTGTAGTTATTTTATTTTTGTTGTATTCATGTATGGACCATTTATTTTATTGACTATTATAGCACATAGAACATTGATTACATAGGCTATAGGTCTACATATGTATTCTACTTCATACCTGACACCCATAAGATTCACAGTAAAGGAAAACATGTGTCACCATCAGCTTCTTACTCCACAATTCATTGTTTGGCAGCACTGGCAGCTGAACTCATGGCCTACAAGGCCAAATTCATGAATGTTTGAGTGTAAACATGCCATCCTCGGGCAAATTGAGCTGACAGGTTGTTCCCAGGACCTGAGAATGAGCCCCAGGAGCGAACGAAATAAGAACAGATTGACATGCAGATGACAATATGCCAATAAATATATATCTTTATAGAGTGCCACAGATGTCTATACATTATTCAGTTATATAGACTACATTCCTACCAGTTCCTGGGTATTTCTTATGCGTCCATGTAATTAATGTTATTGTTTTCATCCTGAAAATATTAATGAATGCACTCAGTGTCCTGAAATTATTGTGTTCCTGTAAGTAATAATATTCTTTTAATGATTCATAAATATTAAATAAAATCAACCAGCCTTCTGAAATGCTGCTGTTTAATTTTATAGGATCATCATTCACAAACAACTCATTCAACTGTGACGTTGACAAAATTCCAGTGTTATTCCTTTGGATGGGAACCAGTTTATTAGTACCTCTGGCCATTGGTTGGTGTCAGGACGGGGATTCGAAATGAGGGCCTATGTTGCCATGTGGGCCTATGGCTTCCCTGAGAGTCTGCCAGCCTTCAGCAATGCAAGGTGAAGTACCCTTTGCAACAGTGTCATTCAGACCCAGAAGGGTCACTGTGCAAAGGAATAGAACATAAAAGGCCACATTTTTTTCTGTACATTGTTTTCCCTGCAACACAAGGGGCCTAGGATCACAGAAGCACCTGTGTGTCAAGTGGCTGCACCCGATCCTAGCGTGATCGAAGCTGAGGCAGACTTGCAAAGACCTGAGTTCAAGCCCCACACTGAGAAAAAAATTAGCTCCCTGGCTTGCAATTCACAGTTTATTCATACAGGCTTTGGATTTCAACTCAGTATCTGGGTAAATCTGCAGCAATGTGGATAAAGGGGAAGATCAACTTAGATGAAGATAAAAAATCAGGCCTGTTCACTAGTCCTGAATTCAAGACCTAGCCCTGGAAAACATATTATTTATATATATTTTAAACATAGGATTTATACTTACCTATAGATGTTCAGTCCATACATGTTTGGTGTGGTTGTTCCTTGTATCTTTTGTTTTATTCATTTATTTACCATTGATTTTACTATGATGAAACCCATTCTGTTTATTACATTGATGACAACCTATCACAGAATATCTAGATTTGTAGAAATGTTCTCCATCATGCCTGACCCACAGGATTCTCAGAGAAAAGGAAAAAAAGTTTCAAACTCTCCTTCTTACTCCATGATCCACTTGGTAGTGCTGGGATCTGACCTCAGGGCAGAGCAAAACCAATTAGCCAATCAGTCAAGGTGATCATATGAGCCTGTGAGCAACTAAGGAGTGTGGCCATTCCCAGAATCTGACATTGATGCCCAGGGTGGTCCACTATAGTCATAAATTCATAATTTAAACATAGGATCTATATTGACATACATGTGTGGACAGCATCTTGTGTTCAGTGCAATTATTCTCCTTATTTTGCCTCTAATTCATGGAGGTAGTGTGTATTTTAATAAGTATAGTGACAGGTATAACTGTGCTGACATGGATGACAGGGTGGTCTATGCATTCTCCATCATTTTTGAGACCCAGGACTTTCACAAGAGAGGATAAAAGGCACAACAACTGGCTTCTGACATCAGGATGAATATTTGGTCAGTGCTGGGATTTGAGCTCAGGTCTGAGTAACTCTGTTGCACTGTGGGGGAAGGGGAAGCTCACCATCTTTGAAGACTAGAATGTCAGGCCTGGTGTAGGGCCTGATTTGAAGCCCCAGAACTGGACAAAATAACAAGCCAACCTTTTTTAAACATAGGATTTCTCTTTACCTACAGATGTGGTATGCATCTTGCATTCAGTGTAGTTATTCGTTCTATTTTTGTCTTATCCATGGATGTATTGTGTATTTTATTGCATATGGTGACAGAAATAACTGTGCTGACATGGATGACAACCTATTCCCATGGCTAAGAGTTGCCTATATAGCATTCTCCATCCTCAATGAGACCCAGGACATTCACAGGACAGGAAAACATGTGCCACCATAGGCTTCTCACATCAGAATGAAACTTCTGGTAGTGCAGGAATTTAAACTCAAAGCCTAGCATGCCCAATTGGTGAATGGGACATGGTGAGCACACCAGGCTGTGAGCCACTAAGGAACTAGGCCATTCCTGGGACCTGAGATGGAGTCCTGGTGGGGGCCAATATAGTCATAAATTCATAATTAAACAAAGGATCTATATTTCCAAACATGGGTAAGCAACATCTATCGTTTGGTGTAGTCATTATCTTTATTTTGTGTCTTATTCATTGATGTATTGTGTATTTTCTTGAGTATAGGTTGACAGATATAACCGTGGTGAACTGGATTACAACCTATTCCCATGAGAATAGAGTTGCCTATACCTTCTCTATCCTAGCTGAGACCCAGAATTTGCACAACACATGAAAACAGGTGCAACGACTGGCTTCTCACATCAGGGTGAATTTTTGGCAGTGCTGAGATTCGAACTTGAGGCCTAGGAAGCCCAACTGCCCAATGGGTCCACGTGATCACACCAGACTGTGAGCCAGGAAGGAGCTGGGCTGTTCCCAGGAACTGAGATTGAGCCCCAGGGAGGCCAAAATAGTCCTCAATGCATCATTGAAACATGGGATGTATATTCACATCCGTCTGTGCACTGCATTGTATATTAAGTGTAGTTATTGTCTTTATTTTGTATGCCATTCATGGATGTATTGTGTATTTTCTTGAATATATGATGGCAAGTATAACTCGGCTGACATGTATAACAACTTATTCCCATGACCACAGGGTGGCCCATGCATTCTCCATCCTAGCTGACACCCAGGAGTTGCACAGGAAAGGAAAACAGGGGCAATGGTTTGCTTCTGACATCAAGATGAATCTTTTGGCAGGGCTGGGATCTGAACTCGGGGCCTAGCAGGCCTAATTGGTGAATGGGTCCACATGAGCACACCAGCCTGAGCCATGAAGAAACTAGGTGTTCCCAGTACAAAGAAATAATCTTATAAATATGTTCAAAATAATTGCAAGAACGAAAGAAAAAAAAAACATTTCAATATCTATCTTGGGGTTCATTTCACCTATTATATTGATCTGGTTTAATCAATTCTCTGCCTTC
Organism: Dipodomys spectabilis; assembly: GCF_019054845.1. NCBI lineage: Eukaryota > Metazoa > Chordata > Mammalia > Rodentia > Heteromyidae > Dipodomys > Dipodomys spectabilis. Next base: position 1,536,458 of record NW_024870849.1, read on the forward strand.
ACTACCAGATTATTTGAAGAATACATAAGATAATTGCACTGAGAAGTGATTTAGAGAATAAATTCATATTGTTTACTTTTAATTTTTTGAGGTAAGTTCTTGGATTCAAATTCAGAGCCTTGCATTTGCCAAGCAGGCATCTGAACACTTGAACCGTGCCTCATTCAGCAATTTTTGCTTTGATTGTTTTTGAGATTGAATCTTGAATTTGTTTATTCCTAGGCTACCTGGATAGTGAACTTCCTAGTTTTATGTTCAACATAGGTAGGATGACAGCCACACATTGGCACACCCAGCTTTTATTGATTGAGCTGGACGTTTCTTGTATGTTTTCCAGCTTGATCTTGAACTGTAACTATCAACATTTCCATTTTCAGAGTAGCTAGGTTTATAGGTATGAACCACCTCATTTTACTTCTCTTCTATGTGTTTACAAAAATTCTGAAAGTATGAGAAAATGCTCTAGACTTACTAACCATATCCAGATTCTAGGTGGTACACTAACAATTATTCGGTAAAAAATTTTTTAACATTATTCTGACAAACTTTTCAATTTTTTTTTTGCGAAATAGCGTACAGAGGCAGTTCCGGGAAGATGGCGGAGGAGAAGCTGGAATCTGAATAAGCTCTTGCATAGAAAACAGTTTCAGAGTTCCAGTGAAGAGTCCCAAGCCAGAGAATCACACCAAGTGTGCCATCACAGGACAGAGAGTTAGTCAAGAGAGGGGAAGCCAAACAGACACATCTGAGCGCCTGCCAGCAGCTGCTGCTGCGGTGGCAGGGTCGCGGCAGCGAACACCGCCGCCGCGGGGGCACACCTGAGACACAGTCCGGGACGAAGGAGCCAGACGCAGCGGACGAGCAGATTCTACTCAACACCAGCAAGAACCGACAAGGAGTGGACAACTTCATCCTGCACTTTGCAGACGAGACGACCCAGGATCCAAGACTCGGCGTGAGTAGAAGCCCGGCTTCCTCACTCCTTCTCTGGGAGCAGAGGAGGGAAGCCCACCCCTCCCCCCCCCCCAGCACCGGTGATCTCCATCTTGGATACCGACAAAGCTCAGAGGAGCGGCTAGCTCCAGCTCAGGCCTTGGAATAAAACGAGTCATTTAGCAGGTCAAAAGAACTTAACGGCGAAGTGACCTCACAGACTCAGTTCCATCCAGGGAAAAATCACCCAGCTCAGGCGCCAGCCATTGGAGTGGCTCTCCTCACCGGGTAACCAGAGACAGAGGCTGCCCCTCCCTCTAGCAGCCACCACAATCAATTGAAAAACAGAAACCCTGAGAATGGCTCCAGGCTGGGTGCTGTGAGTTTTATTCACAAAATAGCCCCAGGGAAAAGCTACTGTTTGTAGAAAGGCCTCAACTCTACCCAGAACCTAGTCTCATCACTGCATCCCCCTCTTTTGTGATTCTCAAAGCAGATCACCCTCCCAGTAAACTAACCTGGGAGGGGGATCTCAAAATCTTGGGTAAAGCAGAGCATTTTTCTGCCTGTTCCAACAAACTGACTTAAGAAACCAATCAAGCCACAGGACCTCAAGCTGACCAGAGACACCAACCAGACTCTGGTTACAGACAAAAGGGAGATACAGGACTCTTCCCACCCCTCCCAAAAAAAAAAAAAAAAATCAAAGAACTTTTTTTTTTTTCTTCTTCTTCTTTTCTTTTTTCTTTTTTTTGTTTTGTTTTTTTTTTCGTCTTTTGTTACCTTATTTATATAAAAATATTTTTTTTGCTTTTCTAAAACTTTTATTAATCTTTAATTTTTGCCTCTTCTGAAAAAATAATTGTTTTCCATTAACTTTTTTTTTTTCTTTCTCCTCTTATAATTTTTATTTCAGGAATACGTGAATGTGTGTTTTCCTTTCTTTTCTTGTCTTCTTTCTCTTTTTCTTTCATTCTTAATTATCTTTTTGTTTTTTGTCTAGCTCTACTGAATTTCTGATCTTTTCTTCCCACTTTCCTATCCTTTCCATCTTTTCCTCTTTGTTCTTCTTTACATGACTTAACTCTTGTCCTGCACATCCTCAGATAAACCCATAGTTAACCAGTAGACCCTATCCCCCATTGTGTACACACTTAATCCACAAACTTATTACTCAATTCAAAATCTCTGAGACTTAAATTCATTAATAGCAGTACTACCTCTTTATACCTATATAATATTTTAAGCATTTTTTTAAAGTTTTTCACATCTCCTCTATGTCCCTCCCTTTCTCTCAACATATTCATATTCCTCTATAAATAGATGGTTTTTTAATCTCTAAAATAATATTAATTTTTACGTTTCTTTTTTTTTTCTGGTCTCTTTTCATTCCCCTTTCCCTTTCTTCTTTTTCTCTCTCTCTCTACTTGCATCCTACCCAACCTATTTCCTGCATTGTGATTAGGACATAGTTAACTCTCCCTGTGCCTCCCCACACCAATCTATTCCTATTTTTTACCCACATCTCTCCCTAACCCTAATAATTTCTGGTTTTCCAAATTCTTCTCTGCGGTTCGAAGCCCTTTAACATATAGTTCTTTGATGTTGAATAGATGTATCTGTTGAACTAGATTGTATCTGTAGACTATTGACTGTACAAATGCAAACTTTGGTTGATGGTTGCCTTAAGACAGTGTTCTAGCACAAAACTGGTGCTATCTTCATCTCAAATGGGCAGAGTAAGTCGGAAAAACACAAGAAAAATGGCAAATTCGGATATCTCAATTCCCAATCTTGATAATCAGGGGTTAGAAGAGATAATGAATAATCCAGAGGAGAGTTCCCAAACAGCTCTACAAACACTGGTGTCAAACATGATAAATGAAAAGTTTGACAACGTACAAAGGACTCTGTATGAGCGTGATAGGGAGAGAGAGGAGGCATCCCAGAAGTTTATACAGGAATATCATAAGCGTGAGGAAGCTACTCAAAAACTGATACAGGATTTGCGTGAACAACTTGAGAATACTCAAAGAGAAAGGGAGGAATGGCGTGAGCAGGCTGAGAACACTCAAAGAGATCTACAGGAATCCCACGAACGGGAGGAAGCTAATCAAAGAGTAATACAGGAATTGAGAGACCAGGTAGAGAACACAAAAAGATCACTAAAGGCATTCATGGAATCCATTAACAAAGAGCTGAAGGAAGTCAGGGAGACCACAAATGGAATGCTGAATGGAACCCAACAGAAGGAATGGGAGCCCAAAGAAACCATAACCAATCAACTAAGCGATTTGAGGACAAACACTGAACACCAAATTAAGGAAGTAAAGAAATTCATACAAGACCTAAAACAGAGCTTCAACAAAGAACTTGAAGCCATCAAAGCTGACCAACTAGAAGGAAAAGAGTTAAAAAACAAAGTAGAGAGTCTTGACAGCAGGTTAGACCATGCAGAAGATCGAATCTCAGGGCTTGAAGACAGCCTAGATATTATAGAGAAAGAACATACAACCATCCAAGACAAGTCCAAGAAATATGATAGATCTATCCAACACCTGGAAGACACCATCAGAAGGCCTAATCTAAGGATAATGGGTGTAGAGGAGCACCTAGAAACAGAAGTTAATGGTCTAGGAAATTTGTTTAACAGGATCCTAGCAGAGAACTTCCCAAACATGCAAAAAGTTAGGCATGTCCAGATACAAGAAGCCTTTAGAACCCCAAATAGACCAGACCAGAATAGGACATCCCACCGCCACATTTTAATCCACACAGGATCAACTCAGACCAAGGAAAAGATCCTTAAAGCTGTCAAGGAGAAAAGGGTAATCACCTATAAAGGGAAACCAATTAGAATCACCTCAGATTTCTCAGCAGAGACCATCAAAGCAAGAAGAGCCTGGAATGATGTATGCCATGCCCTAAAAACAAACAACTATCAACCAAGAATACTGTACCAAGCTAAACTCTCCTTCATAACTGAAGGCCAAATAAAAACCTTCCATAGCAAAGAAAAATTGAAACAATACACCTCCACCAAACCAGCCCTACAAAAGATTCTTAAACATGTCCTACACATAGAAAACCAACAAGACCGCAATAAAGGCCAAGAAACTGCACCCAAACTGAGAATCCAAGAACCATAGGAAGAACCCAGTTTTCACAGCCCCCAAGAAGGTAGATAACATGGCAGGAACTCCCAAATACCTCTCAGTCCTATCTCTTAACGTTAACGGACTGAACTCTCCAATTAAGCGACATTGACTGTCTAGTTGAATTAAAAAACAAGACCCTTCTATCTGCTGCCTGCAGGAGTCACATATTGCCCATAAAAACAAACACATTTTCAATGTTAAAGATTGGAACAAAATCTACCAAGCAAACGGACCACATAAACAGGCGGGAGTTGCAATCCTAATATCAGATAAAATAGACTTCAAATTAAAATTCGTGAAAAGAGATAAAGAAGGTCGCTACATACTAATTAAAGGATCTCTCCTTCAGGAGGATATTACAATTCTAAATATCTATTCGCCAAACAATGGAGCAAGCTAATTTATCAAAGAAACACTACTTTCCCTCAAATCCCATATAGATCCAAAGACATTAATTGTTGGGGATTTTAACACACCACTCTCCCCACTAGATAGATCAACTCGGCAAAAACTCAACAGAGAAACCGCAGATCTAAACAGCTGCATAGATCAACTAGACTTAACGGACATTTACCGAACATTTCACCCAGCAGCATCAGAATACACGTTTTTCTCAGCAGCACATGGAACGTTTTCTAAAATAGACCACATTTGAGGTCACAAAGCAAACTTGTCTAAATTCAGAAACATTGAAGTTATACCTTGCATTCTCTCTGACCACAAGGGAATAAAATTAGAACTCAACACCAAAAGCCACCAAAGAAAGTCCGGTATCACATGGAGGCTGAACAACACACTGCTGAATCATGAGTGGGTCATGGAAGAGATTAGAAAGGAAATTCAAATGTTCATGCTATTCAACAAAAATGAACACACAAAATACCAGCTCCTGTGGGACACAGCAAAGGCAGTACTCAGAGGCAAGTTTATAGCTCTGAGCTCCTACATCAACAAATTGGAGAGATCTGAAACTAACAATTTAATGACACATCTAAACCTCCTTGAAAAAGAGCAGCAAGATGAACCTCAATACAGTAGACGGAAAGAAATAATCAAAATTAAATCAGAATTAAATGAATTAGAATCCAAAAAAACTATAGAAAGAATCAACAAAACAAAGAGTTGGTTCTTCGAAAAACTTAACAAAATTGACAGACCCTTAGCAAATCTTATCAGAAAAAGAAGAGAACACACCCAAATTAATAAACTTAGAGATGAGAATGGAAACATCACCACGGAAACAACCAAGATTCAGAACATTATAAGGGAATACTTCTCAAAAATTTATGCTAATAAGTTTGAGAACTTGACAGAAATGGACCTCTTCCTAGCAAATATTGACATGCCAAAACTAAACCAAGATGAGTTAAACTATCTTAAAAGGCCCAAATGAAGCATTGAAATAGAAACAGCAATAAGAGACCTCCCAGCTAAGCAAAGTCCAGGACCAGATGGTTTTACAGCGGAATTTTACAAGGCCTTCAAAGCAGAGCTCACACCAATTCTCCTCCAACTCTTCAATGAAATTAGAAGAGAAAGCTCACTACCGAACACATTCTATGAAGCCATCATAACCCTCATCCCAAAACCAGGCAGGGACTCATCAAAGAAAGAGAACTATAGACCCATTTCTTTGATGAACATTGATGCAAAACTTCTCAACAAAATTTTGGCCAATCGACTTCAACAATTCATCCAAAAAATCATACACCACGATCAAACAGGATTCATTTCAGGGATGCAAAGCTGGTTCAATATACGCAAATCAATTAATATTATTCATCACATCAACAGGAGCAAGAACAAGAACCACATTGTTATCTCAATAGATGCAGAAAAAGCATTCGACAAGATCCAACACCCCTTTATGATTAATGTTTTGGAAAAATTAGGAATCCATGGAACATTCCTCAATACAATAAAGGCTGTATATGACAAACCTACAGCTAGCATTATACTCAATGGTGAAAAACTAAAGCCATTTGCTCTTAACTCAGGAACAAGAAAAGGTTGCCCACTCTCTCCACTTCTTTTCAATCTAGTATTAGAATGCCTAGCTACAGCAATAAGACAAGATGCAGACATAAAGGGGATCCAAATAGGGAAAGAAGAAATAAAACTCTCCCTCTTTGCTGATGACATGATCTTGTATTTAAAGAATCCCATAGACTCCACTCCCAAATTACTCAAGCTGATTCAAAACTTTGGCAAAGTAGCAGGTTATAAAATTAACCCCCAAAAATCAATGGCTTTTCTGTATGCCAACAATGAGAAAAGTGTGGCTGAAATTAGGAAAGCAACTCCATTTGTAATAGCCCCACAAAAAATAAAATACCTAGGAATAAACTAAAGAAGTGAAGGACCTCTATGATGAAAACTTTAAAATCTTGATAAAGGAAATCAACACAGAACTTAAAAAATGGCAAAACCTCCCATGCTCCTGGATTGGAAAGATTAACACCGTGAAAATGGCAATACTTCCCAAGGCTATCTACAAATTCAACGCAATACCTATCAAAATTCCACCCTCATTCTTCAAGGATATAGAAGAGGCAATCCAAAAATTCATATGGAACAATAAAAGACCCCGAATAGCAAAAACGCTCCTCAACGGAAAGAACACTGCTGGAGGAATATCAATACCAAATTTCAAACTCTACTATAAAGCCATAGTAATCAAAACAGCTTGGTATTGGCAGAAGAACAGACCTCAGGACCAATGGAATAGAATTGAAAACCCAGAAATGAACCTACAGACCTATAGCCATCTAATCTTCGATAAGGGAGCTAAAACAATAGAATGGAAGACAGACAGCCTCTTCAGTAAATGGTGCTGGCAAAACTGGTTAACTACATGTAGAAAACTAAAGCTAGATCCTTATATATCACCCTGCACCAGAATCAACTCCAAATGGATCAAAGACCTTGAACTCAAAGCAGACACTCTGAAAACATTACAGGATGGAATAGGAGAAACCCTGGGTCTCCTTGGCTCAGGCCGAAATTTTCTGAATAGAGACCCGGAAACACAACAAATCAAAGAAAGGTTGGACAAATGGGATTGTATAAGGTTGCAGAGCTTCTGCAGGGCAAATGACACAGCTTTCAGTATATTTGATGTCAGTATAACATGTGGAGGAGATGGGGACAAACAAGTCGTTTAAGGATTCAGGTGGACCTGTTGCAACAATGAGAAGTACAAAATGTCATGTCAAAACCAGCTTTACAATGTCGGAGGGCGGGGAGGGGGGGTATGCTTGGTTGGCGGGAGGGGGGAGGCTGGGAAGGGAGGTGAAGGGTAAACAAAGGAGGAGGCTGCAATGCTTGGTAAGAAATCTATGCATTATCCTGCCCATGTAATTGTAACCCCTCTGTACAGTATGTTCTCAAATAAAATAAAAAAAATTAAAAAAAAATAAAAAAAAAAATAGCGTACCGAGGGGTTACAATTACATGGGTAAGGTAATGAGTACATTTCTTATCAAGCGTTGTTGCCTCCTCCTGTTTCTACTTCTCATCCCTTCCCATCTCCCTTTTCCCCCCTCCCAACACCCCGCCCCTGGCAAAAGTTGTAAAGTTAGTAATTGGACATGATGAGTTGTATATCTCATTGTTGCAATGGGTCCAACGTATCCCCATTTAAAGGTTGGTTTTTGACCATTTCCTCCACAAATTTTACCAATATCAAATAAAATGGAAGCAGGGGTTATACCATGGGGGAGGGACATACAAAGCAACAAAGAAATAATCTTATAAATATGTTAGAAACAATTGCAAGAAAGAAAAAATACATTTCAGTACTTATCTTGGGATTCATTTCACCTAACATGAACTTATCTTAACTTTTCTGCTTGTTTCAAAAATATACTAGTTATTGCAAATAAGGGAAACCATGGGACCTATATTTTTGGACCTGGCTTACTTCACTTAATTTTTTCCAAGTCTTTCGATTTTCTAACAAATGGGGCAATGTCATTCTTTCTCATAGAGGCATAGAATTGCATTGTGTATATCTACCACATTATCTAGATCCATTCATCTAATGAGGGGCATCTGGATTGGTTCCATATCTTAGCTATGGTAAATAATGTTGCAATAAACATAGTTGTGCTGGTAGCTTTAGTATGGTCTTGTTTGTGATCATTTGGGTAAATGCCCAAAAGTGAGATTGCAGGGAAATAGAATAGCTCTATATGGAGTCTTTTGAGGAACCTCCATACTACTTTCCAAAGTGGTTGAACAAGTTTACTCTCCCACCAACAATGCAGTAAGATTCCCTTCTGTCCCCATCTCCTCCAGTATCTGTTGTTATTAGAGTTCTTGATTCCAGCTATTCTAACTGGGCTGGGGTGGTATCTCAATGTTGGGTTGATTTGCATTTCTTTTATAGCTAGAGAGGTTGAGAATTTCTTCATATGTCCATCGCCCATCCTTCTTTCATCTTCAGAGAAGTTTCCCTTTAAGTCTTTAGCCCATTTATTTATTGGGCAGTTGTTTCTCTGAGAATTTGTTGTTGGGGTATTTAATTTTTTGAGTTGCAGGTATATGAGACCCTTGTCCGTTGTATGGCTAGTGAAGAACTTCTCCCAATCCGTGGGATTTCTATCAATATTGCTAGCTATGTCCTTTGCCTTGCAGAAAGTATGCAATTTCATGCAATCCCATTTGCCCAAACTTTTTTTGATTTGTTGTGTTTCTGGGTCTCTATTAAGAAAATTTCAGCCTGTGCCAAGGAGATCTAGGGTTTCTCCTATTGCATCCTGTAATGTATTCAGAGTGTCTGCTTTGACTCTGAGGTCTTTGATCCATTTGGAGTTGATTCTTGTGCAGGTGATATATAAGGATCTAGCTTTAGTTTTCTACAAGTGATTAACCAATTTTGCCAGCACCTTTTACTGAAGAGGCTGTCTTTCTTCCATTCTAATTATTTAGCTTCCTTATCGAAGATTAGATGGCTATATATCTGTAGGTTCAATTCTATTCCATTGGTCCTGAGGTCTCTTCTTGTGCCATTACCACGTTGTTTTGATTAATATGGTGTTGTATTAGAGTTTGAAATTTGGTATTGATATTCCTCCAGCACTTTTCTTTCTTTTAATGATCTTTTATGCTATCCAGGGTCTTTTATTGTTCCATATGAATTTTTGGATTGTCTCTTCTATTCCTTGAAGAATGAATTTGGGATATTGATAGGTATTGCATTGAATTTGTAGATAGCCTTGGGAAGTATTGCCATTTTCATGATGTTGATCCTTCCAATCCAGGAGCATGGGAGTTTTTGCCAGTGTCTAAGTTCTGTTTTGATTTCCTTTTTCTGGTTTTTCAAGTGTTCATCATAGAGGTCCTTCACTTCTTTGGTTAAGTTAATTCCTAGGTATTTTATTTTTTGTGGAGCTATTATGAATGGAGTTGCTTTCCTGATTTCAGCCACACTTTTCTCATTTTTGGCATACAGAAAAGTCATTGATTTTTGAGGGTTAAATTTATACCCTGCCACTTTGCCCAAGTTCTGAATAAGGTTGAATAATTTGGGTGTGGAGTCAGTGGGATTCTTTAAATACATAATCATGCCATCTACAAAGAGGGAGACTTTTACATCATCTTTCCCTATTTGGATCCATTTTATGTTTTCATCTTGTCTTATTGCTATATCTTGGCATTCTAATACTAGATTGAAAAGGAGTGGCGAGAATGAACATCCTTGTCTTGTTTCTGATTTAAGAGGAAATGGCTTTAATTTTTCACCATTAAGTATAATGCTGGCTGTAGGTTTGTCATATACAGCCTTTATGGTATTGAGGAATGTTCCCTGGATTCCTAGTTTTTCCATAGTCTTCATTATCAATGGGTGTTGAATCTTGTCAAATGCCTTTCCTGCATCTATTGAGATAAACATGTGGTTTTTATCCTTGTTCTTGTTGATGTGATGAATAATATTAATTGATTTGCGTATATTAACCCAGCTTTGCATCCCTGAAATGAATCCTGTTTGATCGTGGTGTATAATTTTTTGGATCAATTGTTGAAATTGATTGGCCAAAATTTTGTTGAGAAGTTTTGCATCAATGTTCATCAAACAAATTGGTCTATAGTTCTGTTTTTTGATGAGTCCCTGCCTGGTTTTGGGATGAGGGTTATGATGTCTTCATAGAATGAGTTCGGTAGTGCACTTTGTCTTTCAATTTCATTGAAGGGCCATGGTGTGAGCTCTGCTTTGAAGGCCTTATAGAATTCTGCTGCACATCTTTCTGGTCCTGGGCTTTTCTTAGATGGGACTTCTCTTATTGCTGTTTCTATCTCAATGTTTGCTATGGGCTGGTTAAATGTTTTAACTCATCTTGATTTAGTTTCAGCATGTCAATATTTCCTATGAAAAGGTCCATTTCTGCCAAGTTCTCAAACTTATTAGCATAGTTTTGAGAAGTATTCCCTTTTAAAGTTCTGAATCTTGGTTGTTTCTCTGGTGATTTTTCCGTTCTCATCTCTGAGTTTATTTATTTGGGTGAGTTTTCTTCTTTTTCTGATAAGATTTGCTAAGGGTCTGTCAATTTTGTTAATTTTTTCGAAGAACTAACTGTTTTGTTGATTATTTCTATGGTTTTATTGGATCCTAATTCGTTTAATTCTGATTTAATTTTAATTATTTCTTTCCATCTCCTAGATTAGGGTTTATCTTGCTGCTCTTTTTCAAGGAGGTTCATAAGTCTCATTAAATTGTTGGTTTTAGATCTCTCCAATTAGTTAATGTAGGAACTCAAAGCTATAAACTCTCCTCTGAGTACTGCCTTTGCTCTCTCACAGAAGGGCAGGTGATTTGTGTGCTCATTTTTGTTGAATATCATGAACATTTGAATTTCCTTTCTAATCTCTTCCCTGACCCACTGGTGATTCAACAGTATGTTGTTAAGCCTCCATGTGTTACAGGACTTTCTTTGATGGTTTTTGGTGTTGAGTTCTAATTTTATTCCCTTGTGGTGTGAGCGAATACGAGGTATAACTTCAATGTTTCTGAATTTGAACAAGATTGCTTTGTGATCTAGAATGTGGTCTATTTTGGAAAATGTTCTATGTGCTGCAGAGAAAACTTTTATTCTGTTGCTGCTGTTTGAATTATTCAATAGATGTCTGTTAAATCTACTTGATATATGCAGTTGTTTAGATCAGTGATTTTACACTTGAGCTGAAGAGCTGAGGGACAATGCCCAGTCCCAGAGTTCAGGCCCCACAACCGACCAAAAAAATCCCTGTGCCACATCTGCCTTGCTTGCTTTGACTCCTCTCATGTTGGCATACTAGGAGGCCAGCATAAGATGAAGCTCCAGAAAACTTTTGGCTAGAAAAAGAAACCACTTCATGGGAAGTGAGGGGTGTTTTAGAAGGAATTGGGAGCTGAACACAGGCAGGAGGGCTCATGGCTTCAGCCTCAGCTGTCTTCTGAATCATTGCCCAGTTATCAGCTGTAAGTTTTCGCTCCAAAATTAATATGGAAAAGTCTGCAATTCTTATTGACTCATCCACTTACACAGACCTAGTTAGGCATCCAGAATGACTTAAAATGTGGATTTCCTAAGTCAGAGAAATCTGTACCAGAGTAAATGGGCAGAAAGAACTTCATTTAATCAGGTTCAATTCATTTTTACTTGCTTATAATTTAACTGAGAGAACAATATCAAACTAACCAAGCTTTCACAAAATCAAAATATCCAAGCCACTACATTTTACAGGAAATAAATATTCACAGCACAAATCAGAATTTCTGAAGATGTGGTGCTCTCAGAAAATAAGGAATTAGGGTTCAGGACACCTCAGAGACATTTGACAACAGCATCAAAATTAAATTCATTACCACTGGTGTCAAAAGTTGCTTATTCTCAGCATGTAAGCACATATTTTTTTCTGGTCCTTAATAAAAAAGACGGTAGAATTTGATTTCCCTTCTCAATTTCAATCTTCAAATTCACATTTTCTTCTAAGGAAGTCATTTATCTCACACACCTGACAATATAGAATATGTCTTCAAACCAGGGTCTTCTGGGCATCTGAGAGCAAAATATGAAGAGTGAAACAGGCTACAGGAAGCTTGATTGTTCAGGAATAAATCATGTTTGCACTTCTTCTTTTTCTTTTTAATTGTGAAAATACCGTACAGAGAGGTTACAATTACCCGAGCAAGGTAATGAGTACATTTCTTATAAAGCATTTTTGCCATGGAAAGACTTGATCGCACAGCTAAGCTAGTTTGGGAAGATGGTTAGTTGGGAGGGGAGAAATGTCATAGAGTTTCAGAAAAAGGCCAAAGAATTGTGCATGGCTTTTCTTCTCAGAAAAGGACGTTTAAATAAGTTAGGTTTTTCTCTTCAAAAAATAATTATACAGTAGTCCCCTTCACTGTAATTTCCCCTTCTGTAGTTAGTTATCTGTGTTCAACTGTGCTCTGAAAAGATTGAATGGAAAAACATCTCATATTTTGAAAGAGATCACATTCACATAATACCTTTTTTATGTTTTTTGGGTTCTTTTGGAGGTAAAGTTTCACTGTATATCTCTTTGATTATTTTCCTGCCTAGGCTTCTGTTTCCTGGAATTACAGGTATGCACTTCCACATCCATTTCACATTACTTTTTTTTAAACAGTATATTGTTACAATTTTTCTATTTTTATTAGTTACTGTTTTTATTGTCTTACTGTACCTAATTTATAACTGAAGCTTTATTGTAGCTATATTTGTCTGGGTAAAAGCATAAAATGGTCATCTTGGTATTTATAGTGTTGCTTCCTGAACTGATTGAGTATACTAAAATCAGCATAGGCTCCAGTCCCATATAGAAAATAACATAATATGTCATACAAAGTAAGTTACACTTTAAATCACGTCAAGGTTATATCTATTACCAACATACATGTAACAGTATATAAATAGTTGCTATATTGAATGTTGGGGAACAATTTTTTTTTCCTGAATATTTTAAATTTCTTGTTGATTGAACACCTAGATGTGGAAATTCTGGATACTGAGGGTTAACTCTATAAAGTACCTCATTGATTTCAGGTGTCCACTTGAAATGTATATCCAGAGGCTAAATAGGAACTACTGTAAAGATCAAAATGAAACTTGAACCTCTTCTTTGCCATAATTATTCATTAAATAAAATGTGGATAAATTTGATTCTGTACCTCTTCCTCCTCCTCCTTTTCTTCCTCTTCCTCTTCCTTGCTCCTCTTCTTCTTCTTCTCCTTCTTTTCTTCTTCTTCTTCTTCTTCTTCTTCTTCTTCTTCTTCTTCTTCTTCTTCTTCTTCTTCTTCTTCTTCTTCTTCTTCTTCTTCTTCTTCTTCTTCTTCTTCTCCTCCTCCTCCTCCTCCTCCTCCTCCTCCTCCTCCTCCTCCTCCTCCTCCTCCTCCTCCTCCTCCTCCTCCTCGTCCTTGTCTTCCTCGTCCTCCTCCTGCTTCATATTCTTTTTCTTCTTGTTCTTCTTCTTGCTCTTCTTCTTGTTCTTGTTCTTCTTCTTGTTCTTGTTCTTCTTCTTGTTCTTCTTCTTCTTGTTCTTGTTCTTGTTCTTCTTGTTCTTGTTCTTGTTCTTCTTGTTCTTGTTCTTGTTCTTCTTGTTCTTGTTCTTCTTGTTCTTCTTGTTCTTCTTGTTCTTGTTCTTGTTCTTGTTCTTGTTCTTGTTCTTCTTCTTGTTCTTCTTCTTCTTCTTCCTCCTCCTCCTCCTCCTCCTCCTCCTCCTCCTCCTCCTCCTCCTCCTCCTCCTCCTCCTCCTCCTCCTCCTCCTCCTCCTCTTCCTCCTCCTCGTCCTCCTCCTCCTCTTTTCTCAGTGCTGAAAATCCAGCGCAGGGCCTTGCATATACTAGGCTTGGTATCTAACACAGTTCTACATCCCAACCCTCTAGAGCTCCTAAAAAGCTAGTTTGCGAATTTCACAATGTTTAATAATTAACACAAATTTTCCTTTTCCTTTCTAGGCTCCAGAACAGGGAAAAGTGGGGTGGGGGAGTAAATGGGACAGTCACCAAGGGAAAATTTTTCTGATTAACATATTTTTTGTTCATATGGCATTTAAAAATATGTTACCATGTAATTTAAATCCTATTTTTAAAATTTCTTCTTAGGAACAAAGACCAACTAAATTTTTTTTTCGTTTTTATGTATAAAGTTCACAATGCTGTCTCTATAAGAATCTTTTATTTATTTATTTATTTTTGCATCTGAGTGTATCTTTATTGAGGTGAATTAACATTTTTATACAGTGTGTGATTGTGACATATATTCTTTGTTTATTTAAGTACGTTATAAGAATCTTTTAAAACATTCTTTTGACATGACTTCTACAATCTCCATAGAGGCAAAACTGAAGTCTATATATTAAATATTCTAATCATCATATGAAATAATTAGGAAGGGCAAATCAATAGAAACAACGAAAACTTTGTCAAAGACAATGAGCGTGACAATTACCCACCAAACATATGCTTATCATCTTTGAGAACAACAGTCTGAGAATATGCAGAATTACTGACAGGACAATGTTTGAATTCAAAGGAAAGAGGAAAACCTTTAAAATATTGAAAGACAAACGTGCACCAATATGTCATGCCTGTAATCCTAGATGTTCAGGACGTTCATTAGTGGCTAAAGAAAAGCAAGAAAAAACCGGATAACATCAAATGATAATCTTTCAATATTCAAAGGACACTATAACAGAAGTGAAAATATATCCAACAGATACATGGCACATATTTATTAATGCTACAATGTTAAAGCTACAATGATCCTGAGTCTTAGGTATTTTTATATCTTATAATTCTCTCTATATGTATTTTTGGTGTCCGGTCATGGGGCTTGAACTCTGGGCCTGGGTGCTTTCCCTCAGCTCTTCAGCTCAAGGCTAGTGCTTTACCACTTGAGCCACAGCGCCACTTGCTGATTTTTTCTTTTTGATTATGTGGTGCTGAGGAATCGAACCCTGAACCTCAAGCATGCTCTACTACTGAGCCACCTTCCAGGCCCCTAATTCTATATATTTTTTTCCTGAATAGTATATTTCTTTTTTTTAATTCTGAAAATACTGTACAGAAGGGTTACAATTACATGAGCAAAGTAATGAGTATATTTCTTATCAAGCCTTGTGGCCTCCTCCTCTGTTTCCCTTTCACATCCATTCTCATCCCCCCATCACGTGTCCCCCAACCTCCTCCCAGGCCAAAATTGTAAAGTTCATCTTTCAACATAATGACTTGTATAGCTCATTGTTGCAATAGGTCCATCTGTAGCCCTATTTAAACTATTTGTTTTTTCCCTTCCCCTCCACAAATTATAACAACATTAAATACAGTGAAAACAGGGGTTATCTTGTGGGGGAGGGACCTGCAAACAACAAAGAAATCAACTTATTAATGTTAGAAACAATCACAAGAAAGAAAAAACCATTTGAATAAATATATTGGGGTTCATTTCACCTAACATCAACTAATATGACCGTTTCTGCATGTCTGACAAATATACGTTATTGTAAATAAGGGAAACCATGGGACCTATGTTTCATTGGGCCTGGCTTAGTTCAATTAATTAAATTTTTTACAAGTCTTTCCATTTCCTAAGAAATGGGACAATGTCATTCTTTCTGATAGAGGCAGAGAATTCCATTGTGTATATATACCACATTTTCTTAATCCATTCATCTACTGAGGGGTATCTGGGTTGGTTCCATATCTTACCTATGGTAAATAATGCTGCAATAAACACAGTCGTGCTGGTAGCTTTAAAATAATCATGTTTGTATCATTTGGGTAAATGATCAAAAGTGGGATTGGTGGAAAATAGGGGAGCTCTATGTGGAGTCTTTTGAGGAATCTCCATACTACTTTCCAAAGTGGCTGAACAAGTTTACACTCCCACCAACAATGCAGTAGGGTTCTGTTCTGTCCACATACCATCCAGAATCTGTTGTTAGAGTTCTTGATTATAGCCAAACTAACTGGGGTGATGTGGAATCTGAATGTTGTTTTGATTTGGATTCATTTTATAGCTAGGGAGGTTGAGCATTCCTTCATGTGTCTACTGGCCATCCTTCTTTCCTCTTCAGAGAAGTTTCTCTTTTAGTCTTTACCCCACTTATTTATTGGGCAGTTGTTTCTGTGAAGATTTGTTGTTAGGGGATTTAAATTTTTGAGTTTCAGGTATATTAGATATGAAATCCTTGCCTGTTGTATGGTTAGTGAAGATCTTCTCCCAATCCGTGTTTTATTGATCTTGCTAGCTTCATCCTTTGCCCTGCAGAAACTCTGCAATTTCATGTAATCCCATTTGTCCAACCTTTCTTTGATTTGTTGTGTTTCTGGGTCTCTTTTAAGAAAATTTCGGTTTGTTCCAAGGAGACTTAGAGTTTCTCTTATTCATCCTACAATGTTTTCAGAATGTCTGCTTTGACTCTGAGGTCTTTGATCCATTTGGAGTTGATTCTGGTGCAGGGTGATATACAGGATGTAGCTTTAGTTTTCTACAAGTGATTAACCAATTTTGCCAGCACCATTTACTGAAGAGGCTGTCTTTATTCCATTCTAGTTTTTAGCTCCCTTATCGAAGATTAGATGGCTATAGATCTGTAGGTTCATTTCTGGATTTTCAATTATATTCCATTGGTCCTGAAGTCTGATCTTGTGTCAGTAATCAAGCTGTTTTGATTAAAATGGTGTTGTAGTAGAGTTTGAAATTTGGTATTGATACTCCTCAGGCACTTTTCTTTCTGTTTTTGATCATTTTTGCTATTCGGGGTCTTTTATTGTTTCATATTAATTTTTGGATTGCCTTTTATATTTCGTTGAAGAATGAGGTTGGAATATTGATATGTATCGCATTGAATTTGTAGATAACTTTGGCAAGTATTGCCATTTTCAATATGTGGATCCTTCCAATCCAGGAGCATGGGAGTTTTTTCCACTTTCTAAGTACTGTTTTGATTTTCTTTTTCAGGTTTTTAAAGATTTCATCAGCCGGGCACTGGTGGCTCACGCCTGTAATCCTAGCTACTCAGGAGGCTGAGATCTGAGTATCATGGTTCAAAGCTAGCCAGGGAAGGAAAGTCAGTGAGACTCTTATCTCCAATAAACCACTAGAAAACCAGAAGTCTTGCTGTGCCTCAAGTGATAGAGCGCTTGACTTGAAGACCTGTGGGACAGCACCCAGGCCCAGAGTTCAAGACCCATGACTGACAAAAAACAAAAACGTTTCTATCATAAAGGTCCTTCACTTTTTGGTTAATTCCTAGGAGTTTTATTTTGGGGGGCTATTATAGATGGAATTGTTTTCCTGGTTTCAGCCACACTTTTCTCATTGTTGGATTAGAGAAAAGCCATTGTCTTTGAGGATTAATGTTATAACCGGCTACATTGCCAAAGTTTTGAATCACTATCAGTAATTTGGGAGTGGATTCCATGGGATTCTTTAAATACAAGATCACGTCATTTACAAAGAGGGAGAGTTTTACTTCATCTTTCCCTATTTGGATCCATTTTATGTTTGCACCATTTCTTATTCTTGTAGCTTGGCATTCTAATACTAAATTGAAAAAAACTAGAGAGAGTGGACATCCTTGTCCCCTTCTTTTTTTTTTTATTGTGAAAATACTTTACAGAGGGTTTATAAATACATGGGCAAGATAATGAATACATTTCTTATCAAGCATTTTAGTCTCCTCCTTTGTTTCCCCTTCCCATCCCTTCCCACTCTCCCCCTGCCCCCAATCCTCCCCCCCTCCCTGCACCAAAGTTGTAAAGTTCGTTTTCGACATAACGACTTGTACATGTCATTGTTGCAATGGGTCCACCTCTATTCCTATTTAAAAGATTTGTTTTTCCCCTTCCCTTCCACAAATTATACTGACATCAAATACAGTGAAAGTAGGGGTTATACTGTGGGGGAGGGACATACAAAGCAACGAAGAAATCATTTTACAAATGTGTTAGAAACAATCGCAAGAAAGATAAAATAACATTTGAATACATATTTAGGGTTCATTTTCCTAAAATCAAATTATCTGACCTTTTCTGCTTGAGTCAGACATATACTAGTTATTGCTAATAAGGGAAACCATGGGGCCTATGTTTCTTTGGGCCTGGCTTACTTCACTTAATATAATTTTTTCCAAGTCTTTCCAGTTCCTAACAAATGGGGCAATGTCATTCTTTCTGATGGAAGCATAGAATTCCATGGATCCATTCATCTACTGAGGGGCATCTGGGTTGGTTCCATATCTTAGTTATAGTAAATAATGCTGCAATAAACATAGTCGTGCTGGTAGTTTTAGTGTGGTCTTGTTTGTGAACATTTGGGTAAATGCCACACAGGCCAAAATTTTCTTAATAGAGTTCCAGAAACACAACAAATCAAAGAAAGGTTGGACAAATGGGATTGCATGAAGTTGCAGAGCTTCTACATTGCAAAGGTCATAGCTAGCAAGGTCAACAGAAAGCCCACGGATTGGGAGAAGATCTTCACTAGCCATACAACGGACAAGGGTCTCATATCTAAAATATAACTGGAACTCAAAAAATTAAATCCCCCAACAACAAATCTTCAAAGAAACAACTGCCCAATAAATAAATGGGCTAAAGTCTTAAAGAGAAACTTCTCTGAAGAGGAAAGAAGAATGGCCAATAGACACATGAAGAAATGCTCAACCTCCCTAGCCATAAAAAATGCAAATCAAAACAACATTGAGATACCACCTCACTCCAGTTAGTATGGCTAAAATCAAGAACTCTAATAACAACAGATGCTGGAGGGGATGTGGACAGAAGGGAACCTTACTTCATTGTCGGTGGGAGTGTAAACTCGTTCAACCACTTTGGAAAGAGCTTCCCTATGACCCAGCAATCCATTGTCCCCTTCTTGATTTAAGAGGAAATGGCTTTCGTTTTTCATGATTAAGTGTAATGCTAGCTGTAGGTTTGTCATATACAGCCTTTATTTTATTTAGGAATGTTCCCTGGGTTCCTAATTTTTCCAGAGCCTTCATCATAAAGGGTTTATTGGATGTTGTCAAATGTTTTTTCTCCAACAGTTGAGAGAACCAGGTGGTTCTTTTCCTTGCTCTTGTTGGTGCGATGTATTATATTAATTGATTTGCGTATATTGACCCAACTTTGCATCCCTGAATTGAATCCTGTTTGATCGTGTTGTATTATTTTTTGGATGAATTTTTGAAGTCAATCGACCAAAATTTTGTTGAGAAGTTTTGCATCAATATTCATTAAAGAAATATGTTTAAACTTCTCTTTTTTGATGCATCCCTGCCTGGTTTGAGGATGAGGGTTTTGATGGCCTCATTGAATAAGTTCTGTAGTGAACTTTCTCTTTCAATTTCATTGAAGAGTTGGAGTAGTATTGGTGTGAGCTCTGCTTTGAAGGCCTTGTAGAATTCTGATGTAAATCTGTCTGGTCTTGGTGTTTTTTTAGATGGGACTTCTCATATTGCTGTTTCTATCTTAATGCTTGATATGGGCCTGTTAAAATGGTTTAACTCATCTTGGTTTAGTTTCGGCATGTCGATATTTGCTATGAAAAGGTCCATTTCTGCCAAGTTCTCAAACTTATTAGCATAGTTTTGAGAAGTATTCCCTTATAATGTTCTGAATCTTGGTTGTTTCTCTGGTGATGTTTCCATTGTCATCTCTGAGTTTATTTATTTGGGTGAGTTTTCTTCTTTTTCTGATAAGATTTGCTAAGGGTCTGTCAATTTTGTTAATGTTTTCGAAGAACCAACTCTGTTTTGTTGATTCTTTCTGTGTTTTTTCTTTTTTTTTTTTTGGAATCTAATTCATTTAATTCTTATTTAATTTTAATTATTTCTTTCCATCTACTGGGTTGGGGTTTATCTTGCTGCTCTTTTTCAAGGAGGTTCAGATGTGTCATAAAATTGTTGGTTTCATATATCTCAAACTTGCCTCTTTGTACTGCCTTTTCTGTGTCCCAGAGGAGCTGGTAATTTGTGTGTTCGTTTTTGTTGAATATTGTGAACACTTGAATTTCCTTTTTAATCTCTTACATGACTTACTCGTGATTCAACAGTGTGTTGTTCAGCATCCATGTGTTACAGGACTTTCTTTGGTGGCTTTTGGCATTGAATTCTAATTTTATTTCCTGTGGTCTGAGAAAATGCAAGGTATAACTTCAATTTTTCTGAATTTGGACTTTTGTTTTGTGACCTAAAATGTGGTCAGTTTTTGAAAATGTTCCATGTGCTGCTGAGACAAACGTGTTTTCTGATACTGCTGCGTGAAATATTCGTTAGATGTCTGTTAAATCTAGTTGATCCTTGCAGTTGTTTAGATCTGCAGTTTATTGAGTTTTAGCCAAGTTGATTTATCTAGTGGGGTTAGTGGTGTGTTAAAATCCCCAACAATTAATGTCTTTGGATCTATGTGAGCTTTGAGGGAAAGCAGTGTTCTTGGATAAATTTGCTTGCTCCGTTGTTTGGCAAATAGATATTTAGAATTGTAATATCCTCCTGAAGGAGCAATCTCTTCATTAGTATGTAGCGACCTTCTTTATTTCTTCTCACGAATTTTAATTTGAAGTCTATTTTATCTGATATTAGGATTGCAACTCCCACTTTTTTATGGGGGTCATTTGCTTGGTAGATTTTGTTCCAGACTTTCACTTTCAAAATGTGTTTGTTTTTATGTGCAAGGCGTGACTCCTAAAGGCAGATAGAAGGATTTTGCTTTTTAATCCAACTAGACAGTCTAAGTCGATTAATGGGAGATTTAAGTCCGGTAATGTTGAGAGATAGGACTGAGAGGTATTTTTTTTTATTGTGAAAATGCCGTACAGATGGCTTATAATTACAAGATAATGAGTACATTTTTTATCAAGCATTTTTGCCTCTTCCTTTGTTTCCCCTTCCCATCACTTCTCAGACTCCCCTTACCCAATCCTCTCCCCCCACCAAAGTTGTAAATTTCATTTTTCAACATAACGACTTGTACATTTCATTGTTGCAATGGTTCCACCTGTATTCCTATTTAAATGATTTGTTTTTTCCCTTCCCCTCTACAAATTATACCAATATCAAATACAGTGAAATCTGGAGTTATTTTTTGTTATGTCGAAAAACGAACTTTAAAACATTGGCCGGGGAATGGGGGAGGGAAGGAGTGGGGATCAGTGTGGGGGAGGTGCAAGGGATGGGAAGAGGAAACAAAGGAGGAGGCAACAATGTTTTAAAAGAAATATACTCATTACCTTGCCCATGTAATCGTAACCCCTTGGTACAAAATTTTCATAATAAATAAACTTCAAAAATGTTTATCACTTATTATAATTCAAATACCCAAGAGTAATTTTATATAATCATTACAGGTATCATTTTATCACTATCATAAAACAGAATAAAAGACCAGTCTCAATTATTACCTACCTATCATTATTCTTAATTTCTAATCATTACCTAAATATCTTAAACAATCTAAATAGTCATGTCTTTAACATAGACACAAATATTCTATCCTTTTTACTTAAAATTTTCCAGGGGCATGTATTCATGTTTCTAAGAAATGTTCACAGCAGTTTAAAAATGCTTTTGTGAAATTAATGTGAGACATGTTGTTGTTGTTTGCAAGTCCTGGGCATTGTCCCTAAGCTTTTTTGTGCTCAAGGCCAGCACTGCACAACTTGAAGCATAGGGCTAATTTCTGTTTTTGAATGGTTAATTGTTGATAAGAATCTAACATGTACTTTTCTGTCGGGGCTAGGTGTGAAAACAATTGTTATATCTCAGCCCCCAGAGGAGCTAGAATTATAGGCATGAGTTACCGGCAATTGGTTTGACGTTTTTTAATTTTAATTATGTTTTAAGATGTTTATTTCACTATAATGCACATAATTCTATACATAAATATATATATGATGTCAAATTCTCACTAAAAATGTATGACTTTCTACACATTACATTTATACACACACACACACACACACACACACACACACACACACACACACACACACACACACATGTATTTCTGAATGTATACACTCCCTCTAAAACTTTTATGCTACTATTTTTTACCCTTTTCATTTCAAAGATATATAGTCTATTTTTCCAAAAATTTCCTAGAGTAAAATGACTAATATTTCAATAGAAAGTAGAATACATTATTTTCAAGGTAATTTTAGATATATACATGATGTTGTAGTAATATTTATAGAATATTACTTGAAAAATTCTGTTCAAACCCTTAAATATTTGTGTGTGATGACAGGGAGAGAGGAAGTTAATTCATACTGGTTAGAAATGTGCAATGCTTCAAAATCTGTTCAATAATTTGTTATAATCACATAGTCAAGCTACCTGTTATGGTTTAGTTTTTTTGTTTATTTATTCAAAAATTTAACATGGATGCATGCACAGTGGTAATATTAAAATTATTAATCAAAGTACAAATAATACAAAATCATATACACATACCAGACTTTCAATAATTAGCACGTATGTTGTAATAATAATTTTGTTGAAAATGATGATGACCAGAGTGACCCTGATAATGACAATGTTATAATTGAAAAGGAAAAATTTTTAGACATCTTTGAAGCTAGATTTCCCACATTGAATACATAATAATAAACAGTGTTGGATTACATAAAATAAGAATAACAAGGGGAGAGCTTCAATATCAAGAAATACAATCACATAATCAGGTGAGACAGTAAATCCCTAATGTTATTCTTGCAGTCTCTCTAATGTGTACTCACTTTTCTTTTTTTTTTTTTTGGCGGTCGTGGGGCTTGAACTCTGGGCCTGGGCGTTGTCCCTCAGCTCTTGAACTCAAGGCGAGCGCTCTACCACTTGAGCTACAGTGCCACTTACTCACTTTTCTTGGTGGTATCATTTGCTTATAAATAAAATCATTTATTTTAAATTGTTTATTGTCCCACATAGATAAAATATAATAAGCTGAGTGCTTTGTTATCAAATGATCTTGTTTGTTCTAGCCTTGGGAACTTAGGAGAAAGCCTTTCACCACCCACATCGCCAGTTTCTTAGTTATATATCCCTAGAAGGTAACAACACATGCCTCAAGCATGCTTCACTATTAGACAGAAATCCTTGGTCAGTTTTAGATTCTATCCAGTTCACTGAAGAAAATCTATGTATAAGTTTATGAAGAACACTTGGCAACACATAAAGCAATAAGAAAATTTTGATGGACTAATATTAGTTTTCAACTTAGTGCGATTAGTTCAATTAACATTCTCATATAGATACTATTCAATAACCAATGTTTTCCAATGATATGTTGAGTATGTTCTTCAATACAAATGTAGACACATGACCCAATTTACATAATACCACTTACATATCTGTAGTTGCCTTAAAAAGACACAACCCTTAGAGCCAGGAGGTAAAATTTATTTTTATTTCTGCATGAAACAATTTGTGACTTTATACCAACAAACCGAATTTGACTCTATCCTTATTTGTAAGCTAAGGTGGAAAATGTACGGACTCTTCACTTTTCTTTTTTCTTGCTCTAGGAGTAAGCAAATGTATTCGTCAATATTTCTGGTAGATTACATCCATTTACAGATGAGAAATGTACGGCCAACACTCAATGTAGTGAGGAAATAATGATACTAGAATTTGTGTCTGAGATCTTCCCTCTGCATACTTACAAGGAGCAGTAATTTATTGATGGAGAGGACAAATATGAAAAGACTATGGGGAAAAATCATACTTTCTAAAAATTGTTTAAGACTAGGTGACCAGGGACGAGTACATGAAACAGACTTGTGACAGGGGCATAAAAAGGAGTACATAGAAATCATATTAGTGTTGGGCGCCAGTGGCTCATGCCTGTAATCCTATCAACTCAGGAGGCTGAGATCTGAGGATCACGGTTCATAGCCAGCCCAGGGAGAAAAGTCCACGAGACTCTGATCTCCAATGAAAACCACTAAAAAACCCCGAAAGTGTTGCTGTAGCTCAAGAGGTAGAGTGCTTGCCTTGAGCTGAAGAGCACAGGGACAGCACACAGGCCCAGAGTTCCAGCCCCACGACCAACAAAAAAAAAAAAAAAAAGGAAATCAAATTAGTAACAGAAACTGAGAAAATGTTGATTGTTCATCTTATATAATGGGTGAGAGTAGAAGGGTAAGAAGAAATCTAAAGGGTTCTACATCTCTGGCCAAGCAAATGTGTGAGTGTTATTCTTGGTGATAAGGATTATAGGTGAAAATGATGTATTTAGGGGAAAAAACTCTCTGATATTTCCAAAGTTTATATTAAACAGATGCAAAGATAGGTCTGTTTAGATATCATCAAAATATCCACGACCATGAATATGAAAAAGAATGATAAAATTGGGGGCATTATTAAAGGTAAGAGGAAAAGAAAAGTTATGACATAAGTGTAGCAATGTGAGCACCAGTGTGGACAAGATTGGAAGAAAGATATAAGGAAACAAGAAAGTAATAGAAACAGATTTACAGAAGGAAAGGAAGGAAATAATTTTCAGGAAGAATAGGTCAAAACTTACAGAGACATTGAAGGAAAAATGCTATTTGGATTTGAAAACTTAAAGGACATAGACAAGTTCAATAAGAACAGTGTTTTGGTGAACTGGTAGAGATGTAAGTCATATTGATGAAATTTTGAGATATTAATGTGAAGCCATAAAATTCTAGATCCATGAATTCAACAGACCCTGTTGATTTTAAATTTGGGGAACAAATGCTTTTATCCTGACCTTAGAAGTACTATACAGATGTAAGTGTCATGAACTTTACTTAGATATATTCTGTGAATATTTTTGAAGGAGATTATGGATTGAACTATAGCACAGACAAGCCTAATTTGCCCTACAGTCCCAATGAGTGACCCATGTATCTACATCAGTTTGGGATTTTATTGAAATATCGTTAGATATGTTTGGACATCTTATCAGGTTATTCATTATAAATGTAGGACAAGTAACACCAAGTATAGGTTGAACATACAGCTTTACTGATGTTACTGAAGACTCCACAAATTGATTCTTCTTTAGAATAGAAAATGCCTCAATAGCCATTGATATGTCATAACTGCCATATACTCTATTTAAATATAATTCTTGTTAGGGATATCTCCATGCTGAAATAACCCTCTCAATGAACCTGCCACAAATTCTTATATGTAGGAAGTGCTCTTATAAACTTCAAGGTATTATTGAATGGAAGAGTTCAGACATTACCCTCACCACAAGGACTAAATGCCTAAACAGATAAGAATTTTGTTTTAATGCCTTTCTTTCATTTTCTGACACATATATGCATGTAGGAAAGGATTCTGATGTACCAATAATACAATGGTGACTTGTAATAACACAACATCTAGGATCTAGTGTTAATTCAGTTACTTACTAATTAGCTCCAAAGTGTGTGGCTTTTTATGTTTCTCCTGGGTAAACTAATGAGCTCCAAGAAAATGTCCCTAAGGAGCCTTTCAATTCAAATATCACTGTTTGTCTCAAAATGCCTTAAATTCTACACCCTCTAATGTTGGCATAGAGTTATACTGTGTAACTTTTCTCCTCAGAGAGTGAGTACTACCCTATTGGTTAACATGGACAAAGTACATTCATACATAGACTGGGTGTTTGCAAACAAGAAGTGGTAGCTGAACAATGTTCTTAGCAGTTTGTACAGATGTAATGGAAGTAGAGCAATCAAAATGAACATGCAAAAAAACAAAGGCACAAAATAGAATGTTCCAAGGAAATGCTGATGTACAATTTCAAATAATGTGCTCAGGTGTGAGGGTGTGTTCAGAGTATAGCGTCAGACAATATACTTGGATACCTTGAGAAAAAAAACTGCATTAAACTCTTCTGGGATTATCATTCAAGTAGAAACCCATTACTCTGGCTCTCTAATCAGTCACAGCATCATCAATTTAGGGAGTATTTTCCAAGAGCATACTGAGAAAAAGAGGGCTCATCACAATTAATGTTCAGGTTGAAGTAACGACAATCACATAACGTTTCTTATAAGTCTTCATTTATTTTGGAGCATTAAAGTGGGAAAAAGGCAAGTAAATATTTTGCATATATCTAAATTAAGTGGGATGTATTATATTGGTCTCTCTTTAACTTGGAAGTTATAGGTTATGTCTTTTTATACTTTAAGTTGGGACAATGATCTGCTTTCAGTTATTTTCTTCTCTTCCCCTTCTTTTGCCCTTCCACTTAAAGAGACGTACTTGAGCTTTCATTTCTAAATCCTCCAAAATTATCTGAATTTCTCCATACCTCTGGCAGCCTCCTATATCTTTCTCAAGGGAATAATTTCTCACTAACATTTTTTATTCCATATGATATTGGATATCTTCCTGCCTAATTCAGTGCAAGATACCCATTAGACTCATCCAGATATCTCAACACTTGTACCACCATAAAATCCTATCTTACTTAGAAATCATGATTTTGGTATGTCTGGGGAGGTGGCATCTGTCAGTTTTCAAAATTGAATGACCATAATTCATGCTTACATGCAAGCATGTTTTAAACCAATATGCCTCTCAGTAGATGAATGAATCGGCATGTCCATTGCGGCGCTGTGGGCTGTGGCAGGGACTAGGAAGAAAAATGGTTGGCTACTCTCGGTTATTAATCCTGGGCCCCGGGGCTGGCCAGATGCAAACTTTCCCTGCATAGGGTAAGCATTTTTATAGGAATTCCTTTATTGCCAATTTTTGATCTACACACTGTTGTCCAGTGCTTTCCTTTTTACATTTAGGGCAAATTCTTGGTCCTCTCTTGTTAACATCAGTAGCCTTTTTACAATTCTTCTTTATATGTACTGTTTGACCACATCCAAAACATTTTAGATTAGAGGGTTTGGTTTGTAAAGCCTGCCAGGTAGTGGCCATAGTTTCAGCAAACAACTGCATATGCCTGGATTCGGATGTAATGTCTTTACACTCCCTTAAATATGTATTTATATCCCCAGATTCTTTAATAGGCAATAGGGCTCATCTACAGTCCTCATGAGAATTCTCATAAGCCAACATGCTCGGTAGTTGTTGAAGTGCAGTCTCTCCCACAATAGTATGTTCCAAGGTCAGTGTCAATCATGATAAAAATTCAACATAGGGTTTATTTGGTTTTTGAATTACTATAGTCCAGGAGCCATAATGCTCTCCTACCAGCTGAATCCTCTCCCATGCCTCAATACCTATGTCTCATAACTGCTCATGGATCTCTTCAGGAGAGTTCACTTGCATATGAGCATCTGCATATTGTTCTGTTCCACTCAACATGGGAAGGGTTACATCCTGCAGGCATGGATTATTGCTCTGTGCATTTTGTCTAGTCCTTTCTGTATATAACTCAGAAAACCACATTTGCTACTGTAGGTATTCAGGTTGCTTAAGCAAGGCTCTACAAAGCATCTTCTAATCCTCGGGAGCAAATTATTGTAATGTCGGGCAAGCCCATTAAGCAATTCCCTAACATAATGAGACTGAGGACCATACAACGTCACTGCCTTCTTAAGTTTACCAATATCATCGACAGCAACACCCTCATATCTGGCTGGTTGAGCTATACCATTCACAGGAGGTGGTCAAATTACAGGATAAGTAAAAATAGGCATTTCATCATCAAACTCACTGTCTGAGCCTTCTGTTTTGTGTGAGAGTGACGCTGTAAAAATTGTATCTGCCAGGGAGGAGCCGAAGGCTGTTTTACTTTCACTTTTTCAGATTCTCCTCTCACTCTCCTAATTTCTAACTCCATATGTTGTAATCTTGATAAACTCAATTCCATTTGCTCAGACATTCTATTTACGCTTTCAGTTTGTTCCTTTTCAGCCTTCTTTACCTCTTGTTTTTTCTCTGTTAATTGTGATGCATGCTTATCCATTGTCCTTAACCTCAGAGTCCATTAGTAAATCTACAATAAAAGGCGCCGCCTCTTTCGTTAAGCCCGCTATTAATCTTTTCTCATTTAAAGCTTTAAAAAGGGTATGTGAAATAGCCCAAATGGACCAAAATCTAACAGGAATCCTTTCCCCTCCTCAAACAGCTCTTTTTACATTATACTTTACTCATTTCCAATTATCAACATCTAACGTCCCTTCGTCAGGGAACCAAGGATTCCATTCCCTAACTACATTAATACACATTTCTATGTCAAAAGAATACATAGTTACACCATAAGCAGCAAATAAATATTTTAGGATATGTAAGTACGGAGTAGATTTAACTTGTCCCATCTCCCTGTAATTAAAAGTATTTACCTGAATATTCCTTCCTGAATTCAACACTGCAGGGTCCCTGTTTGGGTCACAGTTGTCAACGTCTAAGGCGTTGGGGTCCCTGGGTATGGGTCGCAAAATCACCAGGACACAGGAGTTGCAGAGTGCAAACAGCAATTGCCACTGCATGGTGTGCTTTATTGCTAGTGGATATTTAAAGACAAGCAAGTATTATCTTTGCCAAGATTTAGTCAGGAGACATTCACACAAACAATTTCAACAGATACAATTTTGCTTAAACTATGAGACAAAGTATTTGTATATTTTTATCTAAATTATTTTAGCGCAAGCTCAAACCACTTCACCATACTCAGGAAAATGCTTGACTAGCTGTTCGTCTATGCTTAAGTAAGCAAAAGAACTACTTCCTTAGCTCCCAGGAGTCTTACATGAGCTTTGAGATTGGGAGAGAGAACATGTTCCCTCTCTAGCCTGGCATGCCAAGAGCTTTCCACATACACAAACACAGTCCTCAGATAATTCTGAGGCCAGAGCCGGCATCATTCTGCCCCTCCAACACAGGCCCTGAGTCTTCATACAGATTGTCTCACCAACTCTTCTATTACTTTAAGCAAAAACAAAGCCAAGCAAAGGAAACAAAATAGATTTTATGGTTAATTAAGCTGCTATTAAAGATTCCAGACAGAATTATACTGTTAAATTATGCTAGTAAATATGTTTTGTAGATACTGATCTCACGTGTGTCACAAAAATATCCATGGATTCTTAACTAGAAACTCTGAAGTGTAAAGTATATTAATTAGGTGAGTTTCATTAGGTAGCCAATGAATAGAACACCACACCGTATTCAGTCAGGTAAAGAAGTTTATTTACTGAATAGCTTCCCATGCCATACATTGTGGAAAGGCATTTTAAAAAAAATGGGGAGACCCAACCTCGGGCAAGGATGTATCTATGTGAAGAAACAGATGAGGTGAGGCCATTTGGGGAAAACTCTGGCCACACTGGATCTGGATGTGACTTCAAGTTCTGGGACTCACCTCTGGTCAGATGGATAGTGTGACCAGAGGCTGACCAGGTTGTGACTAAACAGGATGGGGAGGTGGCTGCCTCCAGGTGTGTCAGATACTAGGCAACTCATAAAGAGTTGAAACTTAGCCAAGAATTGGGAAGGTGTCGGCATAGGATCTGCATGACCTGGAGCAGACCTAACATCAAATCCAGGTAGTACCTCTGACATATGACTCCTGACTCCAAACAATTCATTCTCAGTTATTTTCTTTCTTTCTTTCCTTTCTTCCTTTCTTTCTTCCTTCTTTCCTTCCTTCCTTCCTTCCTTCCTTCCTTCCTTCCTTCCTTCCTTCCTTCCTTCCTTCCTTCCTTCCTTCCTACCTTTCTTTTCTCCCTCCCCCTCTCTCTCTTTTGTTTTTTGGTCGGTCATGGGGTTTGAACTCTAGGCTTGGGCATTGTCTCCCAGCTCTTGAGCTCAAGGTGAGCGCTCTACTGCTTGAGCCACAGCACCACTTCTGGTTTTTGAGTGGTTTATTGGAGATAATGGTTTCACGGACTTTCCTGCCCAGGCTGGCTTTGAACCGCAATCCTTAGATCTCAGCCTCCTGAGTAGCTAGGATTCCAGGTGTTAGCCACCGGCTCCCAGCTCTCTCTCTCTATCTGTCCTCTCTTTCACTCACCCTACCTCTCTCCCTTACCTCAGTATTCTCACCTCTCAAATAATGAACATTTGCTGAGTTGAACTCACAGGCTGGGAGAGCTGCTCAATTGGCATATGTGAAATTTATTTAATGTTTCCTTATACCTCTACCACAGGTCACTGGAATCAAATAATGAACACTCAGGAGCATGGCATCTCAAGACATTTGGAGGAGGAAAGCAAGCATGATCACTGCATTCGTTGAGGTTCACCCTGGGAAGGTGGGGCAGACTCCTCCCTCCGCTTGCTAAATCTCAGCCCAGTTTCTGCATCAGTAGAGGTGACTGCCTACAAGAGTCCCAGTTACTCAAGTGACACAGGTATTAGGCAGATACTTAGCCTCTTGTGGTGCTGAGATTAATGGCATGATTCAACATGATCCACTAATTTGTTGAGATTGAGACTACTTAGATTTCTGGTTAGGCTATGTTCAAATTGAGATCTATTTATTTCTGATTGCTAACCATGATTATAGATATGAACCAGCACATCAGACCATTCAAAGTTCTTTATCCCACAAGGTAGACATGAAGTTTATTTTACCAAATGACATACAAGTTGACAGACAGCAAAAGTAAGTCCTTAATTCTGGTCAAGATGTGTTATTAATGTGAAACAAAATTACTTAGCAAAATATCTGACTACTGTGATTATACTTTAAAACTTACCCTACACTTTAATACCAAGTCACCTATATTAGCCAATGATTCACTCAAATTACCTGTAATCATTCATGCCTGTCCTATCTTCTAGAAGTAGGGAGAACTGGAGCTCACACAATTAACTAAAGTGGGAGAATTTGAGAGCATCACGGTTCTGAATCAGTCTAGGAAGGAAAGTATCACCCATATTAACCTACTAGGTAGGGATATTGGAATGCAATCATGATCCCTGCTTTTTGGGCTGGGTGCAAAAATTGCTACTCTATGAGTAAAGTAACTTAAACTAGAAAGGATTGGTGGCGTGACTCCAGTGGTGGAATACTTGTCTGGCAAACACAACATCAAAACTCAAATCAAATTCCTAAAGATAAAATAAGAAAAGGAAAGAAAGAACAACTCATATTGAGCATGTGTTCAATGTAAAGATTTACACTAAATTATTGTAGTTATAAATGCCTTCATTTACCTCTAGGAGCACATACATTTTGTGTCAAGACTAAATGAAAAAATAACACCATATATATAAAGCTTTGGTAAAACACATGTCTAGCTTACAATGGTGAACACTTAAGTTTGCATGTGCAGTGGTGTTGCAGGGTTGTTAAGGTTTATGGATGTCAATCTTTTTGATGAACTTGACATGATGAAATTACCTAACCATGCATAACCATACAGTTCACTGGGCAAATACTGTTGATATATATATATAGATAAATAGATAGATAGATATATCTATATATATCTATATATAGTATATATAGTATATATATAGATATATATATCTACATAGCACTCACATGTATGCAGTTATATATTAAGTGACATGTAAATAAAAATAAAAAATTTATAATGAATAAATTTAGTGAACAGATACTTTCCCAAAGTATTACTTTACCCGAACCAGTTCATGTTTTAAAGTGTGCAATGCTGTATCACACTTACATGGTTGCTGATTCCCTTCAGCTTTTTTATGATATTGTTTTTTCTTTGTTTTTCAGGTGAAAAGCCTGCCAATAAATACACTTTCATGACATTCCTTTCTTTAGAAAATGAAAAGCACGTTCTGTTATATGGTTATTCATGTATCATCAAAATAATTTTTTTTTATAATTTCAAGTTCATATTGTCTTAGATCTCATTCTCTTCCAATAGTACCTATGGGAAGGAGAAAATGAAGGATTATTCTGTTACTTTGGGAGTTTCTGTTATTAATAACTGCAATAAATATGAAAATGAAACTGAAATTATTTAGAGAGGTAACTTGAAAGTTACCTTTCTACACACTCATGTTACTCCCTCAACTAAATCACAGTACATAAAATAAGTAACATTTTTAGCTGGGTGCCAATGGCTCATGCCTATAATCCTAGCTACTCAGGAGCTGAGATCTGAGGATAGTAGTTCAAAGCTAGCCCTGGCAGGAAATCCATGACACTCTTACTTCCAAGTAACCACCAGAAAACCAGAAGTGGCACTGTGGCTCAAGTGGTAACGTGTGAGCCTTGATCTGAAGAGCCCAGGGACAGCGCCCAGACCCAGAATTCAAGCCCCTTGACCAAGAAAATTAAAAGAAAAAAGGAGGTAAAATAATATTTTAAAGCTAATGTGCATATATACACAAAATTTGTCTAGAAATAAAACTATAACAGCCAGTGGACTGGCAAAAAAGAGGTTAAAGTGAAATTGCCTTCAATAATTCATTTAGAAGATGTATAATGAGGGTAGGCTACTGGAACTCACATCACTAATTGAAGAGGTAGAATTTGAGAGGATCACAGATCAGAACCATTGTGCAAGGAAAGTAATAAGAGTCTCATATCTTCCTAAAGGTTCGCTTGTTGGAATGCATTTGTGATCCCCGCTAGTTGGCAGACAGAGGTGAGGAACTTGCCCTGTGTTCGGCCCTCAGCAAAATGGATAACCTATGAGCAAAGTAAATAAATCGAAAAAGGATTATTCTAATGATAGACTTCTTGTTCAGCAAACAAAATATCTAAATTCATACTCATTTCCTAAAAGAGGAAAGAAAAGGGAAGAAAGAAAGAAAGGAAGGAAGGAAAAAAGAAAGAAAAAAAGAAAGAAAGAAAGGAAAAAAGAAAGAAAGAAAAGAATAGAGAGAAAAGAAAAGAAAGAAAGGGAGGAAGAAAGAAAGGAACAAGGAGAGGTATAAATAAAAACTTCAGCATGCATTAGATGTTAAAAATGACCCTAAATCATTTTCGCTATAAATGCCATCATTTAATTCTGGACAGAGACATTTTGTATCAAGCGTGAAAAAACCATAGCATACTACATACAAAGCATGGGTTAAATACAGGTCTGCCTTACACTGTTGGACCAATAGGAATGTATGTCTAGTTGTGTTGCAGGTATGTTAAGGTGTGTGGGAGTTCATCATCCTGATGATCTTGCAATGATGAAATTGACTAACTACACAAATAGCTTGGCAGACACCTGCTGAGACCTATATTAAGTCACAAGTTAACAAACAACAACCAGGCATTGTGACCAAAATTATTTTTACCTGATTCAGTGTATTTTTACATTCTATATCACATGTACAAGTCCCTCATTCCCTTCTGACTCATTATGTTGTCTTTCCTTGGTTTTGTTTTGTTTTCAGAACCATGGTATAAGAGGGCATTTCTTATATTTTTTCTTGTAGTCTTCAGAAAGTCTGCAGGTAAATACGCTTAAGTTCCTTTCATTAGAAAATTTAACCTCATTGGGTAGGGTCTTCATCAAGGTTTTTGTTATGATCTCAAATACGTTTTTGTTTCTGGCATTCTACCTGTATAATCTCACTTCAATCTTTTCCAAAGGGCACTTTAGTGGAAGGAGGAAATTCAAAGTGGATTCCTGTAGAGAATTTCTGTTACTAAAAACTCTGGTACATAGTAAAGTAAGTAACTCTAAAATTTTATTCAGTAGAGAGATGATTTGAAAGTCATCTTTTTACATCTTAATACTCTTTCCTCAACCAAACCAGTAGATTTAAAATAACTAATATTTTTCAGTTAATGGACACAAATGTGTACGAAAATTCTAGAAATAAAATACTCACTCATGAAACCTTACTGATACTTCAAAGAATGCTTTCCAGTTAGAGGAATCATGTTCACAAATTTTCACACAATGTGTATCTGCCTGGTAACAGAACCCCAAACTAGACTAAGGCATCTAATAGCTATCTAATTTTTGTTGTCTTTTGGCAATACTGCTTTCTTATCATATTGATTAGTATGAATTCTGTGACCATTATAAAATCACATTTGTAATAAAAGTTACTAGGTGGGAACTTCAAGGATGAGGTGGTGTGGGGTTTCTGGTGGATCCCTGTCAGGTTCAAGGGAGGAGTTGGTATTGGCACAGCCTCTGTGGTAGAGAAGGGCGGGGCTTTGAGGGTGAAAGCCAGTCTGTGTAGGGCAGGGAGGAGACAGGAAAGCCTAGACTTGTTAGGAGCTGGGTCTCTTGTGGAGTAGGTGGGACTTTAGGATGGAGACTGGCAGGCGGATGGGTTTTCAGTGGAAGAAGGTAAGGTCACTGGGGAAGAGGCTGTTTGGGGCAGAGCTTTGAAAAGGAAGAACAAGGCTACAATGGAGGAAGTTACTTAGAGGAGTGGTTGTGGTGTAGCACTGTAAGCCCTGGTGGGATACGTAGGGTGAAGTTTCCCATAAGACAGGGAAGAGAATGAAGGCAAGAGACCGACAAAAGCTGGGGATTCTGGTGCAGGAATGCGGAGCTATGAGGGAGAGGCTTTTCAGGGACTGTGAGAGGGCAGAGTGGTGCTAGGAAGAAGTGGGCTAGTAAGGGGTGGGGTTTCTGGTGGAGAATGCCAGGCTTTTGGGATGGGTGTTAGGGGGGAGGTGGGGTTTCTGGCAGAGCAGAATGTAGTAACAATATATGGAGGAATTTTTCAGGACCAGAGCTTTGTGAGAGCTGGGATAGTATCCAGCGGACTAGACTAGTTAGTACAGGGTTTCTGGTGTAGCCAGTTACCACTTCGAAAAGAGGAGTAAGTTTGGGTGGGGATTTCAGTGTTGCAAGGCAGGACATTAGACTTTGGACAGGGTTTCCAGTGGGGCAAGGCAACCTTCAAAAAGGGACTATGAAGGGACAGGGATTTAAAGTTGAGCCTGGTAAGGCTTCCAGAGGGAGTCAAACAGATGTAGTGGTTTGCAGTGGAGCAATGTGGATGTCGAGAGATGGGATAGTGTGGTAGGGGTTGTCTAGTGGGGGTTTTCTAGAGCAGGTCAGGGCTTGGAGCCATGGGGTTAATTGGAAGAGGGACTTTGAGAAGGAGTGGAAGGTCTACAAAGTTGTAGGGTAATTATGGGCAGGATAACTGGTTGAGTAGGGTGTGGATCTGCGGGAGGATCCAATGAGGGGAGGATTCATCTAGGGAACAATGTAGCCATTGAGAGAGTAGATATGGGAGGTAGAGAGGCCTGTGGTATAGCAGGGCTGGCTTTCCAGGCAGGAGATGGGCTGTGTGAGAAATTTCTGGTCAACCAAGCCGGGGCTACAAAGTCAGTTATAGAGAGGTAGAGGGTTTTTGGTGTAGCAAAAACCCTTTGTGGGCTTTGTGGGAAGAGGTAGGTTCAGGGCTGAGTTTGAGACTTTAGGCCAATTAGAAGTAGACTAGTTATGGATGGAGTTTCTGATGAAAACAGGAGGGGTCGAGGGAGAAGTATGGTTTGGAGTGGAATATGAATGGGACTGGAGGAGCTTGGAGGGAATGGAATATGGGAGCAATGGGACTATGAGGGAATAGAATAGTTACGGACGGGGTATCTGGTGGATGAAGTTAGGATTAGAGGGAGGAGCCTGATGTAGACAGGGTTCTTAGTGCAGCAAGGCAGATCATAGGAGGAGATATGGATGTGGCCTGGTTTCTGGTGGTGCAGAGCAGGGATTCGAGGAAGGGGTGGAGTGGAAGAAGGCTTTCCCAATAGCAGAGGAGGACTTTCAGGAAAGATTCTGGTTGCAGTCAGGCCTTTGAATGTTTATAGCAGGACTACCAGGGGGTAGGTTAATTAAGGTTGAATTTTTAAGGACGAGGCTGACTAGAAGTGGGTTTCCAGTGGATCCAGTTAAGTTTTATGAGAATGGGAGATAGGAAAGGGACAAGACAGTGAAGAGTGGGGCTACAAAAAATAAACAATTACTCTAATAGGAACACTATTTTCAGTCGGTGTAGAATTATATTACTTTTATGTATGCGAGAGATATTGGAGAAAGTAAGCAAGTAATAATTCCTTCCTAGTGAATTTTTTCTTTATTCCAGTTGAAAATAAAACCACAGGTCACATCAGGCTCAGAGGCCCACAGTAGACTAAGACACATGAAGCACTGGAATTGATTCCCCAGCACAACCTTTAAGGACGACAAATAAAAATTTTAAAATATCTCACTTGGTCATAATGAACACTCTATTATCTTAAAACTGTGAATGAATAGAACTTTTACTCTGTACGTTTTAGAAATCCTAAAACTAAGTAAGTGATAATGTTTTAACTTTATATAATATTTGGAAGTATACTAAAATAATTAGGAAAATATAAAATTGTACATAGAATATTTGTTGTCCAGCATCAATTTTAATCTAAAAGAATTTAAAACCAGAAAATTGCCATATAGTGAGATTGCAGCATGGTTTCTTTTCAGTCATCAAAATGGTCACTTAAGGAATGTGTCTTCATCATTGGATCGATGTTAAAACATATCTAAAAATGTGAAGCACTACACAGACCCTGAAGAAACTCAAAAGGATCTGTGAAATGAGGTTGGAATAAAATTAATGACTAATTACAGTAGGAATTGATCTTCACTAGGCCCATAATATTTTCCAGAAGAAAAGACTACATTGAAAAATAAACAAAACAGTGAAAAGGAAGCAGGCAGACAGACCTTGAAGAAGTAAACATTATCCAATGAACAACATTTATTGAGGCATGATTGCAATAATCATTTACCTAAGTTACAATACTGATCTATGTTCTTCCCTTATGCCAATAACAAAGCCATGAAAATGCAGTAATAATTTTCAAGACATTAGACTTTACAGAAGGAATTTAATGAATATATTTCTAGAAAGTAAAGATAGATGTCTGAGATAAAGAGTAAAGCAAATATCCCCAATTTTTAGCACTTCGAGGTGAGAGGGGTACAAGCCGAAGCACAAGGCGAATGGACAGAAGTACAGTAATGCATACCAGAAGTTCCCAAGATGCAATGATGAATGTAACAGGGGAGAAAATCAACATGACCTTCACAGGACTTAGCACTGGAGAGTAGAGAGAAGAACTGTGAAAATCCATGGAGAATTAAAAAGGATGCACTTTCATAGTTGGCAGAAGTGTGCATTGCATAGCATTGAGGTCTAAAATATGTGTGGGTATTATAGGAAACTATTTGTGCTCATATGGTGCCTCAAGTAGTGATAAACTTATGATTTACAGGACATTGAATAATCATAAAGGTCTTGCTTCAGTAGTGCAGAGTTAAACCTTAATAAATTCTATTTTTAAACACCTAACACCCTATAAAACCAAGACAAGAAGATTCAAATTATATGTAAGTGACTTGACTGAAACAATAGAATTCAAATCACATAATGTGGATGCAAAAAGATTACATTATTAAGGTAATAGTTAAACAACACAAATTTTATGTGAATAGTCCTGATTATAAATGATTTGTTTTCCATACAGATTTTGGACGCACAAAACAACAAAAACAAAACAAAACAAAACAAATGATACTTGGCAATAGAACTAGATGCCAGTATCTCATCTCATGAAGTTGAGATTGGAAGACCTTGGTTCACAAATGGCTGGGGTAGCAATCCACGAGACATTTATTTTCAATGGTTCAATAAAACACAGAGTGAAACCTTGGTTAAAATAGTACAGATTCAGTCAGTCATGAGTGAAAAAAACAAGCGAGATTTTGAGGCTCCAAGTCGAGTTTCATTACTGCACACACACACACACACACACACACACACACACACACACAAACACACACACACATAGAGCGAATATTAAGAGTGTAAAAAACGAACCTATCTGCCAGGACTATCCTAAGCAAATATTAATTAATAAAAGTGAGGGAAACCATATAGTCTATGTTTCTTTGAGTCTGGCTTCCTTCACATAATGATTTTTTTCCAAGTCTCTCGATTTCTTTTTTTTTTTAATTTTTTTTTATTGTAAAGATACAATACAGAGGGTTACAGTTACATGAGCAAGGTAATGAGTACACTTCTATTGAGCATTGTTACCCCCTCCATTGTTTTCCGTCTACCATCCCTTCCCTCCCTACCTTCCCCGAGGTTTTTTTTTTTTTAATTGTGATTAAGTGATTACATAATTTCCCAAATTTCACAGTATTGGGGAAAAATAATGCTCATTTAAAGTCACAAGTTCATTCTATCTTTCCTGGAGCAAATTTTCTACCACAATCTATAATATATAAGGGTGTACACATATACACCATACATGTGATCAACAGCATGGGATATTTAGTAGTGTTCGACCAGATGAGTGGGAGTTCTTTGTTTCTTAAGTCCTGTTAATTTTGTGGTCTCACCTAACATTTTGGATTTGTCATCCACTTATCAGGTAGACCATGTACCGTTTGTCTCTATGCTCTTGGCTTACCTCGCTCAACAGGATTCCTTCTAGCTCCATCCATTTCCCTGCAAATGCCAATATTTTGTCATTTCTAATGGCTGCATAATATTCCATTGTGTATAGATACCACAATTTTTGGATCCATTCATCTGTGGTGGGGCATCTGGGTTGTTTCCATATCCTAGCTATTATGAACAGTGCTGCAATATACATGGAGGTGCACGTGTCCTTGTATATTGGTTCCTGTTTTCAGGGTAGATGCCTAGAAGTGATATGATTGGCTCGTAAGGGAGGGCAATCTTTAGCTTTCTTAGGACCCTGCAGACTGCTTTCCAAAGTGGTGGTACAAGTGTACATTCCCACCAGCAGTGTAATAGGGTTCCTCTTTCTCCACATCCCTTCTAGTATTTGTCGTTGGCTGATTTGTGGATGTGAGACATTTTGACTGGGGTAAGGTGGTATCTCAGGGTTGTCTTTATTTGCATTTCCTTCACCACCAGTGATGATGAACATTTCCTCATGTATTTCTTTGCTATTTTTATTTCTTCATCTGAGAAGTCCCTCTTTAGTTACCTTGCCCATTTAGTAATTGGTTTGTTGGGTTTGGGAGGGATTAGTTTCTTGAGTTCCCTGTATATACTGGATGTTAACCCCTTGTCTGATATAGTGCTGGTAAATATTTTTTCCCAAATGGTTGTCTTTCTAACTTGGTTGCAATAGATTCAGCTGTGCAGAAGTTTTTTTTATTTTAAGATAGTCTCACTTGTCGAGTTTCTCTCCAATTTGTTGTGACCCTGGGACTCTGTTCAGGAAGTTCCGTCCTGTGCCTATTAGTTCAAGTGTCTCTCCTACTCTGTCCTGCAGTAGTTTCAGAGATTCAGGTTTAATGTTAAGGTCTTTAATCCATTTTGAGTTGATGTTGGTACATGATCATAGGCTGGGGTCCACTTTTAGTTTTTTGCATGTGGCCGTCCAGTTTTCCCAGCACCAGTGGTTGAAGAGGCTGTGTTTCTTCCATTGTATGTCTTTGGCCCCTTTGTCCAATATAAGCTGACTGTAGGCTTGTGGATTTCTGTCTGGATCTTCTATTCTGTTCCATTGGTTTTCGGGTCTGTTTTTGTGCCAGTACCATGCTGTCTTTGTTATTATAGATCTGTAGTAGAGTTTGAACTTGTTCCATATGAATTTTTGGATGGTTTTCTGTATTTCAGTGATGTACATCATTGGGATTTTAATAGGAATTGCATTGAATTTTTATATTAATTTTGGCAGTATTACCATCTTCATTATGTTAAGTCGACCTATACAAGAGCATGGGAGGTCTTTCCATTTCCTAGTGTCTTCTGCAATTTCTTTCTTTAAATTTTTATAGTTTTCATTAAATAGTT
Source organism: Dipodomys spectabilis (assembly GCF_019054845.1). Lineage (NCBI taxonomy): Eukaryota > Metazoa > Chordata > Mammalia > Rodentia > Heteromyidae > Dipodomys > Dipodomys spectabilis. Next base: position 1,576,195 of record NW_024870849.1, read on the forward strand.
CTTTTACATCTTTGGTTAGGTTAATTCCTAAATATTTTATTTTGGGGGAGGTTATTGTGAATGGGGTTGCTCCCTTTATTTCCCTCTCTTCTTGTACATTGTCAGTGTACAGAAAGGCAACTGATTTTCGTGGGTTTATTTTGTATCCTGCTACTTTGCCGAAGTGATTTATGATTTCTAAGAGTCTGGGGATGGAGTTTTTGGGATCATGAAGGTATAGTATATCGTCTTCAAAAAGTGATAGTTTAACAACTTCTTCCCTACGCGGATCACTTTCATGTCTTTTTCTTGCCTTATTGCCCTGGCTAAGGGTTCCAGGACTATATTGAAGAGGAGTGGAGACAGTGAGCATCCTTGACTTGTTCCTGATTTTAGGAGAATTGGTTGTAGCTTTTCCCATTAAGTATAATACTGGCTATTGGTCGGTCATAAATGGCTTTTATTGTTTTAAGAAATGTTCCTTCTATTCTTATTTTCTCCAGAGCTTTTAGCATGAACGAATGTTGAATTTTATCAAAGGCCTTTTCTGCATCTTTGGCGAAAATCATGTGATTCTTGACCTTGGCTCTGTTGATGTGTTGGATTACATTTATTGAGAACTAGCTTGATTCCACAGTAGTCACATAGGATACAGGAGATTATGGCGATCCTTTTGCATTTACTTAATTTCCTTGTATGAACTATGATATGGTCTATTTTGGAGGAAGTTCCATGAGCTGCTGAGAAGAATGTGTACTCTGTTGTTTTAGGGTGAAATACTCGGTAGATCTCAGTTAATTCTGCTTGAAGTATGACCTCACTTAATTTGGTAGCTTCTTTGCCAATCCTCTGGTTGGTAGACCTGTCCTTTGGTGAGAGTGGTGTGTTAAAGTCTCCTAGTATTATCATATTGGGATTTATTTATTCTGTAAGTTTGAGAGTATTTGTTGAACATATCTGTTTGCACCAATATTTGGGGCATATAAGTTGAGGATGGTAATATCCTCCTCTTGGATTGTTCCCTGTATTAATATGTAGTGTCTGTCCTTGTCTTTCTGTACTGATTTTAATGGAAAGTTTATTTTGTCAGATATCAGGATAGCTACACCTGCTTTCTTACTGGGGGCATTTGATTGGTAGATTCTTTTCCAACCCTTTACTCTGAATTTGTTTCTATGTTTGGCTGAGAGGTGGGTCTCCTGAAGGCAACAGATGGGTAGGTCATGTTTTTTGATCCAGTCTGCAGTTCTTTTTCTTTGATTGGCGAATTAATATTAAGAGAAAGTATAGAGAGATGCACTGTTGTCCCTGTCATTCCATTTCCCTAAGTTTTTCTTCTTTCCTTTCCTCCTGTGCTGGCTCAGTTTGACTTCGATTAAAGTCTGTCTGGGTGCAGTTCCTGGTTGCTTTCTTCAGATTGTGTCACCCCTCTTAGTATTCTTTGCAATGCTGTCTTAATGTTTATGTATTCATTTAGTTTTTCTTTGCTATTAAAAATTTTCAGTTCTCCATCGAATGTGAATGCTAGCTTTGCTGGGTATATCAGTCTGGGTTGGCAGTTTTTGGCTCTCAGGGCTTGTATGTACTTTCCCAGGCCTTTCTTGCATTCAGTGTTTGCGTGCAGAGGTCTGTAGTGATTCTAATTTTTTTCCCATTGTAGTATTGCTCCTTCTTCATTTTTGCTGCATTCAAGATTGTTTCCTTATTATTCAGATCTATCATTTTTACTATAATGTGTCTAGAAGTGTTTCTCCTGGGATCTTGCCTGTTGGGTGTTCTATATGCTTCTGTTATGTAGGTAAGATGTTCTTTTTTAAGATGGGGAAATTTTTCACCGATTATCATGTCGAATAAGTGTTGCATTCCCTTGCTCTGAAATTCCTCACCTTCATCCAGTCCAATTATACGAAGGTTAAATTTCTTGGCATTATCTGCTTGCTCTTGAATTTCCCTTTGGCTTAATTTGAGTGATTTTTCCATATCTGTCACTTTTTGGTCCAGTTGGTGTATTCTGTCTTCTGTATGTGATACTCTACATTCCATTTCATTCACTCTGTTGACCATGGCTTCTATTGTGGTTAGCATGGAGGACATAGACTCTTTTATGGATTCGATGTTGGTTCTTAAAGTACTGATCTCACCTCTTAATGAAGTATGTCCTGCCTCTAATTTGCCATTTATCTAATTTCTTACTAAGGTTTCTGCTGCCTCTAGTTGTGCAGGCATCTCCTGTTTGATATCCTGTATCTCTTTTGATAGTTCATCCTTGTGTTCTTTCAATTTCTGGTCTATTTCTCGCTTTATTTCTTGAGTCATTGCCTCCAGCATCCCTTGGATGTAGCTTTTGTCTTCCATTCCTGCTTTGCTCCCACTGGGGCTCTCCCCTGCATGGCTGCTGGCTATTGAGGATAGTTTGCTATTCTGGGTGGTTACAAACCATGTAATTTTTCTCTGTGATTTTCGCATGGGAGTTCAGGGATTTTTGGAGACTAATCTGCAATTTTATTTTGGTGTGTCTGTCTTTGCTTGGTTGCTGATTCTGTATTGGTACAGAGAGTCTATGCCTGATCTGGGTTCTGTTGGGGGCCTACCTCCAGCTGCTGGTCGGACCTACATAGGATTCTCGGCTCTCTGCTGTAGATCGTTGGCAATTCCTGCCTTTGGAAGGGCTGAACAACCTAGATTGCTCATGTTTGCTCATACGGGTGCTCTTGGCAAGATCGGATGCTCTGGATGCAATCTCCCAGATGCTGGAGTCTGCTATGGGCTCCTGATTATTATTTATTTATTTATATTTTGCCTGTTGTGGGCTTGAACTCTAGGTTTGGGTGCTATCCTTCAGCTCTTAAGCTCAAGGCTGGCACCCTACCATTTGAGCCACAGCACCACTTCTGACCCTTTCTGCTTATGTGATGCTGAGGAATCAGATCCAAGGCCTCATGCACCCAAGACTATCACTCTACCGCTGAGCCACCTTACCAGCCTGAGCTCCCACCTACTATCAGGTGCTGGCAGCCTGTGTTGCCCAATTCCCAGCCTAGAATATATGGGTCGGGTTTTGGTGGGGTTTGGGCTTCTCTTATCCTGAGCCTCCAGGTCTTTTGTTATCACAGGTTTGCTTCCCCGTGGGTGCAGTTCCCTGTTTTTTTCCGTCTGCTGAGGCATTTGCTCAGCTTTTGACTTCAGTTGGGAAGATTTGATTGTGTTGTTCAGGCGCCAGATCCCCAGGCCTGGTGCCGGCCCCCCGACTGGGGCATGCGGAATGGGCCTGTGATGCTGTGTATACCACCTAGGTTATACAGCCTGGGGTACACAGTTCAAATTTCTTCTACTGTGGGTTGTCTTGACCCAGGTGCGCTGTTCTTGGCTTGGGCATTTAAACTCCCTTCCAGCGGCACTCTTGCTCTAGTCTGGCCAGCTCCATGGGCTGGTGGAGTTCTCAAACATTTCCCAGTTTTTGTGGGTCCTGTAGTCCGGGTGAAGGGTAGGGAGTCTTTGTCAGGGTCTGGGGATTCCCTCCCGCTCTGATCTCCTTTGAGAGATACACTGTCCCCTGTGGGGCACTCAACCTGGAGCTGGTTGTTTCTGTGTGGTGTAGGTCATCAGTTGCTGTTGCAATCCAAGTTCAGTTGCAGTGGTTGCGGGCTGGGCTGGGCAGTGGTGGCTCTGTGTGATTCTCTTCGTTCTCTGTTTTCTTGAAGTGTCCACAGGGCAGGCGAGGGGTGGGGGCTGGGCCTCCGTACAGGTTCTGAGCACTGGGATTTTCACTCTCTGTATCATTACCAGTTTCTTGTAGGTCCTTTGCTTTGCTGTTCTGTGGGCCTCCCATGTAGCTCTGGGGGCTCCCATCGTCGGGGGTTTATCCATTTCGCGGGACTGACACTGGTACCTCAGGCGGCTTCTGCGTGAGTTATCTGTAGGCAGTTCCCTGTGTCTCTGGGCCCCAGCAGCCCCACCAGGTCGTTGTTGCAATTGGCGGGTCTGACACTAGTACCTCAGGCTGCTTCTGTGCGGGTGATCTGCAGGCAGCCCCCTGTGTCTCTGGGACCCCGGTGGCCCCCACCCAGTTGTTGCAATCGGTAGGTCTGACACCAGTACCTTAGGCGGCTTCTGCGCTATCTGCAGTTAGCTACCTTTGTCTCTGGGACTCTGGCAGCCCGCACCAGGCGGGCTGTTGTGGTGACAGGTGGGTTTAGCGAGATGGAGCCCCTCTGCTCAGATGGAGAGTGAGGAGTGTGGTTGGGATCTTCGTGGAGACCCTTAGCTGGTAGGTTTCTCTGTTTGTGTCGATCAACGGGTCTGTAAACCAGTACCTCAGGCGGCTTCTGCACGGGTGATCTGCAGGCAGCCCCCTGTGACTTTGGGATTCCGGCTGGCTGAGGCTTGGCATGCTGCCCTATGGCTAGTCAAGGTTGGGGAAGGGTCTTCACTCTTTTCTGTTCTGAAATTCTTCTTTCCCTCTCTCTTTTTTTTGTTATTTTCCACCTCCTGTTTTTCTCTGAGTATTCATCTTTTTGTTGTTGTCAGCTTCTTGGGAAGATTAAGCATTGGAACTCGAACTCTCTTTTTGGTTGGGGAGAGCTGTGGCAATTCCCCATCACCATCTTGGTCCCCTTCTCTCCATTTTCTTATGAAAGGGGCTGTGTCATTCTTTCTGATAGAAGCATGAGATTCTATTGTGTATATATACTACATTTTCCTGATCCATTCATCTATTTTTTTTATTGTGAAAATACTGTACAGAGGGGTTACAATTACATGGGCAAGATATTGAGTACATTTCTTATCAAGCATTGTAGCCTCCTCCTTTGTTTACCCTTCCCATCCCTTCCCGTCCTCCCTCTCCCCCACTCAGTCCAGGGGCATCTGGACTGATTCCATATCTATCTTAGATATGGTAATAATGCTGCAAAAAACATACTTGTGCTGGTAGTTTTAGTGTTTTATTTTTTGGAGTCCGGTCGTGGGTTATGGGCATGGGCACTGTCCTTCAGCTCTTCAGCTCAAGTTTAGTTCTCTACCACTTGAGCCACAGCGTCACTTCCGGATTTTTTCTCTTTGCTTATGTGGTACAGAAGCCACCTTCCCAGCCTGAGACAATATATTTTAACTTATTTTCTTCAAATAAATTAATATTAAGCAAAGCTAATTAAAATAATTACTTATTTACTCTTCAGAGGATGAGTATAGTACTCTTGGATATATTGGAGGAAAAGACTTCAGACTCATTACAACTGATGCCTTGCATTGAAATTACAGGCTAAGCTTTCTTCTTCATGAAACAAAAGCTTCAGTTCTTTCATATTAGAATTATAAAATCATAATACTTGCATGTTGATTTGTTTTTGTCTGCTATTTTTAATTCCATTCTTCATTCATTAGCTATCTAGAGATAATTTCGACAAATGCCCATGAGTGGGATTGCTGGCTCCAGAACTATGTACATTTGACCTTACAAAATGATGCTAATTGAAATGGACTCCAAGACATGGAAACAACAAGTACTTTTTTTTTTCAGATATCAACCTTGATGTCGGTAAAGTAGTGTATCTAGATCTTATTTTATTTTATTTGTCTTTGATTTATCCCTGGACATTTCTGTCTTGATTCTGGTACCTTCCATCTTGTATATACATTATCTGATTTGGAGAAAGAAAGGGAAATAACATAATGATGAAAGAAGTGACCTATTTTGCAACAATGATATTCACAAGATAATATACTGGCAATGAACTTTACAACTTTGGGGTGGAGGGGTAGGGATGGGGGGTGGGAAAGTATAGGAGAGCAACAATAGAATTAGTAACAATATTCAACAAGGAATGTATCTTACTCATGTAACTGTAACCACTCTGTACAGTACCTTTAAATAAAATAAAATTTAAAAAGTGAACTTACCCTAGGAAAAAAAATCCTTTTCAAAATTACCCATCTGTAATAGTACTTGTGAGGGATTCTACTGTCAAACTGTTATACCTGGAAAGGGATATATTGGGAAGCCAACTCAAAAGGCAATCAAAAGGCTGAGAGCTGTGCTCTGGAAAGTTCAAACAGTTAAGGGAAGACAGGGGTATGCGTTATTACCACAAAAGTATTTAAGTTAGAGCTGTTGGACACTAAAAGTTTAAAACTTTGGAGACAAGATGGATGTTTGTGTTATGGTTGTAATGACTATTGCTCCCTTCTGCTCCCTAACAATAAGGGATTCAATGATCAATATGTATACAAACAATAACACATGTTAATAGTTGTAACCACAAGCTAGATTGATGCCTTAGTTTGTGGACATACCTGTAGCCACTCATTACCCCACCACTGTAGTAGAATGAATATAAAGCATGTTAAGCAAGATTTGGGGATCCGGAAGCTGGCAATGAGGCTTTGGGTCCTCTGTTGTCTTCTTTCCTGTCACATCCTGTGATTTCTCAGTTCTTTGGCCAGGTATCCCATCATCTTTGCTGGTCCATGGTTGTGGTTAGTGACAGTACTGATATTTTGAACACCTGAAAATAAACTATGGAAAAACATTTCCTCAAAGAATATTCACAAATGTATAGGAGCACCTCAAAAGGTACCAAATATCAGCAGTCACCCAATGATCGTCTAGCAAGAAAGTATTATTCAGGAGTATCTTAATTTCTGATAATATAAGTGATGGAAAATTGTCCCTTTTGTACACTTGGTATTTGGTATTGCATAAATTTTCAGAAACGCATATACATTGTGAAATAATGTTATTTATCTCATAGATCACAAACCTCGTCACTGGAGTGATGATCCTAATGTCTTATCTCAGTTGCCTGATTCAGACTTAGCTGAGTGTGAATTGCATAATTATGAACATTTCTCCATGAAACTTAACAACACAGAATGAAGTGTGAGGGTCAGGACACTCCATACCTCTAAAAATTTTACATATATTTCAGTAATACTCACCTAAACTGCTCAGCATTCACAGCACATTGGTGTGTTATAATTGCCTTTAGATCATAAATACTCTAGAGTTTAAAGTAGAATGATGGGCTCTACATTTTCAATGCAAGAGTGATGATCACCCCCTGCAATTATTCTCAGTGGAAAATCCTTCCTATACATTTTACTGACTTAGCTTCTACTCTGTGCTTTACCATTATCAGAGAGGGTCACACTGTATCGAGCTATAATACTGCAGCAACCTTAGCTGCCTTTGAATTTTACCTCTAACCTTAATACCAAGGTCAACTCCCCAACTCTAATCACATCATTAGTGAACACCTGAACTTTCCAAGCTTGGTTAAAAATTCAGCTATCATTGCTCATTGCCAGTGTTAAAGATCTCACTCCATTAAATTTATTGTGTTTCTTCTTGTATTTCCAACACTGCCTTAGATGTTGTTTTTTGATATAGAGCTTTTAGTTTGTATTTGATTTATGGAAGTGTTAGTGATGCCAGTTGAACCGCATCTATTATAATGTAAGTAATTTGATGTTTTGACATATGAATTTAATTTTGGCAATTGAGGAAGTCAATACACATCACTCACAAAAGTTTCCTTATATGTATTGGTATTGCTTTATTGTGTACTTCCTAAAAGCCAGTCATAGGAGCACATGTCCTAATCCCATCACTTCTGTCACTGAGACGAGGCTTGAAAGGTCCAGACGACTTGGCACTTCATAGTGAGAAGGTTTATACCATGAAGGGTGAGAGAATAGAAAACAGAGCAAATGAATCTTCCAACTGTTTTGTAACATATTCTTTACACTTAGCCATTAAGACACCATAACACTATTTTTTATGATTTCTTACCTACTCTTTTCCTGTTCTGAGATGTTTTATTTATGGATCTCTAAGAAATCATACAAGAATCATATAATAAATCTATAAATCATATAAGAAATCTTAAAAAAAGTAATTTGTTAGGGATATATAACCTAAAAGGAATAATTTCAGGAAAGTATTAAGCACATAAAATGCAATGCACACCTAAAATTGTCTCTTTATTTAAAACTTCAGCAGTTGTAGTTTATTTATTCTGATAACAAAGATTATAAACTAAGTTACAATAGTATTCCAAATGGAACACAGAACTAGAAAAGTGAAGGGTAGCACTAAAGAATGCTACTGCTACCACTAATAGAGTAAGAGTAAAATTTAGGCAAAACTCCTTCAGAGTAAAAGCCACAGGAGATCCCCAACATTACTTTAATTGTTTCATATGAAGCAAAGACCTTTTTTTGTAAAGACAATTTTTCACAGATATTAACATCAGTTGGGTATATATTTCTTAAGGCCTTCAGGAAGGATGCTGTGACTGTGTTGATGGAAGCTGACTTCTTTGGGACCTACTACACAATGTGCAGCCCCATTCCAAGCACTACACTTGCATTAGGGTAATTTTAGAGCTCATGATATTTCTTCCAGTTAGGAAATGAATTAAGTATTTTACTAAAAACAGAAGTAGGCAACAAGGCCAAACAAATTTCCCAAGTACCTAATACTGATCAGCTGTAGACTCATAACTCAAATCCAGGTTTCCACCAGGCATACCTGAGGATATTCTGTAAGTTTCACACTCATTACCTTTCAAGATGTATGGAGCAGATGAACCCTCATTATCTTCCTAATTATGGTTTTAATGGCAATAACATTGCTACAGAATATACATATTTCTAAATGAAAAGTGTGTGGGTAATGACATTGTAGGTGATCTTTATACCAAATAAAGCCTGAGCAAAAAAGAAAAGTAAGGGACTGGGAAGGTGGCTCAGTGGTAGAGCGCTTGCCTTGAATGCATGAGGTCCTGGGTTCAATTCTTTAGCACCACATAAGAAAAAAGAAAAAAGTTGGAAGTGGAGCTGTGGCTCAAATGGTAGAGCACTAGCCTTGAGCTGAAGTGCTGAGGGAGAGCACCCATGCCCAGAGTTCAGGCCCCATGACCAGACCCCGCCCCCCAAATAAAAGAAAAATAAAAGAACCTAGGCCCCAAATTTAAGTCATAGTACTAGCACTCATATACTATATATATATATATATATATATATATATATATATGGTTCCTAAAATATACAGTGAGTTAATTTGTCGAAACCTGGTCATAGATTAAATATGAGGTGTGAAAAAGTATATAAGTCTGAAATGACTCCAAGTTATTTTGACAAGACAGCTGGAAGAGTTATCACTTAATCAAATAGTAATGAGGGATTGGTTTGTAGATAGAGATCAAAGCTCACTTTAGGATCTTTTGAGTTTGCTAAAATCAGTAGTTAGGAGTTGTCAGTAGACAGGATGCTATTAAGGACTTGAATTAAAGAAAACAGAGCTGGAGAAAAAATACAGAAATAACTACTGAAATCAGTGGTAACAACCATGAGAAGGAATATTACAGAGCTAAGCCCTGGGATACACAAATATGTAAAACATGACAAATGAAGAAAAACAGTAATAAGTATGCAATGCAGACTTATATGGGTAGGTATTTTTAAGGTTTAAGGGCTATGAAGTGATTGTGTGATGACCGAAAATTTAGTAAGTTCAACTATCCTTTGGGCCAACCACAGTTGATAGTTTAAGTAAAACGGGGCCACAATAGTGTGTCTTGATTTACCAAAGTGAAAATAGGCCAATATTTGGAAAGCCACTTTTTGGACATGTTGTTGGAGTGGCAATTACTGCAGTTTGTTCAAGTGTCAGTACAAAGCTAAAGGTTTAGCACAAAGAAATCTTTCAGGGATCTGGTAGATTTTCCCTCTATCTTCAATTTCCCTTTTTTTCTGAGAGCTAAAATATCATTACTGGAAGCCTGTCCAAATTGTGCCTTTGGCAAGTTAACAGATAGACAGTCTATCACATGCCCAAATAAAAGAGAATGGGAACAGGTCTACATTGAGCACTCACAGTAGACGGGTCTCTGGACTTTCTCAGGAAGAGCCTTCCGCCATTGTGGGATGGATAGGGCTGGATAATATGTAAAATAGACACCATAGATTGAAAGTATTCTGCTAAGTTGACACTTGAGATATCAGATGTTTTAACTGCATTGTTTTGATTTTTATGAATCAGTTAATCAGATTCTTCATACCTTATGATGTTACTAGACTGAAAAATGCATGCTTATTGCATTTCCTTTGTATAACATATAGTATGTTTTGAAATTTGGAATAAAACATTCGTCTTTTCATTTATTTATTTTAATATGAATTACTCTAGTTCTCAAGAGTAGGGAAATGCCTTGGAAATTTGTAATTTGATGTCATATGTAATTTATATTTTTTATTCTTATTTATTGTCTATTGCAGCACCTGCTATATGTAATTTAAACTATAGTTTTCTTCAAGTGTATCATCCTGCACTGAAGTTTTTTTCTGACATGCTTTCTAATAAATACGTAATCTATTCAATTTTGAAAAGTACTGCTGTACCTCCCACTTATCTGTGGCTTTTCTGAAATCCAAGTTCCTCTGTGTGTCAGGGTGGATACTTTTGCCTGTAACAGTTTTGTTATTGAATACATAACATCTGGCTACTTAGGGAACAAAGGATGTGAAGCTACAGTATCCCGATATAGAACTTCCAAGACAATTCAAGGGCAACTCATTTACTCTCTGTGTAGCTGAATAGGAGCATAGAAAAGAAATTCTTATACATGAATGTGACAGGGAGTGTGTGCACATAGGTGTTCACTTATTTATCTGTTGTTATAGTTTTACATATTCGCTATTATTCATTATTATTCAACGATATTTCATATATATATGATATATATATATATGATCATATATATATCATATATGGTCATATATATATGATCACAATTTCCAAAATCCAGAGACCCACATCCATGGGCATTGCTTTCCTATGTTGCCCTTTGGGTAATAAGAATGAAACCTGGTATTGTCCTCTTGTAGAGAAATATCTCAGAGATTCAAACATTTTTCTTTCAATATGTTGACTGTTCCTAAATCCAAAATTAGGAAGTCTGTTAATACATAATACATGCTTTAATATATTTAATATATAATGTATAATATATTCTATATTATAACATATATTATATATAATAACTGACAGTATTATATATTTATAAGGAAAAATACAACAAATGTATCGATGTCCATACTTTCTTAGCCATGATTAGGTTCAGTAGAGTTAGGTGCATTACATCTCAACAGGAAAAGTCTACTGAAGTTCTGATGACCTTGAGCTAGATAAGGGGAATTTCTGTAAAAGGAGCCTCCCTTCAATTATGAGAAAAGATGTTTGGAAGTTTTTTCTTTTGTTTTATTTTTTTGTTTTAATTTAGGATATACAAGGGGCCTGAACTGTGGGCCTGAGCACTGTCCCTCACCTCTTCAATTCAAGGCTAGTGCCCTACCACTCGAGCCATAGCAGCACTTCTGTATTTTTCTGCTTATGTGGCACTGAAGAATTGAACCCACGTCCTCATGCATGCAAGGCAAGGACTCTACCACTGAACCACATTCCCAGCCCAAGTTTGAAAGTTTTTGAGAAGAGGAATTTGGCATTTGCTTTGCATCCTTGATTAGTAAAAAATAGATATCATTTTGCTCCAAATTTTGTCTCCTTTTATGTTCCCTAAACAGTTACACATGATCATCATTCCATCGCATATGTTTAAGTCCTTCTTTAATTTCTTTTATCATTATTGTTTCTTGTTGTTTTGCTGATCTTAAAGCTTGCACTCAGGGCCTATGCATTGTCCCTGAGCTCAAGGCTCGTGCTCTACCACTTGAACCACAGTACCATTTCTGGCTTTTTCTGCCTGGGCTTGCTTTGAATCATAATACTCAGATCTCAGCCTCCCGGGTAGCTAGGATTACAGGTATGAGCCACCAGTGCCCAGCAAGTCTCTCTCTTTTAGATATTTTTCTAGAAGCCTCCTATCCAAGGTCACTCCTAAGATAGTAAATGGACCTATGCTAATAGTTCCTTCATACTCTCATCTCCTGTTATGGCTATGGTGTGTCTTTTCCATTGTATCCTGAACCTACTTCACGGTTCTCTTCCTAATCCAAGATTCTAGATGTATTAGTAATAATTACCTAAATTTTGTGGGTATAAACCCTAAATTACTCAACTATTAATTTAATTTAATTTTTTTCAATATGATTGTTGTTCTGTACAAATCTGAGCTTATATTTACCTCTTGCATCTACCTCTTGGCATGAGCAGAGCCTGGGCCTATTCTACCTTAAATGCAAGAGATTAGTCAAAGAATAGCCTACAGTATTCCTGCCTAGGAGTCAGGACAAGTAGTTGAGTGCCTGAAAGAAGCAATGCATTCCTGACATGAGAAGGAGTGAGAGAGACAACAGCCTAGAGAGCAAACTGGCAGTCACAACACTAAACAACTTCTCCTTTGGGGAAACTGACCTCCTGCAAAGTGGCAGTGAGATAACTTGCCTAGTGAATTTTCTTATATGAAGGAAGTTGTCATGTCTCACTACAAAACTCCCTTGTAGTCAAAGAGAGCGTCATTCTTTTGTTTCCTCCTTAGGCCCAGTCTCAGTTTATCTCCTTCTTAGACTTTGCTCAGACTCTATTCCTACCAGAAGGTCCCTGATGAAGAGGAAAGTGTGATCTCTTGGCTTCTGACTGGCCCTTTGGGACATGAGGCCACTTTTAGTTTTCAACCTGTTCCTTCTGACTATGGGAAAGCTCTGAATTGTGCCCTAGTATCAAATCTCTTCAGAGAAAGTCAAGGAATGACAGATTCTGCCTGAGGGAGTGAGTTTCTCCATTTCCAAAGAGGTCACTTAATATCTGATTTTGAGACCCAGGTGGAAGTCTTTTACCAAATCCTCCAAGCTGGAGTGGATGTTAGCTCAGACTCCAAGCCATCCTCATATTTCTCCAGCTCTTTCTCATGAACCAAAAGGTTATAGGAGTTTAGGTCAGAAACAAGGAGAAATGAGAGTAGCAGAAGAACCATTGGCAGGGTGAGGAATTAGAAACTTTCGGTGAAAAAAAGGGCTCAGAAAATCTATGATTAGGGGGCTGGGAAGGTTGCTCAGTGGTAGAGCGCTTGCCTTGCATGCCTGAGGCCCTGGGTTCGATTCTTCAGCACCACATAAGAAAAAGGAAAAAAGCTAGAAGTAGCACTGTGACTCAAGTGGTAGAGCGCTAGCCTTGAACTGAAGAGCTGAAGGACAGCGCCCAGGCCCAGAGTTCAGGCCCCACGACCGGACCCCCCAAAAAAAAAGAAAAAGAAAAGGAAAATCTAGGATCATTCACATCATTTGGGAATCACATCATAAGATTAGGGAATAAAAGTAATAAATTACTACCTAAATTACTAACTCCACTACTCTACATTACAAGGGTTCTGTCAAAAGTAAGGTGTCCTAGCTCTATTTTGATCAGGAAAACGGAGCACATTCTTTCCTCACCAAGTTCTACTGAGTGTCTTTATCCATACCCCAGGTTGTTCTTACTCTCTACTTCTCTGTTACTTTCCTTTGCTGGATTCAATCAATGACACTTGAAAGAGTTAACATCTTTAGACATGTAATTACACTTTGTTTTAATCCATTTGTTATAAAGTAAACAAATTATGGGGAAACGTGTATCTATGGTACATTTTCTTCCATGGCATATTTATTTGATGTTATTAAGTATTATTTTAATAGTTTCATTGTTAAAACTTGAGGAAAATGTTTTACTATTAGCAGTAATTAGTTGCACATTTTTTTTTGTATTTTTCCATGTCTGTGTATTTGTTAAGCTTTCTAACATCGTCTTTTTCCCCAACTGTTGCCCTCTTAAAATTGCTTCAAATTATAAACCATATATGATGGCCCTCTATGTGTTCATTGATATATTTAAATTTTGATCTAATATCCACACATTATAGGATATCTTCAACCTATTGTAAATGGTCTGAAAATCAATATGGACGTTCCTCATTAAAGCAAAAACACAATGCCACAAAACCTAGTGAAAGTAGGATTAGGTATATATTCAAAATATTTAGCAATGATGCAGTAGAAAGATTCACGTCTCATATACCAGAACAAGGTTATAGCTATGAAGGGCACATTTTCTTCATTCCCTTTTTCTGGTGCATTTAGGTTGATTACACAGCTTGGTTGTTTTGAATATTGCTGCCATTAACATGGATGTTCATGTTTATTTATATTCCTTCAATATGTATCTAATTGCGGTAAAGGTCATCAACATATCTGTCTTTTTGGTATTGTGTAAACTTCCATTAAGATATCCCTATAGGTTGCACTCGTTTACAATGCCACAAAAACAAATATAGTTCCTGATTTATTTCAACTTCTCAAGCAGTTTATTTATTTGAGTGGTGATAGCTCTTCTGGTGTGTAAGATAGGATCTCACTGACTTTCCTCTTTATTTTACTTCGTATTTTCTATGTGGATATGAATCTCAAATATTTCATTTATTTATTAAACACTTACATTTGTAATTCATTCTTGATTAGTGTCTTTCTTTTTCTTTTGGTATTTGATCAATTTTTAAGATTTACAATATTTGATTTTTCTTATTATAAATACTCATTTTAGTTAGTAAAAAGATTTTTTTCATTACAGTGGTGCACAATTAACTAAAAACAATAGATTGTACATTTATATTACTGGATGTTTTTGTTTGTATTTACAGCCTGTAAATTGTTTCAATAAAGATGCTGAACTTCTTTCACTGATATACTGAAAGTATAGTATCTCATATTGGCCTAAACTGATCTCAGAATTAACAGTCACAGCCTGGGCCACCACAGTCTGGGCTAAGTAAAACCACTAACACAGCACAAAGTGCATTTAAACAGAGCACAGGGCTTCATAAGAGTTAGAAGAAAGGCATCACCTTCATGAAGCAAAAGTTGGACTTCACAAGCAGACCTTAGGAATCTGAATATCAAGAAGATCAAAGGATAAAAGTATTTAGAAGGACAACTTTAGAACTCAAAATTGGGGAGGTGGGACAAACAATAGATACCAAAACTTAATGCTGAAGGAGTATTTTACCACAAACCTCAGCTCTGTCTGACTCTCTCACACAACACACACACACACACACACACACACACACTCCTAGTGAAAGGCCTTTGCCAAACTACAGGCATTCTGGACTTAGACTCTAAATACTCCAAAAGTTTCTATTGTGAAGACCTTTACTGAAAGTACCCATCGTAAGAAAGTTAGAACTCAGGTTCCTGGAAAAACCGTGAAATGTCACAATAACATTCCGCCCATAACTCCCCTATCAATAGCCATCAGCGAATGACAGGAAGTACCTAAAGCTACAGATCTTTTTAATTTTTTATTTTTACTTTTTTATTGTGAAAATACTGTACAGAGGGGTTACAATTACGTGGGCAAGATAATGAGTACATTTCTTATCAAGCATTGTAGCCTCCTCTTTGTTTCCCTCTCCCATCCCTTCCCATCCTACCCCCACCTCCGCCCATCGAATCCTCCTCCCCCCTTCCCCGCACCAAAATTGTTAAGTTCATTTTTCTCCATAAGAACTTGTACATCTCATTGTTGCAATGGGTCCACCTGTATCCTTATGTAAACGATTTGGTTTTTTTTTCCTTCTCCTCCACAAATTATTGCTTATTGCTTAGCCTGCACTCGGTAGCCAATAAGATTGTTATAAGGGATCCTAATCTAAGGACAAGACTAGTGTACGCAGAGAACCCCAGGGGCAGCTGTATCTGGGACAATGAAGCTTTTTTCCTCTTCTTTTTAGATAATCAAACATGATGTTGCAGTTGGCTACACAGCTGCTCCACACCTGAGCAGGAGGAAGGAAAGGATGCCTTTGACTGCAGAACGGCCTTGTGTACCCATGGCTTTCTGTAAAGAATGCAGTTCATTGTCCTCTAGGTAGGGGTGGCCAAGCTGAAATGGGGATATGCTTTGCCTGGAGGATGGCACCCTGTGAGAGCTGCATGCATGGTGAAGCATCCTGGAAAGCCCTGTGAGCATCTCCGGGATAGCCTATCAGTGGCTTGGAGAAGTTGACTCCTGTAGTTGGACATGGCAGGAATCCAGAAGATTGGAGAGGCACAGAAGCAAATGCACCTCTCCATTGAGACTCCTCTACCATTCTAAGGAAGTTCACCACCCACACGTGGCAGCCACTGCACAGGTCCCCAGAGGCCCTACTTGTCTGGGGAGCAGTGTCTGGTCCTGAACCAGAGCTGGAATTTCCCAAGTGCCCCTGAGCTGGGCTTGAGCAGAGCCTACGAGCCATGCTTCCTCTGCCCTGCTGTGTATAGCCTCCTAACAGCTGCCCAGGCTACAGCACCCACAACAGGCCACCTCCTTGGGACATGCTGAGACTGTGCTGACAATTCCTGGTGCCTGCTTCAAGGCAATAGGGAGGCCTAGCCAACAGAAGAGGTGGCTCTCACTTCCAAGGGCATCAAGAGAGGCATGAGAACCACAGGCCCAGCCTTGCTGCCCTCACTGCCCCTAGAGGTTACCTATAAGTCCCTGCCTTTGTTCTTGAAATTCTTCAGCCATTGGTCATCTCATTTTTCATTATTTGTTTGGGTGGGACTCGAGAATTCTTACTCTCCACACCAAGCAAACAGGCCCTAGCAAATCCACTCCAAATTCCATACCTCACAGACACTCCCCAGAATCCATCTGCCTTTAGGGCTGCTGCTGCATGAGCTGTTGGCCAACTGCCTCTTCCTCCCTTCACAGACTCCATCAGGGCCTCTCCACCATCCTCTCCCTACTGCCCTCAGCCCCAACCAAAACTCAGCCTCCCCTGTGGCCTCCTCCCTCTCCACACAGCCTCCATCCCCAACCCCAGCAGGGCCACTGCTCTAGGGAAAAGAACTGTGGTCCTGGAACAGCAGAATGAAAGTGTCACACTGTGCAGCCTGCTGAGAATTGGAGGCAGCATAGGTCTCTGTTCACTGTCTTTCACTTCACTTACACATGTATTAATTGTATTAATTTGATATTTAATATTGAATCTCATAACTTCTTATTAAGCCTTTGCAGAATAGCTGGTAGAAATATAGTCCCAAATTCGTATTGTCTCTTGTTTAATTCTTTCGATATTCAGAGATATTTTAAGTAGATATAACCATAATAAATTCTCATTTACATAACGAAGTGTTATTCAGAAAATATTTGCTTATGCATCTGTTATCAATAATTTACAAGACTAGAAATGTTTTTTTTTTTTTTTTGGGTCCGGTTGTGGGGCCTGAACTCTGGGCCTGGGCGCTGTCCCTCAGCTCTTCAGCTCAAGGCTAGCACTCTACCACTTGAGCCACAGCGCCACTTCTGGCTTTTTTTTTTGATTATGTGGTGCTGAGGAATCGAACCCAGGGCCTCAGGCATGCAAGGCAAGCGCTCTACCACTGAGCCAACTTCCCAGTCCAAGACTAGAAGCTTTTAAAGTACCAATTATTATAGGAAGATCTTTGATTCATGTTGAATAGATGTGAGTAGGTTGAGCTATTGCGTACATTAGTGTGTATGTGTGTGTGTGAGTGTATGTGTGCATGTGTAGGGGCGGTTATATTGATCATTGAAATCAAGGACAAGGAACTTTTTTCCTTTTTCTGAGATATGCATTATGGTATTTCTTTCTTGGTGGTTGTGGAGAGCTATGGGAGACGCGCCCAAAGACGCGTGGCCACAAAAGCAGCATTGTAGCTGGTGTGGCTGCGGCCAAAGATGGCGCTGGCTCCCGCCTTCCGTCTTCCCGGTGACGAGTGCTCTCTGTAAAAAACAACTCCTTATATGGCTATGACTTGGCTCCTAGTTTGCTTCCGTGTTTGCAGCCCTATCGGTATATGCCACATGGCGCTTCAGGATTGGCCATCCAGGAGGCTTATAACCGGAGTGCGGGGGCGGAGGGAAAGAGAATCAGGAAGAAAGCAGGAAGAAGCGGGAGAGAAGATGTTGTAAAAGGTCCTGAATAAACCGCCTGAAAGAAGAACCTGTTGTCGCGTCATCCTTGCGGGTCGAGGCGGTCACGACAAGTGGCGCCCAACGTGGGGCTCGACAGGATTCAGAACTTTCAGCAGTCAGGGGGTGCACCGGTTAGTCCCCAGGTAAGAGGGGAATCCGCAACAAGAGCGGGGGTAAGTTCCCAGGTGAAGTGGGAATCCGCGATTAAAGCGGGGGTAATACGGGGCTCATCTCGGTAGATAAAAGAGAGAGCAGAAACCCGGGAAGAAATAAAATACAGGCCTAAAGTGAAAGTAACAAAAAATAACTAAGATGGGTGCCGCGACGTCTCATCCAATTTTTCTGGCCCTGGAAGAGCTACTACGCTCGAAAGGACTAAAGTTAGGGAAGGATACTTTACAGACATTCCTTGATGAATGCAACATTGTAGCTCCTTGGTTCGTAGTCTCCCGGGAGCCTTATGGTAGCCTCATGGGAGAAGTTGGGAGAGGACTTAGATTTTGCTTATGAACAAGGAACACTTAAGAGTGGGGTAAGACCAATTTGGAGGTTAGTGAGAAGTTGCCTGGAGGATCAGCGCTGCAGCGAGGTAGTGGAGATTGGGCAAGCAGCTTTAGAGAGACTGCAGGAAGAAAGATCAGAGAGAGGCAGTGTTGCTAGTGGCACTGCAAAAAGGCCAAGGTTAAAATTATACCCCGATTTTACAGAGCTCAATTCCCTTGAGGAATCTGACTTCGAGGAGGTTCAAGCAATCACAGAATAGGTGACATTTCCCTTCAGTCACCTTGTACCACCAGAACTGGGGCACCTTAAGCCTTCTGTTTCTCCTTGGAATACTCCTATTTTTGTAATAAAAAGGAAATCTGGAAAGTGGAGATTGCTACATGACTTGCGAGCAATCAATGGACAAATGCAAATTATGGGTCCAGTTCAGAGGGGCTTACCGCTTCTTTCTTCCCTACCTGAAAATTGGCCTGTTATAGTCATTGACATAAAGGATTGTTTCTTTTCTATTCCATTATTTGCTGGGGACACTGAACGTTTTGCTTTTACCCTCCCTTCCTGTAATCATGAGGAACCGGACAAACGGTACGAATGGGTAGTACTTCCCCAGGGCATGGCAAACAGTCCAACCATGTGTCAGTTATTTGTGGCCCAGGCTCTTAAGCCGCTTAGACAAAAATATCCCAAGGTGTGCTGCATTCATTATATGGATGATATTTTGTTGGCCTCTAAATCAGAGCAATTACTACACAAAGCTTATGAGGAACTTACCAAGCTGTTAAATGCTAAAAGCTTGTTTATTGCCCCTGAGAAAGTACAACAACACTCTGTTGTTGAATATTTAGGGGCTACCATACATAAATCTCGTATTGTACCCCAAAAGGTAGAATTGAGGAAGGATCATTTAAAAACCCTGAATGATTATCAAAAGTTATTGGGAGACATTAATTGGATCCGATGTTATTTAAAGCTGCCAAATTATGAACTTAAGCCCTTATATAACATGCTACAAGGAGACTCTGCATTAGATTCTCCAAGACAGCTTACGGATGAGGCACGTGATTCACTACGAAAGGTAGAGCATGAGTTACAAAAGGCATGTTTAAAAAGAGTTAAGGAAGGTGAGCCAATTACTTTGTGTATTCCCCCTACATGTGTTCAATCTTCAGGGCTTTAATGGCAAGATGGCCCATTGCTTTGGATTTACCCAAAAGTTTCTCTGGCAAAATCCATTGAGTATTACCCTGCCGCGGTAGCCAGTCTGGTGTTGTCGGGGGTTCAGCAATGCGTCCAATATTTTGGCAATGCTCCATGCTTCATTATTGTTCCATATACTAATCATCAAGTACAAACATTATGTGCTACTGTAGATGATTGGGCAGTCTTACAATGTAGTTTTAAAGGACAGATAGATAACCATTTTCCAAAACATCCCCTGTTAAATTTTCTAAAAGAACATCCCGTAGTTTTTCCTAAAGTTACCTCCTTAAATCCCCTTGCTAGAGCTTGCAATATTTTTACCGATGGCTGTAAAACGGGATGCGGCGTGTACATGGTGGAAGGCCATGACCCAGTCCACCACCAGTTTCAAGCCGGTGCTCCAAATTAGTGGAACTACAAATTGTTGTAAAAGTGTTTCAAACCTGTCCTTTTCCTTTTAATTTAATTTCAGACTCTGCTTATGTTATAAATGCTTTAAGAGTCTTGGAGGCTGCCTGTTTTATTGGCCTCTCCTGTTGTATATTTGTTTTGTCGCTTACAACGATTGCTTTGGCAACGACAACACCCTTTATATCCCTTACATATTCGCTCCCATACTGGTCTGCCTGGCCCTTTAAGCGAAGGCAATGATATTGTTGATTGCTATACCCGTCAAGATTGGATTTTTCTTAGTTCAAATTTGGATAGAGCAAAAACTTTTCATAATAACTTTCATGTTAACTCAAAAGCTTTACAAAAACAATTTCAACTTTCCCGTGCGGATGCCCAACAAATAGTTTTAGATTGCGCTCATTGTGTAATTTATCACCACTTACCTAGTGTTGGTGTTAATCCTCGAGGCCTTTTGCCTCTTAAAATATGGCAAATGGATGTTACTCATGTACCTGAATTTGGATGCCAGAAATTCGTACACGTTTCTGTAGACATATGCTCTGGCATTATATATGCCTCCCCTATGACTCTAGAAAAGGCACATCAGGTTATTACCCACTGCCTAGAGGCGTTGGCAGTTTGGGGCACACCAAAACAGCTCAAAACTGATAATGGTCCTGCATATGCAGGAAATCAATTTTTCTCCAAAAAGCAATGGATGTTCAACTTCTTCATGGGTTGCCCTATAACCCTCAACGTCAAGGCATCGTAGAACGTGCACATCGCACGCTAAAGGAGACTTTACAAAAACAAAAAGGGGGAATTGGCCATGGCCGTACCCCTAAGGAAAGGCTTTCTCTTGCTTTATTCACTATTAATTTTTTAAAATTTGGATGCTCAAGGCCTGTCTGCGGCGGACAGGCATAACAAGTTTCAAGGTCTAACAAAAGGAATGGTAAAATGGAAAGATATTTTGACAGGGCTCTGGCGCGGGCCTGATCCCGTGCTAACATGGGCACGAGGTTCTGTTTGTGTTTTTCCACAGGACCAACAGGATCCGGTTTGGGTACCTGAACGACTTGTTAGGAGGGTCCAAGGAGAAGAAGCACAAGATGCAAGGGGTGGTGATGATTCTTCTGATTGCCAGCACAATGATACAGCCTGTAAGACCAGTGCCGAGATGGAGGATCCTGTCCGTGTTCCCGAGACCGATGCCCTTATCTTTTAGTCAATTGGACTGAAGAGTTTGACAGCTGTGGATCATTTGAAGGAGTGGGCAGGAATGGGCTCCCTTATTGGTATCCTGGCATTGGTGATCTTGCTGTGCCTGCGGTGCATATGCCGGATTAGGAGCTCGCAGCCCAGGAGTATGGCTATGGTAGTCCAGGCCTTCACTGCCATTGAGGCCGGACAGTCCCCCTACGCATGGCTTGCCACGTTAAAAGAATAGCTCAGGGTGCGAGGCAAATGCACTGCACTTGGGAATCACTCCCTGGCGTGAGCCCAAGAAGAGCATGTTGGGTTGCAAGTGGGTTGATGCCCAAGATCCCACCTCTGCAAAAAAGGCATCGGACGGGCCTGGTCATCACTGGGGAAGGCGCCCCTCAGGCGAAGACCAGTGCAAGGTCCTCTCATTAATGTTTTAGACAGAGGCCCAACCTCTACTCTTACCTGTTGCTTAATAAAACAAAAAAGGGGGAGCTGTGGAGAGCTGCAGGAGCCGCGCCCAAAGACGACGCGGCTGTAAGGCGCGGCCACAAAAGCAACATTGTAGCTGGTGCGGCTGCGACCAAAGATGGCGCTGGCTCCCGCCTTCCGTCTTCCCGGTGACAAGTGCTCTCTGTAAAAAACAACTCCTTATATGGCTATGACTTGGCTCCTAGTTTGCTTCCGTGTTTGAAGCCCTATCGGTATATGCCACGTGGCGCTTCGGGATTGGCCATCCAGGAGGCTTATAACCGGAGCGCGGGGGTGGAGGGAAAGAGAAGCAGGAAGAAGCAGGAAGAAGCGGGAGAGAGATGTCGTAAAAGGTCCTGAATAAACCGCCCGAAAGAAGAACCTGTTGTCACATCATCCTTGCTGGTCGAGGCGGTCGCGACAGGTGGTAGGCTCTGATTTCTTGCTTTTGCCTGATGTGCACATTCCAGCTCAATTCTTCAATTAAACCTTCTTATTTAATATTGAGCATATAGTGCTCTGATATTGCTTTGTCTTTAGTTTGTCATCTAGCATCTTCTTTTACTTTTGATCTATTAACATTCAATATAAATTTTACCTCCTGACTGTTTTTCCCCTTTAATTTGCATCTTGGAATAAGAATTATAACACCTTTGATCTCTGTATTCATGAAGAAAAACCATTTTGAATTTTCTGTTTAATGTAATAACACCTGGACACCTTTGTTAGCAACAAGATCTTAAAATTTCTTTTGTAGTTTTATTTTAAAATACCCTCCTCCATGTTTTTAGTATGGGGAGACAAACACTTCCTCGTATCAATGATAACATTTTTATTCATTAAAATATCAGATAATTCATAATTTTGAATATGTCTAGTGGCAAATGAGTTCATTTGCTCAATAGATTTACTTGATAGACCCATGCACAAACATGCCACTCATAGGGGCTGAGATGGTGGATCAGTTGTAAACAGCTTACTTGAATGCACGAGACCCTGGGTTTGATTCCTCAGCACCACCTAAACATAAAAAGGTAGAAATGGTACTGTGGCTCAAGTGGTAGAGCACTAATCTTGAGCTGAATTGCTGAGGTATGGCAACCAGGCCCACAGTTCACCACCACCGAAAAATTAAATCAATAAATAAAACTCATACTCAAGTACATTAATTTCAAAGATTAATTACCATTTTAGTTAGGGGCAGGGTGCCAAGATGTAGCAGACTTTGTCACAAAGCTTTAAGAAGGATTCAACACCTAATAAGTACTAAAAACAAAAAGTAAAAATTTAGCTCTGACAACAACATATAGAATCCCACTCAAAGAGAAAGAGGTACTAAGAATGAAATACTTTTTATAACATTTCTTAAGAGATTCTGGCTCTACATTAATTATCATATAATGTGACCTTCAAAAACTCCAAGTGAGCCTGTCTTCAGGGTCTCTACAAAAATTGGAAGAGAGAATCATCAACCTGGATTTTTCAAATGGTTTTTGTTAAGGTAGTGTACATACATATCACCATCTTATAAGTCGCTAATGAGTTCACTTCTTGTTTGACAATCTCATCACTTTGTTCTCTCTGATTTTCCCTCCTGTTCCTGTCCACAAGAGGTATAGCTCATTATGAATAAAATATCTACAACTGCTGCATTTGTTTCCCTGTTCTCCTTGAATTTCTGGGGCTCTTTCAATGTCCATAAAAGGATAAAAAAGAACAGAAAAATCCCCCTTGTTTCCAATTCCTGGAATTAATTTCAATACAAATACCAATAGTTTTATGAGAGTGTCAGACTCTGTCCACACATCCTGAACACTTATACTTCCTGTACCCAGTCATAACTCCCACTGGATTCTAAGGTGCACAACGTAATTCTTTTCACTTTCCACACAGGAAGAACCTGAGTGTCAGAAAGATTAAGTAACTTACTGGAAATACTGGGCTGAGCATAATGGCTCAGATCTGAAGATCATAGTTTGAAACTAACTCAGGTTGACATATCCATTACATGTTTATCTCCAGTTTGAGGCCACCTGGATAACAAAGTAACCCATCTTAGCTACAAGAGTCTGGCAATCCAGAGCCACAGAAAGACATTGGAAGAGCACCAGCAAATGCTCTTGCCCAATTCTAGGGAGTGGCTTGGTGCCAGCTTAGTAAGGTATAGCTGCATCAGGGAAGGGGAGTAAAACAGCAGTGGTTATAAAAAAATCACTGGTCTAAAGCCTCAAAATAAGGACCCCAGTCTGTGTGGACCAAAAAGTCTCTAGCATGAGGGTCTTTTAAAAATAACAATCATGATTTTAGATTTTTGAAGAGTGGGATGGTGTATAGTTACAGGCAATGTCTGCTATGTCAGGTAATCCAGTCTGCTCTTTCACATGTTACCCAATAGCCAGGTTTCAACACAAATGACTTCAATGAGATTGTTCAAATCATACTGTGACTTTTACCTCTCATGAATCAAAATTCTGTCAAATGATTTCTGACTTCCAGATGTTCACACATTTCTCATGTTCTTTTCTACTGTTTTGTCTTTATTATTGATGTTCATACTATTTTTTTGTTGTTGTCTTTTCTGTATATGCCATTTTTAGGGCTTGAACTCAATGTTTAATGGTCTTTGTGGCATTTTTTGCTCATGGCTTATGACACACTATTCCTTGAGCCACATCCTCACCTTCTGCTTCCTGCTAGATAATTGGAGATAAGTTTTCACATTTTTGTCTGTTTGGACCTATATTGAACTAAAATATTCAGGTCTTAGCCTCCTGGTTTTCTATGATTCTACACATGAATAACTAACACCAAACTTTCCTATACTGTTATTTTAATTATGTGTTAGAAGAAAGTGGAAGTATATTTGTGTTAAGTGTGCAATTTTCAATTACAAGTTTAAATCAACTTGATATATGTAATTATTATCAATTTTAAGTTAAATCAATGAATATTACACATTCCAAATCAATATAATTTAAAAAATGCATAATCATTTTCTTTAAACAAGCAATGGAACTATGAATTACTTTCACTTTACAATTCATGTTTTATATAACTTTAATTAGTAGACTTCCATGATTAAAAGTAAATATATTAATTTTATACTACAAGAAGCAAAGTGATTATAGTTAAGAATCGATATTTCATCATAGCCAGAAGATAAGTTTTTGAGCATTCTCATTATAAAGAAATGTTACATGCAGAAATTAATGGATATGATGTAGCTTCATCATTAAGTAACATATAAATGAATGGGATTACCATTCCATACTTCATAAATTTGTAAAAAATAATTATGTAGATAGGCGCCAATGACTAATGCTTGTAACCCTAGCTACTAAGGAGGCTGACAGGTGAGAATCATATTTCAAATCAGCCTAGGTAGGAAAGTCCGTGAGACTCTTATCTCCAATGACCCACCAGAAAACTGGCTGTGGCTCAAGTGGCAGAGCACTAGTCTTGAGCTGAAGACCTGACAGACATCGTCCAGGTCAAGATTTCAAGCTCCATGATGGACAAAAACTGAAAATAAACAGTTACATATAAACAAATATTTTGGTATAAATGTTAAAATATATATTATAAAAAGTTTAAAGCCTCACTAGATATAATAGTTTATATAAATGTAGAGAATTGTTTTCTGGTATTAGTTGTCATTGAATCAATTGTTTAAATCACACATTTCTCACTCAATTCATATTTGTATGTTTATATACTCATATGCCATAAGTATAATTAACTGATATGTGATAGGCAGTGCTCCCTTGGCTTTCTAACATTAACCCTTCTACCCTAAAATAAATATGCCCTCCAACCTTGTAAGATATTTCATCTCATTGAAGCAGAAAAGAATAAACCATAATCATTTTTTGGAACAAGTGTAACATTGTACATGCATTTCACTTAGTTTAAGAACCAAAACATTCAAGTCATCTTAATCATACCAGTAATAACAAAATGTCTTCTGAGCTTTTCAGTCTCTTAAGAGATGAAAATGTTTAATTGTACATGTATTTTTTTCTGCCTAACATCCTACTCCTTAGGAAGATCTTTTGTGTAACCTTGTGTTCCTGATTAGAAGACAGGAACAAAGGCAATAATGAAAATAGCCAAGGAAAATATTTGAAAACAATTATAAAACAATCACAGACACCCCTGTAATCACCAGTTTCAATGAGAATATACGTTAAAGTATCACATTTTTGTCATCATTTAAAGAGCAGTAATTAAACTTTAATTAGCAGTGAAGAAGGGAACAGAAAACTGAAGACAGTTTGACTTTGAACAATCCAACATAAGCAAAATAGATTTATCTTGTTTTTCAATGAAATTGCCAAAATAATACAGAGCAACAGGCAAAGGCAAGAAAACACCTAAGCCAAAGCAGTAAACGTTTGTCTATAAAATAATGGTGAGGGTCTGAGTCGTTCAAAGTCAGGCTTGCAAAGAGGAAAAGTGTATTTGCTTTAGTGTGAACAATAAAAAATATAAAAATCCTTTATTAAACTTTTACATATCTAGACTAGGACTTCTCGTGTTGTAGAAGAGGAAAGGCATGAAAAAGTTCAAAATTTTTTTGACTATTCCCCAAGATTATTCTTATTTATCAGCTATAGCAATGCAAGTAGCCTTGGTTACTATTAGTATCATGCTTGTTTATATTTAGAAGCATTATTTGTTACTGGATTATAAGCTGAAAACACTTGAGTATTAATAAAGAGTCATTTCCTAAGAGAGGAAAGTTGCTGTGTAAACAAATGTAAAATATAAAGACAGCATAGTAGAAACTATTTTCTAGCTATATCACAATCTGTAGGTGTAGATTTTGTTTCCCATTGGTCCAAGGGACCCACTTTTTTAAATTTTTTCACCATCTAGTGATCCTATAACATCTTATAGCATCCTGGGATTGTTGTATCTTTACTGGACTCTCTAATTTCTGTTGGAAAGTTAGGAAAGATAGAAAATTGACTTACTGTTTCTGTTTTACCTTATTTTTTATTACCTTACAAACTGTAAATCAAAGTGACATAAATCATCTTTATAATATTAGAAGACAGATTTCATTTCTATATTCTTACTATAGCCTTCTACATAACTTTGATACTTAGTGATCCCCAAATGTGAAAATGAAGATAGGGACATTCTTATTTAAATAATATTTAGAATTTCAAGACT
Source organism: Dipodomys spectabilis (assembly GCF_019054845.1). Taxonomy (NCBI): domain Eukaryota; kingdom Metazoa; phylum Chordata; class Mammalia; order Rodentia; family Heteromyidae; genus Dipodomys; species Dipodomys spectabilis. Next base: position 1,603,037 of record NW_024870849.1, read on the forward strand.
TCATTAATGCGAGGCCCTTAGTAGTATGTACATCATACATGTGTACAAAGCTGGTGGCAACTTTTTCTTATTCTCAGAAACTAGGACATGTGGTATCCTTGTAGTTGCATCAGGAAAAGGTTGTAGTTGAGTTAGTTTACTAAACCAAATCTGCTGTAAAATATTTCTACAAGTTAATTGGCTTGAATAATCCATATTTATCATTTTATACTTCTAAAGAACAGAAATCTAAAAGAAGTCTCACTAGATTAAAATTGAGCCCCCTACAGAGCTAAAATATTTTTCAGATGATTCTAGTGGAAAAGGCATGTACTTCTTGTTCCGCTTTCCAGAAACTTCAGAATCGGGATTGTTGTCTTTTCCTTTATCTTCTAATGTAGCATCTTTACATCTTTCTGATGGTTCTTGCCTAATGATGTCCCTCTCGAACTACAGCTGGGACTTTTGAGTATACTTTCCGCATCTGATAATTATTCAAATTTGTGTTCCTTCTGTTATGAAAGGTGATTATTTTACAAACTTATATATAAAATATAAATCTACATTTGATTAATTAGATATTTTGGGACTATAGATATTTTTGGAAGGTATTTTATTGCCTACCAGAATGAGTGTGTAAGCATTCTTTCTACTATAACCAGTTATCTTTTCATTAATTTTGAACAAATTTTGAAAAAATTTAGTTCCTGAAAGCATTTAATCCTGATTAAAACATTGTCATGTACTAGAAATCTTAAATGTCAGACAGCAGCTCCTGAAGCAGTTCTGGCACTATCACTTTTTGTATATTCTGCTTACAATCTTCTCTTTTCAAGAGCATTTGATTGTTATTTTGGAATTATGGTTAATAGTTATTTGACTGCTATTTTTAAAGAATGCACCACCAATCCTGGTTCTCTTCTTCTAACTTTTTATGTCTAATCTATTTCTGAAAGAAACACAGCTCTTTGAATTACATGAGCTGCTTATTGAAGTGTGGAGAGGAAAAGAAGAAAAAAATGTCCCTGTATGTATGTTATGTTGAACATGTACCTAAAAGTTATTTATCTTAACATTACATAATTTTCATTTTGTTTAGATTCAGGTAAAATTTAGCCTTTCAACTCACACAATGTTAATGCAGTCTTAATCCATGCCTACCAAAAGCAAACAACAAATTACTATATGTTTTAAATTTTTTAATTTTTAAAAATATTAATTTAAAAACACTACATTTTAAAAAAATTAGCCAAAGCAAATGGTTTATTATACATTTAGAGTTGTGTTCAGTCTCTATTGTTGAAACCAGAAAGGGGAAAAAATCATGTTTTTCTTCTTCCTTGAGCTACTCTGATTTACTTCATCTATTTCTTTTTTTTAAATTGCAATGTTTGCCTTTATTTTGTTCTTTATATTTTGAAAGTGAAAAGAAATAGTACTGAGTCAATTTCTTTCTTCCTTTTTTTAAAAAAAAAATTGTTCTATTATTTACAAGCTTTAATGTTTTTCTAAAGAGTTCAAAAGTATTAAGAGTACTTTTTCTGGGGTAACACTTTTTTTTTTTAACAATTCTTGGAGTTTTCTGGTCCAAAGCATTTACTTCTGTTCCAAAGTTATGTATGTTTTACTATTGTGATTTAATTTTCTGAAGCAAGCTGAAAGGCAGGCAAGAAAGATTTGATGCCAGAAAACAAACAAACAAACAAAAAAACAACAAAAAAGATTTTCTTACCTTGTTCACCCGAAACCTTCTTAAATCTGGATTAACTACAAATGCCTTAAAATAAACGTGAGGTGCATCTGAAGGGGAGGGCAATTTATTTCTCTGCTTCTCTTTTATACAAGTTGTTCACAGAAACTGCAAATAAAAAATTATACACGGGCATTTGCAGTCCTTAAAATAAATGAAAAGTTCTCAACTTTTTTTTCTTTTTTTTGTATTTTGGTTTTTTTATTTTGCTAAAGTTTTTTTTTTTTTTTAAGTATGAGCCTTTCAATTAAAAATAAAAGAATAAAACAGAAAATATTTTCTATAAATAGTACATATATTTTGGTTTTCACTCTCGCCCTCAGGTTTGAAGTTACGTGTTTCTAGTACGTTTTTCCTCCATGATCACCTTTCTCTTTCCTCGTGCATACATGGGGTTCCTGCGAGAATTGGCCTTGCTGCACTGTAATTGGCGAAGATGTGAAGCTTTTTTAAAAAAATATATTTAAATTGTTTTTTTTCGTTTCGTATATTTGAAGTTTTAGTTATCCTCAGACTCCTATTCTGCTTCCCGCAGCCATGTGAAAAATGCTGTGACAGATTTGAGGGCTATGCCCTTTCCATTTTGCTCTGCATGATCCTTGCTGCTCTCCCATTTGTAGAAGACATCCTCTGAGATGACCTCCTAGTCATACAGGCAATCAAAAAATATCTGTAGCAAATTGGTAGGTTGATCAAGTTTTACCATTGATGCTTGTAGTGCATAAAGTGCTTGAAGTTCCTTCTCTGTATCTGAGTCCAGGTACTTGAGTAAGATCGGCACTCTCTGCTTGATAAAACAGTATCCACTTTAAAGGTAGAAGAGTTGGCTATAATAGCAGCTTTACAAACAGCTGTCATTAAAGTTCTAAGGAAGGTGGGGGAACTCATCTGGTTTTCATCTAGATTAGCCGCCACCCAGTCAAAGATCTGCTTATCATTTGCTTTGTCCTCAATGATGAGTTTCTCAAGCCACTGATATAACTGTTAAACAGAGAGGTCTTTCTTTGAAAGTGCTTCAGAGGAATAGGAACTGTCAGTCTCTATAAAGTCCAAATTCTGCTCCAAGAAAAAATTATGTACATCTTCTCCGTCTGGCAAAAAGTCCTTCCAGCTAAAATCAGCCTCACTCCATAAGGCTCCTACTATCTTATGACTCATTTGTTTGCCTAAAAGGTGCAATATTTCATAAAAGCAATACCCCAGCTCTTCCAAAAGGAAAGAATAAAATTCTGGCTTTGAAGCCTTTTGCTTGATATCCACAATGTCTCATTCTTCCTTTATTAATAGGAGAGTTTGGAGAAAGGATGAGAATTCTCACTAGAAAAAGGAGAAGAGGAAAAGAGAAGTGAGAAATCTAGATATTTTGTTCTTCCTCATCTCAATCACATAGTCTGGATAATGTTTGTGGATATTAGATACAGTGCTCTAGAGTGATTAAACACATTTATATAAAAAGTTAACCCCTCAAGTGATCACATAGATAATGCTTATTTATTTAAAAAAATGTAATAACATCAAACAGGAAGTGTTATCTATTTGTTTAGTGCTTGTTTAGTATTTCTTAAATTCTCATGTGCTGTAGTCAACTATCATAAAGTTATACAAGAATAGTAAGAAACTAATATCTTAATATCATATTCTAATATTAGCTTAATTCTTGCTGTGTTTGAGTTTTGTCTCTATTTCACATGCAATATTCTTCCAGTATATAAGTTGAAAGAAGATTCCCTCTGGAGATATGCTATTTTTATAGCTAAGGGAAAAAAACTTAGCTCTTAGACACAGACAATGGGATAGAAATCTTCCCCTAGAAATAGCCTTTTCCCACTTCTGTTTCATTTTTGTAAGCCGAAGTAAGTCACATTCCCATCTTGACATTGCAAAGTAGAGGTTAATCTCACCTACAGGAAGCTGATACAGGACAGACTAATATGCCAAGATATACAACATGAGATGAAGAGGAAAAAGAAGATAACTACAATACAATCAGTCATACATGCCATCACATGTCTCTGCAGGAAGGAAGCTACTATGTACCTTTGTTTCTAAAACTACTGAGATCTTCAAATGAGGTCTTTTATGCTTATATATTACTGGCATTAGAGAACATCTTGATACTGAGACAGCATAAAATCTCAAAGAAAGCTGGACTAATCATTTCAATACTGCAATTTGTTCTGCTAGGACAAGAAACCATTTTATAAACAATACTTTATACTAGTAACTTCTTTTTTCCAGAACTGGATTTTGTTAATATATGTGACTATCAGCCAGAATAAATGTCTTCCTTTATCTGCATCTTGTGCAGGCAGCATAGTCAAGTAGATGTGGGAATTCATCAGTAGCACTTTTTAAAAATCCAAAAAATATGGACTGGGAGCCAATATACATATTTTGCCAACATCACCTTCCACATCCTCTTTCTTCCTTCCTAAGAAACACACCCAATTAATAAAAAGGCTTAGATTTTTGACTCTTGAACTTGAAAGTGGAAGCAGAATGTTATGGATGTCGGAGATGCCTGTTAATGGTTTTTTACATAATAATGTAAAATATTATGTAATAATGTAAAATAATAATGTCACCTGCAAGAGCTCTATGAGTCTTGAAGGTCCTAACACTGTACTTCCGTTGTGATATGATAGTAATGTCAGCCTTACTGGGCTTAGTATAGTTTTCTAATTCCTTTTCTACCACATAGCCTAAATTATAATATATAGTAATGGAATGAAAAAGTAATGTTATCTTAAGAAACTCATTTAAGGCTCTAGGAATGTGGCTTCATGGTACAGTGATTGCTTCGCATGCATGAAACCATGGGTTCAATTCCTCAGTAGTGAAATAAACAGAAAAAGAAATGGGGCTATGCATCAAGTGGTAGAGTGCTAGCCTTAAGCAGAAAAAGAAAAATCTCAGAAAGAGTTCCCTGGCCCTGAGTTTAAGCCCCAGGACTGGTAAAAAAAAATTCATTTAGCTAGTAAATGCCAAATAAAGAATGTATACTTGGAATATATAATTGCTCCTTCCAACTATGACTTAACAATATTCTTAATTCACGTACTTTGCCTATCTTAGAAGACTGTGCTGAGAAAAAAATCCCGTTTTGTTAGTAGGTCAAGGAAATTAATGTCAAGTATGTGCTTAGATATCAGGTGAGGATTAATCTAAGTCTAAGTGAGATTTGGAAATCTTTTTGGTCAGTTTTGGAACCAAAACGGCACCAGCTAATTAATAGTTGTGATAGAAGTGAAGGAATAAATCCAGATGGAAGAAATAAATGATAAGAATAACTAAATTATACCAGAAACTGTTCTAGGGAACCATATTTGGTTATTAAAGAACTAGTTATCAAGTAGGCTTACTCCTCATTGCCTTTAACATTCTAAATCATGTAGGCTATGTAGGCTAATTCTTAATCTCTGTGAGATAAGTTTTATCTCATTTGAAGTTGTTCTTTCATATCTGATCTCCTTTGCTTTCTAAAAATCTGCCTTTCTCTATTTCTCTACTAAAAATTATTTATACTATGTCCACCGATGCAGACCTCAGAGGATACTGAAATAATAGTCCAATAGCTCATGAGTCATTAACATAACAACATGGAAAAGGATGACATATGTATTGCTACCTCAAATTTTCTGAAAAGCTGCAATGTCATCATTTGAATAAAATTTCCATTATTTGTCTACAGTGTCATCAAGTGCACATAAATGCAAATATGAGCCGGGTGCTGGTGGCTCATGCCTATCATCCTAGCTACTCAGGAGGTTGAGACAAGAGGATTGTGGTTCAAAGCTAACCTGTTCAGGAAAGTCCATGAGACACATTTTCAATTAGCTACCAGAAACGCAGAAGTGGTGCTATAACTAAAGTGGCAGAGCACACACCTTGATCTGAAGAGCTGAGGGACATGCCAGGATCAGAGTTCATGCCCCACGACCAAAAAAAAAAGTCAAATATACTGTAAGTTTCCCTAAAAGGAACTACGAAGTCAATAGTAATCTTCCCAAGCAGAAAAAAAATTCCAATATGACTCAGTGCACCTACTTTTGCTGAGTTATATAAGTTATGGCTTCTTTGCTGGATGTATTCTCTTCTTTTAAAAATTGTTAAATATTACCTTTATAATAAACTGCATCTAATATTTCTTGGTTCAAAAGAGAAGTCCATACAGTTGATGGAGTTAATTTTCTTACTGTGTTAGTTAAACGCCAACTCAGGAAGGAGAGTCTTTCAAACTCTTATCTGTAATTAAACACCAAAAAGCCAGAAGTGGAGTTTTGGCTCAAGCAGTAGAGTGCTATCTTTGGAGGCAGGTGGGCAGGAAAGACAAATGTTCAGGGACAGGGTCCAGCCTCTGAGTTCAAGCCCCAGAAGCGGCACAAACTAAACAAACAAAAAAAAATCCACATATTTCTTTGGGCCCATCCTTAAGCACTACTTTGAAAAGAGGCTCCTTTTGCTGAGCATACTCACTGAATCCTGCTTTTTGGAATCTTTATTGATATGGTGAACTCAGGACCAGAATAAAGGAATGGATATCTGAATTTTGCAACAAGAGAATCATCTCAGGAGTTAAATATCCATGCATAAGACATTTTAAAACCTCCATGTCTTTGTTTCTTTGTAGTAGAACACTGTAAAACAATGTTATTTCCTTTTTTACCATGCTGGCCATCAAATGGCATATTGTTTCCTTTTGTAATACTCTCAACTAAAAGTTTACAGAAAAGTTTTATGACTAAAGTGCACACTCGAAAAAGTTAGGGACAGAGTTTCCTTCAAACCTTGGATTATTTTCTTGTACAGCAAAAGGACAGCACAAATTAACTTGAACTTTGTCATTTCTCTATGTTCAATTTCTCTCCTGGATTCAGTTTCTAATTCCCGTAAAAGTTCCTTCCACTTACTTCCAGTAACAATCTACGGTGCTGCTCCAGGCAAAATGAATGTTTTCTGGCTTCATTGAAATAGCACAAAGACATCTTTGGACACGAGATAACACGTGTTTCAGAGACAACTTAGTAACGAGAAAGTATGGAATTTACATGGCTCATAAACATTATCCACGTACATATGGCCATATAAGACAATGTTAAGTGAAATGAACCCTCAAATACGGAAACAACTTGTTTTGTCGTTCTTACTATTGTTTTTCATGTATCCACCATGTATTATGTGATTTTTTTTTTGTTTCCTTCTATTTTCTTCCTCCATGGTATAACCCGCTTCCACTGTATTTGAGGTCGGTGAGCTGCACCTTGCATATACATTGTTCTAATATGGGGAGGGGAAGGGAAATAAAATGGTGAAACAAGGATACAGTATGACCTGTTGTAACAATGAGATGAACAAGACACTATGTTGAAAACGAACTTTACAACTTGCGGATAGGAGGGGAGAGTTGCGGTGGTGGGGAGAAAAGGCATGGCAGGGGAAAGACAAAAGAGGAGGTAACAATGCTCATTAGATAATGTAGTCATTAACTTACTTATGTAACTCTAACCCCTCTGTCCACCATTTTCACAATAAAAAAATGAAAAAAATACATTATCCTGGAGTACATTAAATTCAAATTTCCTATGTGCTCTGTAAATTAAGACCAATTTTAAGTGGAAAGAAGGTTCTCAGAAACATTTTTGTCAGTGTTTGTGTTGTGCATTATTACCCAAGTATACATAAGTTAACAGAAGTAGAAACAATAGTAATAGGAGAAAGAGAAGTTCTGTATTTAAGTATAATTGTTCAATACACTATAGAAGACTGCAAATAAGACAACTTTGAAACAATAAAGCCAAGGCCAGTATGTAGACCTATGGGAGTGATATAGAGAAAGCATTACTCCTAAGTTGAACATGAAGGATGAGGCCACTCTCTTTCTTCTACTAGCTCTAAATCATGATAGCTAATCATGCAAATTTGTAGAAAGTAGAATGGAAGAATAATTCTGTTTCCAAGAAGGTCAGATATAAGACCATGGACTTAACTGGAAAAAAGAAAAGGCCATGTTGAGAGAGCAAGAATTATACTAGCAATGAACTGGTAGCTAAGATCACATTTATTTTTTTCTTTTTTTTGATGGTAGTGGGGCCTGAACTCCGGTCCCTCTACTCTTCAGCTCAAAGCTTGTGCTCTACCTCTTAAGCCACAGCACCACTTCCAGTTTTCTGGTGGTTAATTAGAGATAAGTGCTTCAGAAACTTTCCTATTTATGCTGGATTTGAACTGCAATCCTCAGATCTCAGCCTCCTGATTAGCTAGGATTACAGGTGTGAGCCACTGGCACACTGTTTAGGATCACATTTCAAAGAGTGTACACTCAGCATATGTAATGAGTATGTTCATCTATCTTTATATGAACTCGAGTTAAAAATCTGGGCCACAGATTAGACTTCACACTCACAAAAATGTTTGTAGTTCTAAAGTTGATACTCTTGGAGAATGTAAAGGAGTCTGGGAAGTTCAGTTTGCATCCAGTCTGGGCAGAAAATTCTTGAGACACTATCTATAATTAACCAGCCAAAAGATGCATTGGAAGAATGGCTCAAGTGATGGAATACTAGTTATGAGCAAGATTGCTGAAGAAGAGCTTGAGGTTTTTGCATACATATATACATACAAACACACACATACACACAGAAGCACTTATATGTATTCAAACATACATATGAAACAATTCTCAGATTCTGTAGAAAAGTTAGAAAATAATAGAAAATATGTCCTATAAGACTAGAATTGAGTGATAATTTTTAATATTAGAAAGTCTTCAAGTGAAATTTCCCCAAAAAAGCTTGAGAATATTACATAGGTGGGCAGAGAGATAGTAAGAAAGGCAAGTCATCATTAATAAAGGGAACGGATCCAGGGAGGAATGAATCAGAGATCCCTTCAGTGCATCTGAAAATGTTCATATCATGTGTCAAATGTTAGAACATCTTTGAAAATAGTACATGAACAGTCTGAACCATCAGTCTAGTGGAAAATATTATTAGAGAAGTTCAGAATTGCTAGTCTGTATCTAGATTAAATAAACCAACAAATTAAGGTAGGACAATGTGATACAAGCCTGGAATTATAGCACTCAGACTAAGACAGGTGATTAGATAGTGGAACTACACAGTGATACAGTCACTGGACTAGGTAGTATAATTTTGTCTCAATAAAACAAACCAAGAAAGGAATAAAAAATAAACAAGAAAGGAATACTCAGTTGGAAGTTTGGGCTAATTTTGTCATTATGTTTTGAGAAGTCAAGTTTCCTATTGAAATGCAACTCATATATAATCCTCAGTTGTGTTTTAAATGTTCTCTTCAAAACAGAACATTACTAGATGCAAAAGAGCTCTTGATTCCCAACCAAAAATTTGAAAAAGTATGCATCATTCTGTTAGAGTCCAAAGAAATGATGAAGGATTACAAAAGCTTAAGCCTAGAGAAATAAGAAAGTTCATTTAATGTAGGACTTTGTAGACCTGGCTAAATTAGAATTTAGATTTAAAATAAATATTTTTGTTTGTATTTTATATTCTATAGGTTACTACCAAATACTTTTTAAGTAGGAGATTTATTTTACAAATTCACAAATGATTCTGGCATTCTATTTGCCTAAAATATTCTTTCAAGTGAGATATATTTAGAATTTAGTTAATAGTTAATTCCAACAGTTCATAAGTAACATGATAATGTGAATAATCTAGACAAAGTTGCCAACAAATTGATGCTATTAATTTATAAATTTAGATAAAGAAAATTTTTTTGAGATTCTGCTGTAATATGGTATGAAGAGAGTAACTTTGTGACATCTTTTTTCTTCTACCTATACATAACACAGGAAAAAAATTCCTTAATCATGTACCTCTGTATAAAAATGAGAAAAAAATGCTAGGTTTAGGGTTTGTTTTTATTTTGTTTTTGTTGTTTGGTTTGTCCTAGGGCTTAACTTCTAGGCCTGGCCACAGTCACTGAGCCTGTTTTTGCTCAAGGCTATTACTCTACCACTTGAACCTCAGTGCCACTCGTGTCAGGCTTTTCGTGAGCAGTTTATTGGAGATAATAATCTAAGGAACCTTCCTGCCTGGGTGGGTTTTGAACCATAATCTTCAGATCTTAATATTCAGACATTCAGATCTCCTGAATATCTATGATAGATAAAATATATAACTATAAATATTATTTTCAAGTGTTCTGATCTCAAGAATAACACTGGGTGGAAAATGATACAGCAAAATTTAGTGTAGTATTCTTTCCACAATACAAAGGGCATCACATTAGCAGAAGTGTAGTATTTTTTACAAAAGTTATATGTTGTCATGATGGGAATTTAGGGAATATTAAGGTGCACCTTTCAAGTTGGAAATTGTTGGGCTAGGATGACTTTATGGCATAGTAATTGGGGATTGATGGTCATAGAAATAATAGCTTACAAATGTTTACTCTTGAGGAATTATTATAGATACTTCATAATTTTACCTTCTACCAGACTGTGGCTATTTTTTCTGTTGAATTTAAATATGTAACGCCCCATTGAAAACTGCACCTATTGCAAAATTAAATAAAACGCAAACAGGTACTGTTTTGAATGTCTCTAGTATGGCGTGTTCAGAATTTGAAAATGAGTAGTTAGTAGTCATAGGAATGTTGAAGAACACCTATACTCTGTACTCTTAACAATTATACAGTTTTAAAAGTTAGGAGTTTCAACAGAATTGAACTACTTTTGTTTTAGTTTGAGACAAAACTAAAATAATTTTTATTCAAAATGATAGCAAGTATATTCTGAAAATATTGCATAGTTTGATAATATTCAAGTTGATGACCCTCTGATAAAGAAAGGAGTAATTAATTCAAATTAGCAGCCAAAATGTTCATTTTGTAAAAAGGTCATACACAAAGTATAATATTTATTATACCAATACAGTGAAATTACATTTTATGCAGCTCATTTTTTAATTTAATTTTATTGTCAAGGTGATAGGTAGAAGGTGTTGCAGTAATTGTAAGGTAGGGAATACATAACATGTTGAACTTTTTACCCACTCCCTCATTTTTCTCAGTTTTCCTTCACTCCAATACCCCTCACAAATTGTAATGTAAATTTCCAACATGATGTCTTGTGAGTATTGCTATTGCTTTGGTTTGTCCTTTGTTCTTTGTCTCGCCATTTCATTGTTCCTCTTCCCTTGCCAAATGAAGATAAATGTATATACAATACACAGGATATTGAAATAAAATATAACTGAGGATAAACCAAAGGGAAAACACAAAAGCAATAAGAAATCACATAGTATATTAAAAACAACAACCACAAAGAAAAAACTCTGTTTCCGTATACAGGAATTCATTTTGCTCATCATTATCTTATATGGTCATACATACATAGTTATTGAGCAATTCTGCTCCACTGCTAGGACGATCCTAGACATTTCCTACTCATTACAAATGAGGAAACCACGGAATCTGTTTCTTTGGGTCTTGTTTGTTTTACTTAGTTTGATTTTTCCAAGACTTTCCATTTCCGTATGAATTGGAAGCATTAAATTCCACCGTGCATGCATAAACCACATTTTGTCAATTCATTCATCTACTGAGTGTCATATTGTATTAAAACATGACTGCTGTAAGTATCACTTAAGGTCATTCAAAAATGAGAGATGCCACTTCCCCAGACATTCTAAAAGCATGATTTCTAAGTAAGATAGGATGTTATGGTGGTACGAGTGTTGAGATATCTGGATGAGTCTAATGTATATCTTGCAGTGAATTAGGCAGGAAGATATCCAATATCATAGAGGATAAAAATGGTAGTGACAAAAATATTTCCCTTGAGAAAGATATAGGAGGCTGCCAGAGGTATAAAGTAGTTCCGATAATTTTGAAGAATTTAGAAATGCAAGGTCAAGTATGTCTCTTTAAATAATAATTATGTAAGTGGAAGCGCAAAAGAAGGGGAAGAGAAAAAAATAAGTGACAGCAGATCATTGTCCCAATAGAATATAAAAACACATAATCTATAACTTTCAAGTTAAAGAGAGAGCAATAGAATACATGCAAAATATTTACTTGGCTTTTTCCTACTTTAGTGCTCCAATGGCTTTCATAAAATGCAGATGCATAGATTTGTGTCTTCTGTCATTTGCTAAAAGTTTCTTCCAGAAAAGGTTATCAATTACTTATAAATGATGCATAATTCCTAGGTATTCCAGTTATCACATACACTTTTGATGGAGTTATCTCTGTATAAACTCAAAATAACAGACAAAAAAACCCTCAAAATAAACAGAAATCACATCTTTGTTTTAAACGCTGTAGTTTACAGAGTTTTTACCCAACACCAAAAACGTCTCTTTACGTATTCTGCTGACATGTAATTCACTTGCAATATATTATCTCCTTTTATTGTATACGTTTTAGTGCTTTGGATGTGAATTTTACCTTCATAGGTTTTCAAAGCCTAATTTTCACAAACTTGCATTTCTTCAAATAGAAATGCTATAAATTTTAGAACAGACATTAAAATAGATATAAAATTCTGTTAAAGGAATTTGTCCAGCATACACCCTCTATAGTGTGTGTTTTCAAAATTTTATTTTGGGGATTTTTTCCAGGGTCTCACACATACTATTCAATTGCACTGTCAATGAACTACAATTCCCTGTCCAAACATGTTTTTACTTCTTAATACATTCATAGAAGTATAATGAATGGATCCTATACAATTCTTTTTGACCTTTAAGACTTGAAAACTTGCTTGCTAAAATGATTGCAGTATTATACAAATCGTTCATTATGAGGAGTTTATCAATTTCTCCACAAATGCATTACTATATTTTGTGTCATCTTTTATATAAGGGTCATTCTAGTGAGTTTTTTTTGTCTTTTTTCTTAGATACTGAAGAGGAACTTATTTCATATGCTAATCCTATTGACTAGTAATTTACACGTGTTCTTTAAAGAAATATCCTATTCAGGAAAAGTTATATAGAATTAGAAGATATAAAAATACTTAAGATTCAGAATCATTGTAGCATTCACATTGTGGCGTTAACAAATATGTTCCCTGTACCTGTTGGATATGGTTTCATTTCTGTTATAGTGTCCTTTGAATTATGAAAGGCTATCACTTGATATAATCCAGTATATTCTTGCTTTTCTTTAGCCACTAATATTTTCCATTTAGAAACGTTTACAGGTACAATGTCATCAATTTTTACGTTTATCTCTTATAGGTTTTTACATATCACATTTAGTTTGATAATCATTTTTTATTTTAAATTTTTGTATAAGGATTGAGGTAGGCCAGGCACCTGTAGGTCACACCTGTAATCCTAGCTACTCAGGAGTCTGATATCTGAGGATCATGGCTTAAAGCCAGCCCTGGCAGGAAAGTCCATGAGACTCATATCTCTAATAAACCACTAGAAAGCCAGAAGTGGTGCAGTGCCTCAAGTGGTAGGTTGTTCGCATTGAGCTGAAGAGCACACAGACAGCGCCTAAGCCCAGAGTTCAACCCCCATGAGTGACAAAAAACAAAACAAAAGAAACAAAAAATGATTGAAGTAGTAGTCTAAGATCATTCTTTAAATCTCGAGAGACAATAGTGCCAATACACCCATTTAAGATTCTATTTTTATTTCATAAAGTCATAGGATAGTATTCAAAATCTATTGATCATAAAACTAAGAATTTATTTTTGACAAATCTGTTACATTCTTCTATATGTCTGCTCTTGTAGTAGAACTATGTTGTCGTCACTACTAAACATGGTAAAAAGATTCAAAACTAGTATGAAGGCTGAACCTACACCATTTTACAAGATTGTTCTGACTGACCTGTATTCCTTGAATTTACATACGAGTTTACTGAGCAGGTGGAACAATATTCTACAGAGATATCTATATGTTTGATACTCACTCATATTTTGTACCTTGTTAAAACACAAGACCTCAGATATTATATATAGAAAAATGTCTTCAGAGAATACTTGAAACAACTAAAATTAATTTAGGAATGAGTTAAGATTTAGATAACACTGTAGCATAACAAAGCTGAATGATAACAATTTGAGCTGTACAGCAGAGGAGAGTAAGAAGGGAAAGAATGATGTACCACATAGGAGCTATATGTCATTGATAGTGAGCTTTAACAAACAGAAAGACTTCAGAGAAGAGAAGGAGAAAAATAAAGTGTCCTGAGACAAGTTTCTTTTAAATCCATCTAATAGTTTGTACTAAAAGTCAGTGAAAATGGGAAAAATTAAAATAGAAATTAAAGCATTGTATATACCTGTTACAATGTTAAGAAAGTGTAATAGGAATATGATCATTAATTTCCAAAGAAATAAGAGAAAAAATAGTTAAACTCTAAAGGGAAAAAGAATGAAGAGAGAAAAGAAGCAAAGTAAAACTTTATCAATAACAAACACAAGACTTTGGAAGTGGAAAGGTAGTGGAAATATTCTAAATAACAATAAAAATTGCTAGCGTGGATAGAATATGGATAACATTTTACCATATATAATTTTGACAAAGCGTATTAGGAATGAAAGTTTGAAAGTCATGTTTTAAAACACTATTTGGATTATAACTCGAGACTATAGGTCAGTGGTAAACCATTGGCTTTGTATATGTGAAGCAATGGTGTGAACTCCCAAGCATTACAAAGCACACACACACAAAAACCACATAAACACACACCCACCCACACACACACACACACACACACACACACCACATACACACATTTGGAATATTGATTTTATCATATTAAACGGAGGAAATCATCACAAACTGTAAAAGTATGTTATTATATGAAATCATAATAGTGCTCGTACTATTTAAAAGTTAAGTAGAAATAAAATAATCACAATATACTTGGATTTTAATAGATTAAGTAAATTGAAAATTAATAGAAGACATGAGAACCTTTGCATATGAGTTTAAATAATAAACATTTTGAAACATGTGTCCTTTTATTTTGACAAAAGATTGATGTTACTGGTGTTTCAACGGAAGATTTAGAAAATGATAGCGAGGTGCTGTATATAACGCTAGGGATGGCTATATCTATAATCATTTCACTCTGAATAGTTTTATAATAAGGTCACAGAGTTTCTCGGTATTTCTAGAATTACAAACCCTATTTATACTTCCCACCATAGCTAGAAAATGGATGCAACAAATCACCATGCCGAGCTCAAAAATTTTTTTTTTAAATTCAAGTACAAATATTTCTAAAAAGTGATCAGGTAATGAAGCCTTTCTTAATAAAGTGTGTGCTTCTTGAAAATACAGTAAGTATTTGTTACCTGGACAAATACGTTTATAACTATAAGAAAATAAATGTATTTAAATTCACTAACCATATAAAAATTAAGAAAATAATTTTTAAATAGCCACACGTTAAATATTTTTAAAGCAAAATATATTTGTCTGAATAACTTACATGTGTAAAAATCATGCAAAATTAAATTAACTGATCCTAAAACTCTGAAAAAAGAATTACCCTAAAGAAACAAAAGGAACCATTTAAGCTCAAAATTTGAACTTCTTCAGAAGATAAAATGAAGTAGGGGTTGGGAAGGTAGCTCAGTGGTAGAGCTCTTGCCTTGCATGCATGAAGCCCTGGGTTCGATTCCTCAGCACCACATAAGCAAAAAGAAAACAACCGAAAGTGGCGCTGTGGCTCAAGTGGTAGAGCTCTAGCCTTGAGCTGAAGAGCTGAGGGACAGGGCCAAGGCCAAGAATTCAGGCCCCACAACCGGACCCCCCCCCCCCAAAAAAAAGAAAAGAAAATGAAGTCTACTCTTTAGTTGACTTAATTAAGTGTAAACGTTCAGTATATCAATTTTATAATAAAAAATGCATGAACAAAGAAAGCAAAAGTACCCATTGATCAATAGCAACAGCAAAAGCATCTGTAGTTCTTGTTTTGAGTGTACAAAAATATCGATGGAAGATATAACAATGTTCCTTCCAGAAGAAATGTACTCATTGCCTCATTTATGTAAGTGTAACCCCTGTGTACATTACCATTACAATAAAATTATATTGAAATTAAAAATAAACCAAATGATATACCAATTAAGAATTCTTACAAGCCATTTGTTAAAAACTTTGTAAAAAACTGCCCTAAACACCTAAAGAATATACTTTGATGATACTATTTAAATACTTCAACTTCAGCTGAAAAGCAAAAAGTTTAAAAACTGTTAAAAAGTAAAGTAATAACTCAGAATATATTACTATTAATAATAAGCATAAGATAAATTTATAGTGGTAGTCAAGTATGTAAGAAATGATTCAATTTGCCATTCATTTACACTTAATAAGTGAGAAATAATTTTCTAGGTCTTTTAAATTATCATAAGTTTAATGAAGAAATTATTCTGTCACATCATATGATAATTATATAAAGCTGATATTAGAGCAAAGAACAGATTGTATTAAGATTTTGGATGTTAATGTACATACTTATTTTCGTTGTGGGAAAATGTGGGGATTTCAACTTGGGGTATATTGTTCTTTCTAGGCCAGAGTGATATCAGTGGTTAATTTTAGGATAGGGGTTCCCTTTCACAAAAACATGCCCCTGATCTGTTCTTTTAGCCTTCCCATCATCAATGGCAACAGAATTGCACACCAACTTGTCTAGCTTGCTACCTTGACTGGCCTGGATCCGCAGTCCTTCCAATCTTAGTCTGTAGATAGTGCAGGATGATGGAAATGATCCAATTCACTCAGCTATAGATGGAGAAGTAAGTCCACTAAACTTTTGGCTTGGGTTCTGTTCTCAAGCCTCCTAAGTAGTTAAGAGTACACATGGGATCCCCTGGTGCCAAACAGTAAGAATATTTTTAAAGCAACTAGACATATATATGACTTAGGCTTGTGAATATCTCAGGAAAAGAATAAAAGAACAGTGCAGCTTAGAGGACAGGCAGAATTTTAACTAGCTACTCAGAGGCTGAATAAGCTTAGCTAGCTACTCGGGAGTCTGAGATCTGAAGACCACTGTTAAATCATGAAAATGCAAGCGATTATCTCAAAAAAAAAAAAAAAAAAACCAGAATTGTAACAGTGGCTGAAGTGGTAGACCACTATCTTTGGGCACAGAAGCTGAGGAATAGTTCCCAGGCACTATCAAGGCTCAAGAATGGTGAATGCATGCATGAGCACATGCACATGTGCACGTGCATACTCGCATATGAATGCACACATACACAAACACAAATGAGTATTTCAAAGTGATGTTCTTTATTTTTTTTTACCTTGCTGTACTTTATTTCCCTGTATTAGTTCACAAATTAACAAAATCAGCTAAGGACCTATTTACATAAAATCCATCATGTTTCTCTAAAATCTACTCTCTTTTTGGAAGCCTGCTTTTATTTGACCCAAAAGTAAATTATTCAGGAAGTCAATTCATCACTCTCAAGTCTGTAGTATTTGATGATTGTTTAGGATCCGCCTAGCAATATGATTTTGTGAAATCCTGCATCAAGCATTATATTTCTTTCACTAGAAGAGAAACCTCTGTCAAACAATTAATAATAGTTTATTCTCCTCCTGGCATTCATCTGTACTTTTATTTTCTTCATATATTTCATGATCTGTCTGTGTATGCCAAAGCCTGACATGAAAATAAAAACACCCTTCTCAGCGCTTAGCATGTGTATAACATTCATATATACTGAAATTGTTTTGGAATAAATAATTTTCATCCTGACTACTTTGAGAAAGAAGAATTGGTTTCTCAGCACTTTAGCTAAGAACTTGAGGGAAAGAAACAAAAGGAAAAGTGAGGAACAACTCAACACATAGATTCAAATGAAACAAAACAACCTTAGAAAACACAAATTAATTCAGTACTCAAGAACCTGCAGGAAATGAAAGATTTAAAAAAAATCAACTATGACAAGCTTATGAAATTCCTGACTACATGGGAGTGCACTGTTTTTAGGATAGTGGCTAAAGCCCAGACAACAGAAAATTCTGTACACAATGCCATGCACTGTTATTCGAAATTCCAGGAAGAATAACATCAAGTGGACTAAGCTCAATTTCATACACAAGTAGGAAGCCAGTTTCTAGCTGAAAAATAATCAGGAAAACTTAGGGCTGGGGGCATGAAAAAGTTGTAAGAACACCCATTTAAGGGGCACAAAACACTGAATTCAAACTCTAATATTAGGGGTATTAAAGAAAAAGCTATGATTTTAAATAATTAGAACAATTGTAACACTTGACTATTTGAGTGTAAAAAAATCCATTAGAGTGATAGAATGAACCCACGTTCCAATGCTACTTTAGTGATAATGTTTAGTGGTACTTCAGACAAAACAGAGTTATCTTGCAAATGAGCATGGATGTGCATTTGGATGATGGAAATACTTTACTTACACAGGTGTAAATTAAATAGATTTTTTTGGGTAGATTGTAGTTCTTGAACAAAGAGCCTGGGTGATGTCCTTGAGCTTTTTCTCTCAAGGCTAACACTCTAATACTTTGAGCCACAGTTCCAATTCTGATTTTCTGTTGGTTGTTTGGAGATAAGAGGCTCCTGGGCATTCCTGCCCAGGATGGCTTCAAATTCCTACTCAGGATGGCTCAGATCTCAGCCTCCTGAGTAACCAGGATTCCAGGCATGAGCCGTCGATGTTTTTTAATAATTTAGTAAATTGTATAGTTACAGAAGTTATAAATTATCATTATAACCTGTGTAATATATGTGTGTATGTATAGATCAATGCATACAGTTAGAAATATATTAACATATTTTTGCATCTACAATAGATTTATGACATCATCCTTCATTATAAAATAAAATGGAAACAAAGTTAATAAGGAGCAAAACAAAGGGAATTGTTACACGTTTCTTTTTGTTGAATGGAATATGAATTGTGAGAATCAGTTTGGGAAAACCATATTTACTTTAACAAAATGGATAATTGCTATTAATTCCAATCCATCTATTTGCCCATATTGTGCATCCTCACACATGCGTGACAAAGTCAAACCACATATTTGCCTTTGTATTTAACTCACTTGTTATAATTTAGGGGATAGATGAAGTAATCAAATAAAGATTAAAATAATAGTAAGTGAGGCTATGAGTTAGAGCTGAAAAAGATTTATATATGATAATAACTAATTAAAATGCATATTTCTTACTTCAAATGCATCCACAATCTGGAGGTGACGCATGCTTTTTGTTTGTTTTTGCAATGTATATCTAACAAACATATCCACAATACTGATTTTCAGTCAATATGATGGGATATTCAAACTTAAAAAATACGGAGTTTATTATCTTAGTGTGAATAGATACAATCTTACAAAGAATGTTATTTTCAACAGAAATCCGGTAAGAGTTTATCCACCTTGAGTTTCACAGGAATAACCAGAGAGTAATACCTGTTTTGTCAAGTTGGTCAAAATCACTCCATGAGTATATCTTAAAAGTATATCCAATTTAAGAGGTCAAATACATATTTTGTACTGACAGTCATCTTACAGCAATAACTTACTACCTACTTATATGAGTATCTTCTTTCCTAGCATATACTAAGAGCTGAAAGTGATCTCTTTTATCTAACTTAATGGTGTAAATGCTTTGATTATGATGATGTTATTATTTGACAAATAAAATGTACAGAAGTGTGCTTCTACTGAAATGACAGGACGGAACATTGATAAATAACAACATTGCAACACAGCTCTTTTCAGCCTCACTCTGTCCACATTGGCAAGAAACATTGCAACCGCACACACACACACACACACACACACACACACACACATGTGCGCACATGTACACACACATATACATGAATGCCAAATTCAGGGTTTATTGTACAAAAAAGTTCAAATAAAATATTAGTGATTAGGAAAAATAATAATTTGCCTTATTACAAAATAATACATAATCCAGTCACCACGGTTGTTACATTTTACTTGTCTCTCTCACATGTGACCACTTAATTTATTTTTAGTTCATTCATTCATTCATTCATTAGTTTGGTGCTAATACTAGAGCTTGAACTCAGGGCCTGGCTCTGTCCCAGAATTTGTTATTATTTTTGTTTTAGTTTTCTCAAGGCTACAATTTTACTGATTATACTACAGCTCCATTCCAATCTTTTGTGGTCACTTTCAAATCATAATCTAATGAACGTTTTTTTCTTGGTCTGGTTTCAAAGCACAATCATCAGATTTCATCTTTCTGATTAGGTAGGATTAAAGACCTGAGCCACCTGTGTGGCTCCTACATTTTCCTATACTTATGTAATGCACATACTTAGATAGTAATTTAAAACTGAGATCCTAGAAGCAAGATGTACAGTGATGATATTGTCCTGTCAGAAATTCAAGTTAGTAATGAAAATTTATTCTTAAGACCATACACAAAAATACTTAAGAAGAAATCTGAAGATGTGTGTGTATATGTGTGGGGGGGGGGAGGTGCTGTTGCAATATGTTCCACATATAAGCACTGTGCAGGGGTGTCCAGCTATTCACAGTTATTGCATGAGTATCTGCTTTGAGATACCAACTCATGGAAAATGTCTAGGTGTCCACTCTAGGCTGCCCAATGGAGAAGGGTATACTCATCCTCATCCCTAGTATTCATATGAGTGGCCAATTTGGAAAGTAGACTCCACACTTTAGTAAGCTGCAAGGCAAGCACTCTACCACTGAGCCATTTTCCCAGCCCAAGGATTAAGATTCTTGTCTGTAATTTGGTCAAAGATATTTCTCTTTATGTAAGCGACTAAAAATTTATTTACTAATTTCAAGTAAATACATAAATTCTCTTTCCATCACTTTTAAAATATAAAAAATTGTTAGCTCTGTAAATTGGTTAGAAGCATGGATTTTGTGGCTAGCTAGGTCATTGTACATCTGTATCTCTTTTCCTCTCTCTCTTTCATGGTTTTCATAGACAATATGATTGCTCCATAATTATCCTAATTTATTTTGCTTTTATATTTTTGGTTGCATCATTTCACATTCTGCTCTGCCATTTCCCAAGACAGCACCACATAAACAGAAAAATCCAGAAGTGGTGCTGTGGCTCAAGTGGTAGAGCCCTTGCCTTGATTTGAAGAGCTCAAGGACAGTGCCCAGGCTCAGAGTTCAGGCCCCACAGCTAATTTAAAAAAAAAGAATCTAAATACTTGATGATTTTACTAACAGATCTGACTGAAATCAGTTGAATCACAATTTTCCTGTACAATGAAGGAATAGGTCCAGGCTATGAAAGCAGCTAGAGAAGGCAGGCAGATTGTATCTGTGAGAAAACTTTGTTGAAAATAGAGTCAAGGATTATTTACTGGTGATTCACTTGCACTTGAGGCATGATTCTGAACTATTGCTTGCTGATTCTGAACTACTGCTTTGATCATTATATTCTCCAATTAGAAAAAGTGAAATTTAATTGATAGCAAAGGACCACTAATACATTTTGACTTCTCATTAAGCATCTTCGATCATCAAAATCACCTGAAGACAATAGACAGTCCTATTTATAGATGAAAACAAGTGTCTTTCAAAAAACAAGAATTTAGGTAGTCAAACAAAGCACTTCTATTTTACTACTGCATTATACATTTTTTCTAATATTGGATACCAACATTAGAAAGGTACTAGAAAGCTCTTAAAACCCATATGTTGAATAGTGAGTTCTCTTACACTATAACATCGTATTTCCCAAATCATTTACATAGAAGGCATTGTTTCCTATTTTCTCATTCCTAGTATAAGATGCACATGAAGACATCACTAGTCCTCATTTTCAGTCTGTACCTTTGAATACTGAGGAAAATCTTTCCTCTGCTATCAATTCCCTACTCTTCAGTTAGAATAAGTTAGAATAGTAAAAATGGAAAAAGAAAATAAATCATGGTGAAAAAACATATGCAGAAAATTCACCAAATTTTTGTTACCAGTTCAACCAATGTGAACTATTGGGGAAATACATGGACATCTCATTCCCACTGGCACTCAAAGTCTCTGGTTAGGCAATTCTGATGAAGACAAGCAACAAGATGAAAAAGTGAGGAATGGTATCAATTGCAAGAAAAATGGAGGAGGATCCAAGCAAATTTCTTCTTTGGGATACCGAAATTAATTGGCTTACTATGGTGCGGAGACTACTTTCCAAAAAGGCCACCCAGATGAATACTAGGGATGAGGATGAGTATACCCCTCTTCATCAGAAAGCCTAGAGTGGACACTTAGACATTGTCCATGAGTTGGTAGCTCAAAGCAGATATTCATGCAATAACTCTGAATGGCTGGACACTCCTGCACAGTGCTTATATGTGGAATAATACCAGAGTGGCTTCTTTCTTACTTCATCATGATGCGGATAACAATCCCCAAACTAAAGGCCTCTTGACCCCCTTGCATCTTGCTGCTGGGAATAGAAATAGCAAAGAGAAGCTGTATCTCCTTCTGTTGAACCATTGTATCAAACCAGGTCTGAAGAACAACTTGGAAGAAACTGCATTTGATATTGCCAAAAGGATAAGTATGTATCACTGCCATTTTGAAGTTGTGGAAGGCTGTACAAATTGTTCTCCTTCGTAGTAATGGTTTGGTTAGCTTTCTTAACTTTCAAAAATGCCAGTCCATCCTTTGTGTCCCTTCAAATTTTTTTTCACAATACAAAGCGACAGCATTATCTTACTTTAAAAATGTATGGATTTCATGGTATTCTTCCAAGTGAATTGCCTGACTTTGATGTCAAAATGTATTCAAGAGTTGTTTGTATACATCTATAAAGATTTTTACAGAGTTTGTAATTTTTTTAAATCAGACATAATTTTAACTTATCTGTTGAAATGAATAGTATAGAAACTAAAGATGTTGCTGGTGCTTTTCTGAAAAAAGTATATCTATGTTTGTATAATGTCCATAATCTATTTCATTAGCTCCTAGATATAATACTTTGAATTCTACATTGTCATATAATGTATAGATTCATTAATAAATGTGTCCTTTCAGATTGCATTCCATATCGAAGTTTAAGATTCCTTTTTTTCTAGGTCTTTTTATTATTTTATTTCTTTGGGATAAAATGACAATGTTATCTAATTTCAAGTTTTGTAAAAGTTATGCTATGTAAGGGCCTTTCTAAGGTGAAGATTTAATACACTGATGTCAAATTAACCTTTAATTCTATGAATTACATGTATTGTTACACTTCTATTTTTGTAATGAACTTTTTAATAACTATTTTTCATTTCTTGCATCAGAAGAATGAAAAATATGGAATACTTCACAAATTTTCATATCATCCTTGTGCAAATGTCATGTTAATCTCTGTATTGTTGTAATTTGGGTAGACCTGCTGCTGAAGCATGTAGTGTACTATAAATTTAAATACTTAATGATGCAATCTTTATACAGGCATATATCCATGGTTGCCTATTTGTAACAAGGAACCCTTATTGTTCCTAAAAATGCTATTGATCTTATTTCTCTAAAATTCTGTGTATAGTGGGAAAAACTTATATAGTTTGGTCGATTGCTCACATTTAAAATTTTTTGGGCAATGACTATTTTGTCGTTTTCATTTTAAATTTGATCATACTTTGAAGCCTTTACAGCTAAGTCCAAAGGTGATGGCTTTTCAAGTACTTATTTATCAACTGAGTTAGCTTTGTTGAGCTAATGGACTCAAAGTAAGCCTTGCTTAAGAGCTACTTCTAATCTTCTGCAGCTTAAAATTTCCCAAATGAAGTCTTGTGGGACAAATGTCTACTTGAACCTTTACCCTTCTTCCATGTAGGAACAGACCAAACAGAATATCTTACCCTGACAGCATAGATTGTCTTACTGGAACAAAACTAATCTTAGTTACAAGGGATCATAGAAAGATGAACAGTTCAGACAGAATTGTTCAGAATGGAAGGCATTTTATCGAAATATAATTGGTTATTATACTTATCATTTCAAAAGTAGCTAAAGCAAAGAAGGTGAAAAAATTGTTCATATGCATGATTACCTACTGTCCTGGCCTGTCTATAATCCAACCAGGCAGAACTTACACTACTGACTTTCTATCACCAAATATTTCCATAGCTCCTGGAAAAGTCCATATGTTTCTCCTCGATATTAGACCTTAAATTGATAATGTTTTAATCACAGTGTTTCCTCTTTTCTCTAGGCTGTAAATCTACAAATGGTAAATCTTTAAGTCTAACTCAACCAAAAACTGAGGTAGAGATAATTGAATAATACTTTAAAACAGAGTTGCCTTTGATTCCCTAACCACAACACAACAATGTAAAAGAATTTTTATATTATATAAACTTATATATTTTATATTTGTATGTGCTGATTTTAAATTTCACACAATGAATCTTACTAGAATTGATAATTTGACAAATATATTGACATTTATTCCCATAAATAAATTGGAACATAAATGATTAGGATTAGAATATTTATTAGAATATAAATAGTATCAATGCAATATCTTCGGTATAAACTTGTGATACCTTCTAAATTTTCGTGGTCTTCTGAATTCACATGTAAAATAACATATTGTTTTCTGCTAATCTATAAGGGATTTTACTCTGATGCCCTGTTTATTGTTTTAACTCACTGGTCCCAAATTGTTTTTCTCTATATTTCTGAAACATTCTTGCTGATTATACCCAAATTTGGTGATATGATGTTTGCAGGACCCACGAGTTCTAGGATACCTGGTCCCAGTTATCTGCATCATCAGATAACAAGGGCAAGACTTCTGACATAGGCCCATACAACATGCCAACAGAAAATAATTGAAGATTCATCTCAATTTCTCATTTCCTATAATATTTCAGGGCCCCAATTCCTTACAAGAATTAGCAATAATGAATTGTGAAATGCAAGGCAACTTAAAATGAAAGATGAGATCACAAAATCTGAGAGAAAGTACTGTAATTCAAACTTTCAATTTACAGATGACCAGCCCATATGAGTGAACAAAATCACAAATGAACAAGATTATTTTTAATACCCCTATCCTAATGATTAATGAAAGATTTCAGTGCAGCCAAAAAAATAGTTTCTGGAATGATAGATCCATAATTGGTCTACTAAGGTTAGGGAAACTTGATTTAGATGTCAAATATAATTTAGAAAAACATTAACTGAGAAGATCTTTAGTGCTTCAAAACACTGGTACTTCAGTAAAACTAGGTTCTGTAGTATAAAAATGTTGTCATTCTCAAACCAATGATAACCTACATTTAATCTCCTGAAAGTATATTCATTTTCAAATAAGCTATTTAAAATCACATTTGCCAAAATAACACTTGACAAGTAGATGACAGTGACATTACAAGGTTTTCAAGTGTAGGGAGCAAGTTACAATAGAGTTGATTTACGTACCCAGAAGTAATAACGAACAAGTTCAACCATTCATTAAATTGTAGAAATAGTACCCCCCACCATTTGTGTTGTTCAGTAGGTGCCTTCCAGAAATGTGTTAAATAGATCAGCCTCCCATATTTCAAACCCAAATATTAGCTAATAAAGTAAATTTCATCACATAAGAAGGTACATTTTAAAAATTCACTAATAATTGCCTTATCATATGTTGTTTCATGTTTTCCCTCTGTCTACCATAGTAAGAAATATGACTTTAAGTCTTGAATATGGGTACTGATGAGAGATGTGACAAACATAAAATCTGTCTTCTATTTTTATCATAATCCTCTAAGGAGTAATTTATTTTTCTTCTTTTTCCAAAACTTATAGGTAGAAGAAATAAATTATCCTATGTAAAATAAAATAATCACACACCATTGTACAAAGCCATTTATAAAAACTGGTAGTTAGGAATAAATTCTAAGCCATTTTTAAAATTTCTTGTTGACTAAAGATTAATCTTCCAAATGAATGAGAATAAAATTATGTCCAAGTGCTTCAAATCTCCAGTCTTAGTCTTGCAAAGGAATGAATTATGGAAATATAAGCTGACATCAATTCAACTATATGTGGGATTGAAACTCCATGGAGTTTCAAAGTATTAACAGGCAGTTTAACGGAATGACTATCAGGAAATTGAAACCAGAGAGGAACAATAGTAAAGAAATAGAATGAATGAAAAATGGAACAAGGGGCAAGTACAGCTAGAATACTCAATGTACATATGTAATAAAGCAAGTGGTAAATCTGGAATAAATCTTGGAGAAAGGGTTGGTTGAGATTGACAGGACTGATTCTGATCCAGGAACATTAGACAATTAGATGGACATATTTAATTGTAACACACTTGTACAACCTTTTGAAATTCAGTTAAAAAACACAACAACAAACAAAAACACACAAAAATCACAACCAAACAACAATCTCTAGAGGGTATGAATATGACCTCTCAAAATTTTAAGCAGTTAATGAAGGGCAGTCTTTGGAAAAGCAAACAAAGCTGTTCAAAGAAGGCAGTTTGGGGTAGGGGAGAATTTTGAACAGATTTAAAAAGATTGTCTAAGGTTATAAATCACCTATATTTACTGTAAATATTTTATTCTGCGAGTGCTCTTTGTCTGAACTGGATACTCCAGTCCTGAGGCACACTTGGTAGCTTGTGAAGACAGAATGGAAGAAACAAGATCAAGAACCTATTACTCCACTTGAAAGAAAACAGACCTCTATGTTTTCTCTTAATCTCTTCACTACTCCATTTTCATACTTTTAATAACATCAAGTGATTTTGAATTATATCTTTCCTTCTTTGTTCTCACAAAATAATTGTTCAAAATAATTAATTAAATATTATTTGCCATTATTTTCTATCATGCTGTTTACTTGTCCAAGCGAGTCCATTAAACTTCCCCTTTTCATTTGGTTGCCACGAAATCCCAACAACTATGTTAATAAGGACCAACGCTAATGCAAAACTTTGTCTCCAAAAATCCAGTCCAAGAACCTATAATCACAAATATTTAGCTATAATTTTTTTCTTTTTTCTTTTACCTTGCAATCTTCTTGTGTCTAAAGTGCCCACAAAAATAAGTACTCCACCACTTTGTGGTTCAATCACTTCTAACTTCAAAGATATATTTTGCTAACAAGATGCTTAGAGGAAACCTAAGAATACTCCTCTTTTATCTTCTCTCTTAAGACTTTTATCTTCTCTCTTAAGACTCTCCTTAGATACCATATCAGGAATAGTGAAGTTATTCTTTGCAAAATTATTTCAATAGTTTATTTTCCTCTTGGTCTTGTATTTGCTCAACAAGATGTACGGAGAAGAATAGAGTTAAATCACCGATTCCTTGGATGACATTGTCTGTTACAAAGGACGATACTTCTATGTCCTACTTCTATGTCCTCCTCTTAGCTCTTGCCTGATTTCCAATTAATCACACCTTCTTGGCTTCAAGTCTAGTGAAGCTGAAGGATGATAAGGCGTCCCCCACTGCTACATCTTCATGGTTTCTCTTTGAAAACTCTTTTATTTGGAGGTGGAATTTATTTTCATGTCTTCATTCAATTTGTTCTGCATTATACTGAGCCAAATAGGCTCTGTAAAATCACATTATGTAGCAGAAACATTAAGACAATTTATATCAAAAAGTTTTGGTCCCCTCCACTGCTGAAACCAATACGCTTATCTGGGGGTTCTAATAACGTGTTTTCTTACATTTTCAATTTGCTCAAATCTTTTGTGATCCCCAAAATTTTTGGCTTATGTAATAAGAGAAGTCTTCACTATCTCATGTTAATAAGAATATTATATTTTTGAGCTACTTAGAAATGTGAAATCATTGGTTTGAAGTATCCAATCAGATTTTTTTCTGTGTTTCAGTGCTTCACGTGCAAAGACATTGTGGAAAATATTAAAACAGAAAAGTGTAAACTCAATACGTTCTTTCATTGTGAAGGGCACTTTCTCCCTAAATATTTTGACCCAAATTATCTTTTTAAGAGAATTACTGTTTAGTAATTAAAGGTCAATTCACAAATTTTGATGTCTTATTTAAAAAAAAAAAAAAAACTTTGAATTTAAATTCCACTACAACCTTGTTTCACACAGCAGGAGTATATTTCCTGGGTAAAGACAATTCTCAAGGGAACCTACAGGATTTACAGCAAGGTTTTTGAGGTTTGTTTGTTTACTGTGAAAATGAGCCATCTTACCCAAATTGCTCCCTCTCAGCTAACTCTCCATGAATTTCTTTGCATGAAAACCTATTTTCCTAGGCAATTTTAAATTTTCTTAATAGGCTAAGTTAAAAAGTTTGAACAATTAAAATTTACCTGTCATAATTTAAAAACTCTTTTGAAATTCCTTTATCAGAATCGTGAATTTACCAATCTTAATTCCACCTTTACCATCAAAAACAGTTAACATGTTGTTTTCATGATATAGTATCCATGAAACTATTATTTTCCAGTGGCTTTGTTGTGAATATATATGAAGATATAAGCTGATGCTGAACAAAATGAACTCCAAGATATGGAAAAAAATATTTATTTGCAGTTGTTGTTTTTAATGTACTATGTTCTTTCTATTTTCCTTGGGCTTTTCCCCTATGGTTTATCTCCTACTGTGTTTGATTTTGGAACCCTTTGTATTGTGTATACATTTACCTTTATTTGTGAAGGGAAGAGGTACTAAAAAATTAGTGAGACAAGGACAAAGGGCAAACCAATGCAATATCAATACTCAGAAGACAATATGTTGGAAATGTACATTACAACTTGTGAGGGGTTTGGGGGTGAAGAAAAACTGTGAGAAAAATGAGAGAGGGGATAACAGGTTTGAAAAGTTATGTATTCACTGCCTTACAATTGCTAACCCACTGCACATCACTTTCACATTAAAATTAAATTTAAAAAATAAGCTGCATGAAATAAAATTTCACTGTATTAGTATAGTAAATATTATTCCTTATGTAGTAACTTTTTAAAAACTCAGTACTAATTTGAATTAATTACCCCTTCTTTATCAGAGGACCATCAACTTGAATGTTATCCAACTAGACAATTTTTTCACAATATTCTTGCCAATATTTTCAAAAAAGAATAAATTAGTACTTTCTCATACTAAAATTGAAAACCGTTTAATTCTATGGAAACCCATAACTTTGAAAAGTAAATAAGTTGTTAAGAGGACAGAATATGTCTGTTCTTCAAATTTCCTATGACTAATAACTATGCACTTTCAAATTCTGAATATTCCATACCTGAGAGATTCAAAATAGTACCTGTTTGCATGTTATGTAATTCTGCAATAGATGCATTTTCCAATAGAGTGTTACAGATTGAGAAGTGAACAGAAAAATAGCCAAATTCTGGTATAGGATAAAACTATAAAGCATCGGTTGTAATTAATTCTTCAAGAGTAAGCAATTGTTTATCAGATTAAGCTATTATTTCTATGACCATCAATTCCAAAATTTATGCCATAAAGTCATCCTAGACCAACAGTTTCCAACTTGTAGGGTGCACCTCAAAATTCCCTTAATTCACATCACAAATAGCTTATCTCTATTGGGAAAAATACTACCACTCTGCTACTGTGATGCCCTCCGTGTTCTGGACAGAACACCACCATAAGCTGGGTTGCATCATTTTTCCTCCACTGGTATTCTTGCAAATATTATTTATACTTATACTTTTTTATCTATCAAAGATATTCAGGATGCTAATATCGGAAGATTACAGTTCAAAGCCTACCAAGGCAGGAAGGTTCCCTAGATTCTTATCTCTGATAAACTTCTCAGCAAAAACCAGACACAAGTGTTACTGAGGTTGAAGTGGTAGGACACAGCCTTGAGCTCAACAGGCTCAGAGACAGTGTCTAGGTCCAGAGTTCAAGCCTTATGACAAAGCAATAAAAAAAAAAACAAAAATAAAAACAAACCCCAAACCTAGCATTTTTCTCATTGTATACAGAGGCACGTAATTAAGGAAATTGCTTCCTGTTTTACATACAGGTAGAAGAAAGAAGATGTCACACAATTATTTTCATCATACCATGTCATATTAAAGCCTCAAAAAATTGCTTTTGCTAAATTTATAAATTAATATCATCAATTTGTTTGCAACTCAGTCTACATTATTCACATTATCATTTTATAAATAAACAGTTAGAATTTTCTATTAACTGAGTTCTAATTATAACTCTCTTGAAACAATATGCTAGGCAAATAGAATGCAAGAAACATTTGTAAATTTGTCAATTAAACCCTCTACTTAAAAAGAATTTTGTAGTATCCTATAGAATATGAAATTACAAACAAAACCAAAATATTTATTTGAAGTCTAATCTCTAATTTAGCAAAATCTATAAAGACCTACATTAGATGAACTTTGCTATTCCTCCAGGCTTAAGCTTTGGTAATCCTTCATCCTTTCCTTGGAATCTAACAGAATGATGGTTACTTACTTTTTCAAATTTTGGATGGGAATCATGAAGCATTTTGCATCTAGGAATGTTCTGTAATGAAGAGAGCATTTAAAACACAACTGAGGATTATATACTAGTTGCATTTCAATAGAAAACTTGGCTTCTCAAAACATAATGAAGAAATTAGCCCAAACTTCCAACTGTGTATGTATTCCTTTCTTGTTTGGTTTGTTTTATTAAGACAAAATTATACTACCTGGTCCAGGGAAGGTATCAGTAGTAATTCCAGTCTCTAATCTGCTGTCAGTCTGAGTGTTAGAATTCAAGGATTGCATCACGTTGCCCCACCATAGTTTCTTGGTTTATTTATTTGTTTGTTTATTTTTGGGTCCAGTAATGGGGCCTGAATTCTGGGCCTGGGTGCTGTCCCTCAGCTCTTCAGCTCAAAGCTAGCGATCTACCACTTGAGCCACAGAGCCACTTTCGGCTTTTTTGTTTTTTGCTTATGTGGTGCTGAGGATTCGAACCCAGGGCTTCATGCATGCAAGGCAAGCGCTCTACCCCTGAGATACCTTCTCAGCCCCCTCTTGATTTATTTAATCTATATAAAGACTAGCAATTCTTAACTTCTCCAGTGATATTATCCACTAGACTTCTCAGACTGTTCATGTACTATTTTCAAAGATGTTCTAACATTTGACACAGGGTATGAACATTTTCAAATGTACCTGCGGGGTCTCTGATTCATTCCTCCATGGATACAATCCCTTTAATATTGATTACTTTAATATTGACTCACTTACTATCTCTGGTCCCTACCTATGTAATATTCTCAAACTTTTTTGAAGAAAGTTCCCTTGAGGATTTTCTAATCTTAAAAATTATCACTTGATACTAGACTTACTCAGGACATATTTTCTATTGTTTTCTAACTTTTGTACATATTCTGAGAGTTGCTACATTTGTGTATATGTGTGCACATATAAGTGCCTCTGTGTGTATGTGTATGTTTGTATGTATGTATGAAAAAGCCTCAAGCTCTTAGTCATCATTCTTGCTCATGACTGTTATTCCATCACCTGAGCCATTCTTCCAATCCAGCTTTTGGCTGGTTAATTAAAGATAGTGTCTCAAACACTGTTCTTCCCAGGCTGGATGCAACCTGAACTTCCCAGACTCCTTTACATTCTTAGGTTTCATTTATTCAGTAGAATCAACTTTTAAACTACAAACATTTTGTGAGTGTAAAGTCTAAGCTGTAGCCCAGATTTTTAACTCAAGAATTTATAGAAAGATAGATGAACATACACATTACATATGCTGAGTGTACACTGTTAGAAATGTGATCCTAAGCTGGGTAGTGGTGAGATCTGAGGATAGGGTTCAAAGCCAGCCCAGGTAGGAAAGTCCTGGAGACTCTTTGCTCCAATTTACTGCAAGAAAAATGGAAGCAGCACTGTGGCTCAAGTGGTAGAGCATTAGCCTTGAGCGGAATAGCAGAGTGACAGTGCCCAGGCCCAGAGTTCAAGTGCCAAGACCACCACCAACAAAAAATATATAAGTAAAGGAAAGAAATAAATGTGATCTTATCCACCAGTTCATCCCTGCTCTGTCAAGATGGACTTTTTTTTCCAATTAAGTCCATGCTCTTATATCTGACTTGCATTGGAAACAGATATTTTCTTCCATTCTACTTTCTACAAAGTTGTGTCATTAGCATGGGTGATTTAGAAAGGGAGTGGACTCATACTTCATGTTCCACGTAGGAGTAATGCTTTCTCTATATCACTCTCATAAATCTACATACCGGACTTGGCTTTATTGTTTCAACGTGGTCTTATTTGTACAGTCTTCTATAGTGTATTGAACCCTTGTACTTAAACACAGAATTTCTCTTTCTCTTATTAATGTATAGTTAACAAGAGTTAACAAATTCATGTACACTTGGGAAATAATGCGCAGCACATACACTCACAAAAAAATGATCTGAGAACCTTCTCCCATTTAAAATTCGCCTTAATTTACAGAGAACTTACAAAGTTTGAACTCAATATACTCATGGATAATGTATTTATAAGAAATATAAATTTCATATTTTCTCTTTACTAAGTTGTCTCTGAAACACGTGTTAGCTCAGGTCCAAAGGTTTCCTTGTGTTATTTCGGTGAAGCCAGAAAACATTCATTATACCTCAAGCAGCACCATTGATTGGTCCTGGAAGTAACTGTTACTGGATGTGGAAACTGATCCCAGGAGAGGAATGGAACATAGAGGATTGACAAAGTTCAAGTTAACTTGTGCTTTCTTTTTTACTGTAAAAGAAGAGAACCCGAAGGCTTGAAGGAAACTCTGTCCATGACTTTTTCTAATGTGTTTTTACTCATATATAATTTTTCTGTAAACTTCTAGTTGAGAGTATTACAAAAAGAAATAATGTGCCATTTGATGGCCAGCATAGAACGAAAGGAAATAACTTTGTTTTAAATATGTTCTACTGCAGGAGCTGGGAAGGTGGCTGAGTGGTAGAGTACTTGCCTTGCATGCCTGAGGCCCTGGATTTGATCCCTCATCACCACATAAGCAAAAATAAGCCAGAAGTGGTGCTGTGGCTCAAATGGCAGAGCGCTAGCCTTGACTTGAAGAGCTGAGGGACAGCGCCCAGGCCCAGAGTTCAGGCCCACGACTGGACCCCCCAAAAAAATTCTAATGCAAAGAAACAAAGACATGGAGTTTTTAAAGTATTTTATGGATGTATATTTCAACCCGAGATGATTCTTTTGTTGCAGGAGTCAGTTATCAATTCCTTTAGTTTGGTCCTGAGTTCTCCAGAGCAATAAGGATTCCAAAAAAGCATCCAGTGCTAATGATGAGCAAAAGGAGCCACTTCTCAGACCAGTACTCCTTTAAGGAGGGTCCCAATGAAATATCTGGCTTTTTGTTTGCTTTTTTTTTTAGCTTGTGTTGGTTCTGGGGCTTGAACCCAGAGGCTGGACCTTGTCCCTGAACAGTTTTCTTTCCTGCTCACCTACCCCAAAGCTAGTACTCTACTGCTTGAACCACAACTCCACTTCTGGCTTTTTCCCTGTGTAATTACAGATAACAGTTTGACAGACTGTCCTGCCTGGTTTGGCTTTAAACTAAGATAGTAAGAAAGCCAAGTGATATCAACTGTATAGACTACTCTTTTCAAATGAGAAATATTAGATGAAGTTTATTATAAAGCTAATATTTGACAATTTTTTCTTTCTTTTTTATTGTGAGCGTACCGTACAGAGGAGTTACAATTACATGGGCAAGATAACGGGCACATTTCTTATCAATCATTGTTACCTCCTCTCTGTTTCCCCTTCCCATCCCTTCCCATATACCCTCCTCCCCCCACCTGAACCTCCCCCGCAACCAAAGTTGTAAAGTTTGTTTTTCGACATAACGACTTGTACATCTTATTGTTGCAATGGGTCCACCTGTATCCCTAAATGATTTGTTTTTAAAGAATATGTCCAGAAAAGAATCCATAACATAACTCAGCAAAAGTAGGTGCACTGAATCACTTTGGAATTTTTTTTGCTTGGGAAGATTATTGATCTTGTCGTTCCTTTTGGGGAAACTTAAAATCATATTTCACCTTTTTTTGGTTGTGGGGCTTGAACTCTGATCCTGGGTGCTTAGCTACAGCACCACCGCCGGGTTTCTGGTGGTTAATTGAAGCTTAGAGTCTCATGGACTGTCCTGACCAGGCTGGCTTTGAACCACAATCCTCTGGTCTCAACCTCTTGAGTAGATAGAATTACAGGTGTAAACCACCAGCACCTGGCTCATTTTTGCATTTTTGTGCACTGAATGACACTGTGTAGACAAAGAATGGAAATTTTAAACAAAATGATGACATTGCAGCATTTCAGAAAAATTGACGTAACAATAATATGGCCTCCTTTTCCATTTTGTTACATTAATGACTGATGAGCTATGGGACCCTTACATTAGCATCCTCTGCCATCTGTATAGGTGTATTTAGTGTCAGGAAATGTTCATAGAGGAATATAGAAAAAATGAGATTTTTAGAAACAAAGGAGATAAGGTATGAAAGAATAGCATAGAAGGAGATACATTTATCACACAGAGATTAAGAGCTAGCCTAAGAGATTTAGAATGCTAAAGGCAATGAGGAAAAGTCTAGTTGACAACTAGTTCTACAATAACCAAAAATGGTTCTGAAGAACAGTTTCTGGCATACCTTAATTACTATCATCTATTCCTTCTATCTGGAGTTATTCCTTATTTTCTGTCACAACTGTTAATTAGCTTTTGCCTTTTTGGTGCCATAACTTACCAAAAAGATTTCAAAATCAAACTTAGCCTACCCTTCCCTTTGTGATTAGCAGTGACAACACAAATCCTGGAATCGTTGAATTTCCAGAATTAAACTTTACCTGACATCTAAGCACATTCCTGGCATTAATTGCTGTGACTTAATGAGCAAAATTTTTTTCAACACAGTATCCTAATATAAGTAAAGTATATGAATTAGGGACTGTTGTCTGGTGTCAGTATGGAAGAAGCAATTATATATTCCAAGTATGGGATCTTTATTATGCATTTACTAACTAAATGT
Source organism: Dipodomys spectabilis (assembly GCF_019054845.1). Lineage (NCBI taxonomy): Eukaryota > Metazoa > Chordata > Mammalia > Rodentia > Heteromyidae > Dipodomys > Dipodomys spectabilis. The sequence continues at coordinate 1,637,731 of NW_024870849.1, forward strand.
TTTGTGTGTGTGTGTGTGTGTGTGTGTGTGTGTGTGTTGTTTTGTTTTTGTTCTTTTTGCCAGTCTAGGGCTTTAAACTAAGGGATAGGGAATTTTCCTGAGCTTTTTTTTCTTTCTCAATGCTAGCTGTCTGCCACTTGAGGCACAGCACCACTTCCAGTGGGGCTTTTTCATGTGTTACTAAGGAATTGAACCCAGGGTTTCATGGATGCTAGGCAATCACCGTACCATGAAGCCACATTCCCAGAGCCCTAAATAACTTTCTTAAGATGGCATTACATTTTCATTCCGTAACTATGTATCATAATTTTGGCCAGGTGTTAGAAAGTGATGTAGAAAGCCATACAGTACAATAAGTCTAGTAAGGCTGGATGGACAAGGAATGACTGTCACGGACTAGCCAGTGAACAGAGGGGCTTATCTCATGGAGCTGTTTCAACAATCTGAGCGAGACAGCTCCTCACCCACAGCCAACCTCCACAATGAGAGGGCCACCTTGGGTTCCAGCCACATGGGGATACTGGGCCCCCTCCTCCAGCACCCATTCAAACAGTTCTAGTGAAAGAGAGAGAGAAAAAAAGTCAGAATTACAATTAAGTCTGGTGCCAGTGGCTCAAAATTCTAATCCTAACTACACAGGATGCTGAGATATGAGGATCATGGTTCATAACCAGCCCAAGCAGGAACGTCTGTGAGACTCTTATCTCCAAAGAACTACCAGAAAATCAGAAGTAGTGCTGTGGGCTCAAGTGGTAGAACACTAGCCTTTTGCTGAGGCTCTCAGGAACAGCACCCATGCTTAGAGTTCCAGCCCCACGACTGACAAGAAGTGGACTTCCTACCACAAGAAGTGGACTGAATAGCACCCATTGTCCTAGGGAGCATGGTAATGAAGTCAGACAGAGTTTCCTGTGAAGTTGAAGTCATAAGTAGGTCACCTGGCTTCTCTGTGCCTTGGTTTCGCCCGCTGCAAAACTCAACACAGTGAAGGATCCTCTTCCTCATGGGGATAGTGTAATGATGAAAGAGAGCCATATTCTGTTTCATAATCCCACATCAGTTGCACAATTAATAACAGGCCCCACCTGAACCCTTTCCGGCTATCTTCCTGTCATTTGCTCACAGAATTGCAGGGAACCTTATCTGAAGGCTGCTCCCTCTGTGCCTAGCCATGCTCCAGAGATCCCTTGGTAAAAATTCTCTTGTTTCCTCACAACTGTCCTGAGAGGAGAATGGGGTCTGATGGTTGCGACCCTAACCAGAGCTTCACCTGTGGTCAAGAATGGTCTGCTGTGATTTTTCTGCCTGCTCAAACTGACTTATAAAAACATTCAAGCCACAGGAAAATCAAATACCACAAGCAGACCAGAGACCACCAGGAGACAGGTTAAGGACACAAGGGAGATACAGGCTCTTCCCATCCCCCCCCCAAAAAAAATTAAAGAATTCTTTTTTTGTACCTTTTATAAATTTTTTTATACAGGTTTTTTTTTTTTAATTTTTAATCTTTAACTTTAATTTTTTTGTTTTCTATTAACTTTTTTTTCTTCCTCTCATGATTTTTATTTTAGTGGTATATGTGTGTGTGTACTTTTTCTCTTTTTTTCTTAAAATTTGTTTTTATTTAGCTGTACTGACCATTTGCTCCTTTTTTTCTTTCCCTATCACTCTTTTCACATTTTCTTCTTTTTCATTCTTCTTTGAGTGACTTAATTACTGTTCTGCTCATCCTCAGATATGCCAATAGTTGATTATTTCACCTTAGCCCCATTGTGTACACACTTAATCCTGAAATTTATTACTCAATTTAAATCCTCTTAGACTTAAATTCCTTAATAGCAGTAGTAACTCTTTATACCTATATAATATTTTATGCATTTTTATTTTTAAATTTTTCACATCTCCTTTCTATCTCTCCCCTTCTCTTATTCTATCGATGTTCTATTCTGAATATTATGTTTTCATTGTGCATAATTTTTAAGTGTTGCACTTCTTAATTTTTAATTTTTCTTTTACTATTTTTTCTTGTCTTTTTTCTGTCTTCTTATTTTCTATCTTTAATATGATTCTATCTAACCTATTTCCCACTTTGAGATTAGGATTTAGTTAAGTTAACTCTCCCACTGCCTTTCCACATCCCTATATGGCTATTTTTACCCATATCTCTCGCTAAACTTAATAATTTCTGTTTGCCAAATTCTTCTTTGCGGTTTGTAGCCCATTAATACATAGTTGTTTGATGTTGAATAAGTGTATCTATTGAAATAGATTGTATCTGCAGATTTTTGGCTGTGCAATTACAGATGTTGTTTGATGCTTGCCTTAAAATAGTGTACTAGCACATACCTGGGATTACTTTCATCCCAAAAGGGCAGAGCAACCTGGAAAAACACAAGAAACATGGCAAGTCCTGGTATCTCAACTCCACTCATTATAATCAAGGGTCAGAAAAGATAATCAATAATCCAGAGGAGAGTTCCCAAAAAGCTCTACAAATACTATTGTTAAATATGGTAAATGAAAAGATTGAAAACCTGCAAAGGACTCTGAATGAGCGATATAGGAAGAGAGAGGAGGCAAATCAATAGTTAATACAAGAATATCATGTGCGTGAGGAAGCTACTCAAAGATTGATACAGAAATTGCGTGAGAAGCTTGAGAACATTCAAAGAGAAACAAAGGAATGCGGTGAGCAGGCTGAGATCAGTCAAAGAGAACTACAGGACCTGCATGAATGTGAAGAAGCTAATCAAAGGATAATACAGGAATTGAGAGAGCGGGATGAGAATGCAGAAAGATCACTAAAGACATTCATGGAATCCATAAACAGAGAACTGAAAGAAGTCAGGGAGACCACAAAGGGAATGCTGAATGAAACCCAACAGAAGGAATGGGAATAACCAATCAACTATGTGATTTCAGAATAAACATTGGAAACCAAATGAAGGAAGTACAGAAGTTCACGCAAGATCTAAAACAGTGCTCCAACAAAGAATTTGAAGCCATCAAAGCTGAGTAACTAGAAGAAAAAGAAATTAAAAGCAAAGTATAAAATCTTGAGAGTAGGTTCGACCACGCAGAAGATCAAATCTCAGGGATTGAAGACAGCCTAGATATTATAGAGAAGACCATACAACCATCCAAGACAAATCCAAGAAATATGATATATCTATTCAACACTGGGAAAACACCATCAGAAGGCCTAATCTGAGGCTAATGGGTGTAGAGGAGAACCTAGAGACAGAAGTTAATGGTCTAGGAAATTTGTGTAACAGGATCCTAGCAGAGAACTCCACAAACATGCAAAAAAAATAGGCCTATACAGATACAAGAAGCAGGTAGAACTCCAAATAGACCAGACCAGAATAGGACATCCCACCGTCAAATTATAATCCACAAAGGATCAATTCAGACCAAAGAAAAGTTCCTTAAAGATGTCAAGGAGAAAAGATCAATCACCTATAAAGGGAAAACAATTAGAATCACCTCAGATTTCTCAGCGGAAACAATCATAGCAAGAAGAGCCTAGAATAATGTATGCCATGCCCTAAAGACAAAAAACTATCAACCAAGAATTCTGTACCCAGCTAAACACTCCTTCATAACTGGAGGTCAAATAAATACCTTCCATAGTAAGAAACACTACTTTCCCTCAAATCCCACAGAGATCCAAAGACATTATTTGATGGGGAATTTAACACACCACATTCGCCACTAGATAAATCAACTCAGCAAAAACTCAACACAGAAACCGCAGATCTAAACGACTGCATAGATCAACTAGATTGCACAGATATCTACCAAATATTTCACACAGCAGCATCAGAATACACATCTTTCCCAGCAGCACATGGAACATTTTCCAAAATAGACCACATTTTACTCCACAAAGCAAACGTCCAAATTCAAAAACATTGAAGTTATACCTTGCGTTCTCTCAGACCAAAAGGGAATAAAATTAAAACTCAACACCAAAAGACACAAGAGAAAATCCTGTAAAACATGGAGGCTGAAGAACACATTGCTGAATCACCAGTGGGTCATGGAAGAGATTAGAAAGGAAATTCAAATGTTCATGAAAACACAAATTACCAGCTCCTCTGGGATACACCAAAGGCAGTACTCAGGGGCAAGTTTATAGCTCTGAGTTCCTACATCAACAAATTTGAGAGATCTGAAACCAACCATTTAATGAGATATCTTAGCCTCCTTGAAAAAGAGCAGCATGATAATCCCCAATCCAGTAGACAGTAAGAAATAATTAAAATTAAATCAGAATTAAATGAATCAGACTCCAAAAAAAAAATCACAGAAAGAATCAACAAAACAAAGATTTGTTACTTCGAAAAACTTAACAAAATTGACAAGCTCTTAGCAAATATTATCATAAAAAGAAGAGAACACACCCAAATCTATAAACTCAGAAATGAGAATGGAAACATCACCACAGAAACAACTGAGATTCAGAACATTATAAGGAAATATTTCTCAAAACTTGATGCTAATAAGTTTGAGAACTTGGCAGAAATGGACCTTTTCCTAGCAAATATTGACATGCTGAAACTAAACCAGGATGATTTAAACCATATTAACAGGCCCATACCAAGCATTGAAATAGAAAGAGCAATAACAGACCTCCCATCGAAGAAAAGCCCAGTACCAGATGGCTTTACAGCAGAATTCTATAAGGCCTTCAAAACAGAGCTCACACCAATACTCCTCCAAATCTTTAATGAAATTGAAAGATAAAGTTCACTACTGAACTCATTCTATGAAGCCATAATAACCCTCATCCCCAAAAGAGGCAGGGACTCATCACAGAAAGGTAACTATAGACCTATTTCTTTCGTGAACATTGATGCAAAACTTCTCAACAAAATTCTGGCCAATGGACTTCAACAATTCATCCAAAAAATCCTACACCATGATCAAACAGTATTCATTTCAGGGATGCAAAGCTGGTTCAATAAATGCAAATTAATTAATTTAATTCATCACATCAACAGTAGCAAGGATAAGAACCACATGGTTATCTCAATAGATGCAGAAAAAGCATTTGACAAGGACCAATGCCCGTTTATGATGAAGGTTCTGGAAAAATTAGGAATCCATGAAACTTTCCTTAATACAATAAAGACTATATATTACAAACTTACAGCCAGCATTATACTTAATGGTGAAAAACTAAAGCCATTTCCTCTTAACTCAGGAATGAGATAAGAATGTCCATTCTCTCCACTTCTCTTCAATCTAGTATTAGAATATCTAGCTACAGGAATAAGACAAGATGCAAAACTAAAGTGTATCCAAATAGGGAAAGAAGAAGTAAAACTCTCCCTCTTTGCAAATGTCATGATTTTGTATTTAAAGAATCCCATAAAGTTCACTCTCAAATTACTCAAGTTGATTCAAAACTTTGGCAAAGTAGCAGGGTATAAAATTAACCCTCAAAAAGCAATGACTTTTCTGTATGCCAACAATGAGAAAAGTGTGGCTGAAATTAGGAAAGAAACCCCATTCGTAATAGCCCCACAAAAAATAAATATGTAGGAATTACCGCAAATAAAGAAGTGAAGGCCTCTATGATGAAAATTTCAAAAAATCAAAAGAGATCTTAGAAATTGGCAAAAACTCCTATGTTCCTGGATTGGAAAGATCAACATCGTGAAAATGGCAATAATTCCCAAGGCTATCTACAAATTCAATGCGATACCTACCAATATTCAACCTCACTGTTCAAGGAAATAGAAGAGGCAATCCAATAATTCATAGGGAACAATAAAAGTCCCCGAATAGCAAAAACGATCCTCAACAGAAAGAACAATATCATTACCAAATTTCAAACACTACTACAAATCAATAGTAATCAAAACAGCTTGGTACTGGCACAAGAACAGACCTCAGGACCAATGGAATAGAAATGAAAACTCAGAAATGAACCTACAGACCTATAGCCATCTAATATTCGATAAGGGTGCTAACAAAATAGAATGGAAGAAAGACAGCTTCTTCAGTAAATGGTGCTGGCAAAATTAGTTAACTACTTTCAGAAAACTAAAGCTAGACCTTTATATATCACCCTGCACCAGAATCAACTCCAAATAGATCAAAGACTTCGGAGTCAAAGAAGACATTCTGAAAACATTACAGGATGGAATAGGAGAAACTCTAATTCTCCTTGGCACAGGCTGAAATTTTCTTAATAGAGACACAGGAACAAAACAAATCAAAGAAAGGTTGGACGAATGGGTTTGCATGAAACTGTAGAGCTTCTGCACGGCAAAGGATATAGCTAGCAAGATCAATAGAAAGCCCACCGATTGGGAGAAGTACTTCACTAGCCATACAACAGACAAGGGTCTTATATCTAAAATATACTTGGAACTCAAAAAATTAAATCCTCCAACAACAAATCCTCAAAGAAACAACTGCCCAATAAATAAGTGGGCTAAAGACTTAAAGAAAAATTCTGTGAAAAAGAAGGATGGCCAATAGACACATGAAGAAATGCTCAACATCCCTAGCCATAAAAGAAATGCAAATCAAAACAACATTGAGATACCACCTCACCCCATTTAGAATGGCTATAATCAAGAACTCTGATAACAACAGATTCTGGAGAGGATGTGAAAAGAAGGGAACCTTCCTGCATTTTTGGTGGGAGTGTAAACTTGTTCAATCACTTTCTAAAGCAGTATGGAGTTTCCTCAAAAGACTCCACATAGAGCTCCCCTATAACCCAGCAATCCCACTTTTGGGCATTTACCCAAATGTTCTCAAAGAAGACCACACTAAAGCTACCAGCACGACTATGTTTACTGCAGCCTCATTTACCATAGCTAAGATATGGAACCAACCCAGATGCCCCTCCGTAGATGAATGGATCAAGAAAATGTGGTATATATACATAATGGAATTCAATGCCTCCATCAGAAAGAATGACATTGCTCCATTTCTTAGGAAATGGAAAGACTTGGAAAACATTATATTAAATGAAGTAAGCCAGGCCCAAAGAAACATAGGTCCCATGGTTTCCCTTATTTGCAATAACTAGTATATGTCTGAGTCAAGCAGAAAAGATCAGATAAGTTGATCTTAGGGAAATGAACCCTAAGATATGTATTCAAATATTTTTCTTTCATAAAATTGTTTCTAGTACATTTATAAGATTATTACTTTGTTGCTTTTTATGTCCCTCCCCCACGGTATAATCCCTGCTTTCACTGTATTTGATGTTGTTATAATTTATGGAAGGGAAGGGAAAAAACCAATCGTTTAAAAGGGATTACAAGTGGACCCATTGCAACAATGAGATGTAGAAGTTGTATGTCGAAAATGAACTTTACAATTTGGTAGGAGGAGGTATAGCGTTGGGTAGGGGGGCGGGGGGAGGATGGGATAGGAAGGGTAAACAAAGGAGGAGGCTACAATGCTTGATAAGAAATGTACTCATTATCTTGCCCATGTAATTTTAACCCTTCTGTACTGTATTTTCACAATAAAAGAAAAAGAAAAAGAAAAGAATCCGCTGCTGTGGACTAAAAGTTTGGGGTAATCCATCTAAATCGATGACTGTGCATGTTGCTTCATGTCTACCATCACAACTGCAGAGGACCAGGCCTGGTGGAGCATACCTTTCACAGATAGGAGGACCTCGATCAAGCCCAGTCAGAGCATATACTGATGCTCTGTTTCAGAAATGTCCAAGACAGAAAGGTGGCTCCTCAGAGCTAGGGAGAGGACACAAGCAAGGGGTCATGGTACCCCCAGCGGGGTGTTGGACCCGGGGTAGGGGTGATTTTGGGGCAGCCACTCACATGTGCTGATGGGAGAAGTTGTTTAAGGCTGCTCCAGGTAGGGCGAGCAGTGATGGCATTTTCATTGCAGACACATGTCCTCAGAGCAGAGAACCAGGGCCAGGGACCATGTTGGGGCTTTACGCGGCCTGGCAGGGTGCCATTGCCTGATGTTTGAAATTCTGAACATTGGGAAGGCAGAGAAGGGGCTGGGGCATGGGCAGGCATCTCAGTTTCCTTCTATATTCCAGCTGCCTTGAGTCTCTTCCTCATCACTCAGACATCTCTACCTTCCTCAACTGCTGATAATGGTGTAAACTAACAGAGGGAATCCCGGTGCTACCAGGCAGCATGGAATGTGGGCGTGGGCACCATTCTTGTATCTCATTGGTCAGAAAGAACCATGAAAGAATGGGAGTGTGGACAGAATCCTGTGATGCAAGCAGCATGGGTGGAGTCAAGAAGATAGCAACTTCCCCAGCCTTTTTCCCAGGGAACAATGTCCAATTCAGTTGGAGAAAAGAGGTTGACCTGTTTTAGCCTGACGGCTGCACAGATTGTTGTCTATGCCTGTTTGTTCCCGGTCCCAGACCTTGAACTGAAGATATGGGCCCAGTCTGTGAGCTGCTTTTGCTCAAGGCTGGCCTTCCACATTGGAGCCACAGAGATTCTGGCTTAGTTGGCACTGAAGTTGGACTTTCCTGCCTAGGGTGACTTCTACCATGATCCTCCCATCATAGCCTTGTAAGTATCAAGGAAGACTGTTGAGAGCCACTGGTGCCTGCCTAATCATTGGTCTTACTGATGTTCTTAGACTGGTGAGTTCCCTTTCCTAGGGTTTAAGTGGTGGGAGCTGTAGCCCACAGTTGGAATCCTGGTCCTGCCACCTCCAAATGGAAGGAAATCCTAAGAAACGTATTCCTGTCCTTATGCTTACCAATGGAATATGATGTATGTCATGATTGAAAGAGCAGTTCTTAAATGATTCTAGGATAAAATTATATACAATTATGTTATAGGACACTGATTGATGTTAGTTAATGCTTTATGAAGCATTTAAACAATCACATTCATAAAATGGAGGCATAATGAAATACCTAAGAATTACTATACTATTACATAATATAAAGGTGCCATTTTTCTGCCAGGACTGGGATTGGAACATATGGCCTTGGTAACACTGTTGCACTGTGTGGGAAGGGGAAGCTGGCCTTCTTGAAGTCAAGAAATTCAATTCTGTTCCTTCGGCCTGAAATGGATCCCCACCACTAGAAAACACCCTTTTCATGTACAATTTACACATATGATTTATATTTATATACAAATGTTGACTCCATACGGCATTCAGTGCAATTATTTTTTTTTTGGTTTATTCATGTATGATCATTTATTTTGACTATTATGGCACATAAAACATTGATTATATTGATTATATAAGATATAGGTCTGCATATGTATTCCACTTCATACCTGACACCCAGGACTTTCACAGTAAAGGAAAACATGTGTCACCATCAACTTCTTACTCCACAATTCATTTTTGGGGAGTGCTGGCATCTGAACTCATGGCCTACAAGCCTACAAGGCCCAATTGATGAATGGGTGAGTGTCAGCACACCATCCTGTGGTAAATTGAGCTGACAGGCTGTTCCCAGAACCTGAGATCAAGCCCCAGATGTTAGCAAAATAAGAACAGATTGACATGCAAATGGCAGTATGCTAATAAATATGTATTTTATAGAGTGTTAGAGATTTCGATACATTATTCAGTTATATAGACTACATTCCTGCCAATTTTGGGGTATTAATCATGCGTCCATGTAATTAATGTTATTGTTTTCATCCTTATAATATTAATGAAATCAATCAGTGTACTAGAATTATTGCGTTCCTGTAAGTAATAATAATCTTCTTATGCTTCATACATATTATATAAAATCAATTAGCCTTTTGAAATTATGCTGTCTAAATTTATAGGAGCATCATTCTTGACCAACTCATTGACCCTTGACATTGATAACATTCCATTGTTCTTCCTATGGATGGGAACCATTTTCTTAGTATATCCTGCCATTGATTGGTGTTAGGAGGGGGATTCGAAATCAGGGCCTATGTTGCTATGTAGGCCTATGGCTTCCCAGATAGTCTGGCAGACTTCAGCAATGCAAGGTGAAGTACCCTTTGCAACAGTGTCATTCAGACCCATGAGGGCCACCGTGCAAAGGAAGAAAACAAGAAGGCCACATTTTTTTCTGTGCATTGCTTTCCTTGCAAGACCTGAGGGTCTAGGATCCCAGAAGCAGCTGTAGGTCTAGTGGCTGCACCCCAGCCTAGGGTGATCGAAGCTGAGGCAGAGTTGCCACAACCTGACTTCAAGCCCATACTGAGAAAAGTAAAATAAAAAATTTAGCTCCCTGGCTTGCAATTCGTGATGCTTATTCTTCCAGGCTTTGGATTGGAACTCAAGATCTGGGTAAATCTGCAGCAATGTGGATGAAGGGGAAGATCACTATACTTGAATATAAGAAAATCAGGCCTGTTCACTAGTCCTGAATTCAAGCACCAGCCCTGGAAAACATACTATTTATATACATTGTAAAGATAGGATTCATTCTTACCTATAGATGTTCAGTCCATACATGTTTGGTATGGTTGCTCCTTGAATTTTTTGTTTTATTCAGTTATTTACCATTGATTATACTATGATGATACCCATTCTGTTTTTTACATTGATGACATCCTATCACAGAGCATCTAGATTTGTAGAAATGTTCTTTCTTTCTTTCTATCTATCTTTCTTTCTCTTTCTTTCTTTCTTTCTTTCTTTCTTTCTTTCTTTCTTTCTTTCTTTCTTTCTTTCTTTCTTTCTTTCTTTCTTTCTTTCTTTCTTTCTTTCTTTCTTTCTTTCTTTCTTTCTGGCTACCTATCTACATACCTACCTACCTACCATTCTACCTAGGTGCAGGGCACATGGGCAGCAAAGATGGCTCTGAGAGAGTACAGTGGGCTGAGCCCAATTTGACTTAAGTTCCGTTCGGATCCAGCACATGAAAGCTTAGGTGCATGATAGGGTGTGACGTTGACAGTGATTGGTTCCTCTTCCTCCCCTGCCATGCTACCCGCTCTTTTTTGGCTTTAAAAAGGGCTCCTCTCTGTTAATAAATGAGTTTTTCTTCCTGCTTGATTTGGCTCTCCACTGTGTCTGATTGTCCCCCAGGCTGAGGGAGACTAGGGAATGGTCAAGTGCCGCACTGACCTTTCCTTGGACCCGTCCATCTTTCGTGAGATGAACGAAGACCCAACATCTGGAGCCCAACGTGGGGCACAAAAGGAAAAGATACTGGCCGAGGCTAAACTGTCTCTCGGGGTAAGTGAAACCATAAGTATGGGTAATCTTATATCACAGAAGAAGGACAAGGAGGCAACATAAGGCCTAGAAGGAGTACAGGAGGACATGGGAAGTGAGAAGGAAAAGGAACGGGTCAAATTCGACTGAGAACGCACTGGAACATGCACAGTGGAAGTCAAAACGAGGGTAAAAGTTAACCCTTCTGACTTGGGTGATCCTGGACGGTCATAGGCCCCCTCTCTATTCCCCCAGTTGGAGGGGAGGTACGGCACCCTATGAGACTTGTGAGAGAGATTTTCAAGACCCAGACCCCTACCCAATGGAGGGGCCGAGGGCTGGGAAGTAACATACTGGAAGACATAACGAAAGGAAGGGCCACCCGAGAGCCCAGACTCTAGGCCACAGGATTCGCTTCACCAAGTGTATCTGTTCAATCTGTCACCAGGGGCTAACAGGCCTTGGAATGGTATCCATGGGAAGCTAAGGATCTTAAAGAGCTCCACAAGGCGGTGGCAGAGGATGGCCCAAACTCTCTTTGGGCCCAGACCCTATTACAGGACATTGCTTATCACCCATGTGTCCCTAAGGACTGGCTGGATGTGGCCAAAGTCATCCTTACTAGTTCTCAGCTTATTAAATTTGAGGAGGAATGCAGAGTGTGGGTAGAGAATAACTGGCAGACTCAACCCGCGATACCTATTACTTATGCCATGTAAGCAGGGATGGGGGAAGGGTACTCCACTGACTTCCAACAGGCCACAATACCTGGCCCGTACTGTGACCAGGTGAGGCAGGCAGGACTTGCCACGTGGTACAAACTGGATGATGGGCCTACCAAGTCCCCCAAAGCAGGAGTGAGACAAAAACCGGGTGAGCCTCTACTGGATTTCATAGACCGAATCCAATCCGGCATTCACTGCAAGCTGCTGGCAGGGAACCTCCAAGATCAGTTTGTAAAGCTGCTGGTCTGGGAGGGGATGAATGCAGACCACCGCATTGAGAGAGAGTTCCCTGGGTAGATCGGTGGTGACCTCTTAGGATGTGGGAACGCAACAGCACCAGTTCCAATCATTAGCTTTAGCTTTATAGGCTCAGACATCTGCAATTACTGAGGCTACTACCCAGGCATTGGCAGCCCAGGGCCAAGGAACCCCAAGATCATCTGGGAGAGGAACTTGTTTGAAATGTAGACAGGAGGAGGACTTTAAGAAGGATTGTTTACAACAATCCCCTGCCAACTGGCCTGGGGGCAAACCGCCCCTTACACTCTGCCCCAGGGGCAGGGAGGGATACAAGTTTGATTTAGATGGGAAGACTTTAAACTAGGGGAGGGGCATCCTCCAGCCCCATTAACTCAAGGAGCTACCCCCTCTGCAGAGAGGCACAGGCAGCCTTGTGGCAGGGTGACCCAGGCCCATTGGACCGTCCCCTTGGTGGAAGGACTCTGCCCTAAAATGAGTATTCTCATAGGCGGAAAGAGGTTTCACTGCTTAATTGACACTGGGGCAGATCAAACCACACTCAGGGAGGAGGAAGTGCCCTTTGACTGGAAGCTTGCACCTGGGCCTCTGATTTTGTGGGTAGGGGGCAACTCCCAGTCCCAAGAGATGGTTGCCGTTATGACATGGACTAGCCCAGATGGAGAACAGGAAAAGATATGCCCTTTAGTGGCAAAAAACCTCATTGCCAATTTACTAGGACAAGACATGCTAAGACAAATGGATTCCCTGGTCACTACAGACCATCAAGCATCCTATGATGATATCCTGGATGGGGATGAAGCACAAAGGCTTAAACAGTATCTAGAGGGATTTTAGGAAAAGGATTGTTTTAACTTTCATAATTACAGAGAAAAAAAAAGGGGACCCGCTAAGGTGCACCCCCAATCCTAAAAGGCCAGTGCCCCTGGAGTATCTTCCATTAGGTGGAAGCCAGGAAGCCCACTCTGGGTAGAGCAGTGGCCATTGACCAAACCTAACACCTGTATTTGTTATTCAAAAAGCCTCCGGGGCTTGGCGTATGCTCCAAGATGTGCATAAGGTAAATGAAAGGATGGACCTAGTAGGAATGCCCCTAAGAGGCATGCCCTGGACTCCTGCTATACCTTCAGAATATACCTTGGTTGTGAAAGATTGTTTTTTTCTATCCCCCTGACACAACAATGGAGAGGAACTGACCCTCTAGTTACTATGGGCAGGGGATTTGGATGCATTTTTCCCATAGGGGAGACAGCCCCCATTTGGATCCCTGCCATGAACTTTAAGTTTTTACCCATCTCCTCTATATAGGAAGATGCCCAAAGATAAACTAACTAACAAAGAAAGAAAAACAGCCATGGCAGAGGCTTGTGTTTAAAAGAGAAAAGCCAGAAAGATAACTAATAACCCAGCCCTTGAGAAGCTTTTGTGTTCTCTAAAAATTGCAGATGGCCATACTCCAGCTGTTGGTTGTCCTGACCCTCCCAGTCCTGGCAATGGCCCTACGGAATCTGCATCAACCTCAACAGGTGACCTGGCAGTGATCAGCCCTGGCAATGCAGAAATCATCAATAGCACAAGAGAAGCTGTCCTTTTGACCTGGTGGCTTGACCTTCATTTTGATCACCACCCTATGTCATTTTAATATTACCTGCTTTAATTGTTCTTTTACTAATTGCTTGTATAGCAGCATTTAATCCATACTTATTGTTAAACAACCACCTTTTGTTACAAGCCCCACCTCTGGACTCTGAAGTGGCAAAGACTGCTATCCTATCATTTAATATTGTTAAAGGACTCATAATGACATTTCCTGGCCTGGTAATGCTTTTGCTAATGATTTTTCTATGCCTTCCTTGCATTATACGTGCACTGCAAAACTTATGAGCTTAGCCAGCCTGTTACATAAGATCAAGCTCCAAGTAAATGAATTCTCCCCCCCCCCCCCCCCCCCCCGAGAGGAATCGCAACCAGAGACGGGTAAGAGCGGGTGTCAGTCTAACCAACCTAAGACAAAGCCGTCAGCTTCTCTCTGAAGAAGTTCCCAATGACGAGTAAGGCAGACAAGGCGATCCACCCAAACTAAGACAGGCCAGTTCGCTTCTTTAAACAAAGATGGGGGAGATGATGTTGGGGGCCATTGACAGTCAAATTCAAAGTCATTTTGACCCCTGTGCTAGCTTAAAGGCATGTACAAGGAACTGGCTTACTTAAAAGACACCAGGTGCCCAGGATTGCTTTGCTATGTCTGCAGTTTGTTTTAAATTTTCCTTGCTTTTCTGGACTATAGTAGAACGACCTGAGTGTAGGGGCCCACGAGGATTCACCACGCCGCATGTGTGGAACTCCCAATATCCAGGCTGCTCCCATGTTCCAAAGAGGACGACCTTACAAGATACTGATACTGACTTTTATATATGCCTTGGAAATAATTGAACTGCTTCGGACATTATTTCAGTTTTTTTTTTTTAATTTAATTTAATTTTATTTGAGAACATACTGTACAGAGGGGTTACAATTACATGGGCAGGATAATGCATACATTTCTAACCAAGCATTGCAGCCTCCTCCTTTGTTTACCCTTCACCTCCCGTCCCAACCTCCACCCTCCACCCCACCCAATCATACCCCCCTCCCCCCCCACACCGACATTGTAAAGCTGGTTTTGACATGACATTTTGTACTTCTCATTGTTGCAACAGGTCCACCTGAATCCTTAAACGACTTGTTTATCCCCATCTCCTCCACATGTTATACTGACATCAAATATAGTGAAAGCAGGGGTTACCCTGTGGGGGAGGGATATACAAAGCAACAAAGAAATAATCTTATAAATGCATTAGAAACACATGCATGAAAGAAACGAAAACATTAAAATACATATTTAAGAGTTTGTTTTCCTAACATCACATTATCTGACCTTTTCCGCTTGACTCATACCTATACAAGATAATGCAAATAAGGGAAACCATGGGACCTATGTTTCTTTGGGCCTGGCTTACTTCACTTAATATAATTTTTCCAAGCCTTTCCATTGTCTAACAAATGGGGCAATGTCATTCTTTCTGATGGAGGCATAGAATTCCATTGTGTATATATACCACATTTTCTTGATCCATTCATCTACTGAGGGGCCTCTGGGTTGGTTCCATATCTTAGCTATGGTAAATAATGCTGCAATAAACATAGGTGTGCTGGTAGCTTTAGTGTGGTCTTTTTTGTAAACATTAGGGTAAATGCCCAAAAGTGGGATTGCTGGGTCATAGGGGAGTTCTATGTGAAGTCTTTTGAGGAACCTCCATAATGCTTTCCAAAGTGGTTGAACAAGTTTACATTCCCACCAACAATGAAGTAAAGTTCCCTTCTGTCCACATCCCCTCCAGCATCTGTTGTTGTTAGAGTTCTTCATTTTTGCTGTTCTAAATGGAGTGAGGTGATATCTCAATGTTGTTTTGATTTGCATTTCTTTTATGGCTAGGGATGTTGAACATTTCTTCATGTGTCTATTGGCCATCCTTCTTTCTTCTTCAGAGCAGCTTCTCTTTAAGTCTTTCGCCCACTTATTTATTGGGGAGTTGTTTCTTTGAGGATTTGTTGTTGGGTGGTTTAATTTTTTGAGTTCCAAGTATATTTTAGATATGAGACCCTTGTCCGTTGTTTGGCTAGTAAAGATCTTCTCCCCCTAAGATTTTATTATTTGTATATTTTCTCTTGTTAAATCAGTAGGAATTAGTTCTCAATATGAATAATATTGGACTTATTCATTGCTTTTCTGAATTTGTAAAGTATGTCATGATTTTGTTATTTTATTCTTTTAAATATGTGCAGATCTCACTCCACATACAGTCACATTCGTTTTAAACAATTTGATCCATTCAAGGGATTTGCTACATTAGGTTCATGTAGATGAATTTAATTACAAATTAATGAAAACATATTTCTGAGATAGAGTTATCTTTATGGCTCTACTCCCACTTAACATGTATTTGAGGTTTTTGTGCTTAAAAAAAAACTGGGCACAACATCTTTTTGTTCCTGGAGGACTTCTACTTTGTTGGTTGTTTTTCAAGTTGTGGTGACTTCAACATATGTGTGCATTTTATTTCAATTGTTTTGTGTCAGTAATTTGTTTCATATAACAGAAATTACAAATATAGTCAGTGATTTAGAACTTTTCCAAATAGATTCCAAAAGAGACACCTGAAATTTTGTGACAAATGGGAATGGGCAGGTATTCATAGTGGAGGGGATAGCAGGATAACAGACATTGTTTGACATGATTTTAATTCTTCCTCCTCTTGCCTCCAACGGTATTACTTCAAAATCTTTAGTGGAAAGAAAATATTTTTGTCTGTATGAACTCAGAATTTTTGATTCAATTGGGACATATTATACATTTATATTTCATTTTATCTCGAAAATCTTCTTTCCTTCATTTAAAATCACAGTTGTGAATTTATAATGCTAAAGTAGCATCTACTAATTTATACGAAATGGTCCAAAGTATTTTCACTTCACACTATATGTAATATAGAGTGTAATAATAATAATAAGTAATATAGTATGTAATAATTGCCTTTGGGGAAAGTCAATTACAGTGGGTTTTTGTGAGATACTGAGTAATAGTAAAACATATTAGATTCTATTAAAAAAATTCCCAGTTACATCTAAAAATTATTCATAGTTATAAATTAATGCTGAAAAACTAACATTGTTTATTAGAAAAAGCCAGAAGTTTCAATAAGCTTGCTTTTTTAAACTTGTCTTGAATCTGGGCTTCGGTGGCTCATGCCTGAAATCCTAGCTACACAAAAGTCTGAGATCTGAGGATAGTGGTTCAAAGCCAGCATGGGCAGAAAAGTCTGTGAGACTCTTATCGCCAATATATCTCTTGAAAACTAGAAACTGCACTGTGGCTCAAGTGGTACAGTGTTATCCTTGAGCTGAAGAGCTCGGCGACAGTGCCCAAGCCCAGTGTTCAAGCCCTATGACAGGCAAAAAAAAAAAAAATTGGCATGGATTTTTACTTTATTATTTCATGATTTTTAATGTGAAAATACATACAGAGGGTTTACAGTTACATGAACAAAGTAATGAGTACATTTCTTATCAAGCATTGTTGTCTCCTCCCTTGTTTCCCCTTCCTATCCCTTCCCATCTCCCTTTCTGCGCCCCCCCCCACCCCGTCCCCTGCGCCAAAGTTGTAAAGTTCGATTTTCGACATAACTTCTTGTACGTCATTGTTCCAATGGGTTCACATGTATCCCAATTTGTTTTTTCCTTCCCCTCCCCAAATTATATCAACATCAAATACAATGAAAATAGAGGTTATATCATGGGGAGGGACATAAAGAGCAACAAAGAAATCATCTTGTAAATATGCTAATAACAACAGAAAGAAAGAAAAACGATTTGAGTCCTTATCTTGGTGTTCATTTCACCTAACATCAACTTGTCTGAGAGTTAGTGTTTACCTCTGATGTATACTAGTTATTGCAAATAAGGGAATCCATGGAAGCTATGTTTCTTTGGGCCTGGATTACTTCACTTAATATAATATTTTCCAAGGCTTTCCATTTCCTAACAAATGGGGCAATGCCATTTTTTCTGATGGAGGCATAGTATTCCATTATGTATATATACCACATTTTTTTTTATTGTAAGAATACCGTACAAAGGAGTTACAATTACATGGGCAAGATAACGAGTACATTTCTTATCAAGCGTTGTTGCCACATTTTATCGATCCATTCATCTACTGAGGGGCATCTGGTTTGGTTCCATATCTTAGGTATGGTAAATAATACTGCAATAAACATAGTGGTGCTGGTAACTTTAGTATGGGCTTGTTTGTGATCATTTGGTAAATGCCGAAAAGTGGGATTGCTTTGTCATAGGGGAGCTCTATATGGAGTCATTTGAGGAACCACCAAACTACTTTCCAGCATGGTTGAAGAAGATTACAGCCCACCGACATCCTGTCTAGATTCTGTTGTTATTACAGTTCTTCATTATAGCCATTCTAACTGGGGTAGGGTGGTATCACACTGTAGTTTAGATTTGCATTTCTTTTATACCTAGGGAGGTTGAGCATTTCTTCATGTATCTATTGGATATCCTTCTTTCCTTTACAGAGAAGTTTCTCTTTAGTCTTTAGCACACTTATTTATTGGGCAGTTGTTTCTTTGAGGATTTGTTGTTGGGCGATTTAGTTTTTTGAGTTCCAGGTATATTTTGGATATGAGACCCTTTGACCGTTGTATGACTAGTAAAGATCTCCCAATCCATGGGCTTTCTATTGATCTTGCTAGCTATTTACTTTGCCATGCAGAAGCTCTGTAATTTCATGCAATTCCATTTGTCCAACCTTTCTTTGATCTGTTGTGCTTCTGGGTCTCTATTAAGAAAATTTCAGCCTGTGCCAAGGATACATAGGTTATCTCCTACTTTGTCCTGCAATGTTTTCAGGGTGTCTGCTTTGACTCTGAGGTCTTTCATTCATTTAGAGTTGATTCTTGTGCAGGGTGATATATATGGATCTAGCTTTAGTTTTCTACAAGTGATTAACCAATTTTGTCAGCACCATTTATAGTCGAGGCTCTTTCTTCCATTCTATGTTTTTAGCTCCCTTATCGAAGATTAGGTGGCTATAGGTCTGTGGGTTCATTTCTGGGTTTTCAATTCTATTCCATTGGTCCTGCGGTCTGTTCTTGTGGCAGTACCAAGCTGTTTTGATTACTATGGCTTTGTAGTAGAGTTTGAAATTTGGTATTGATATTCCTCCAGCACTTTTCTTTCTGTTAATGATCTTTTATGCCATTCAGAGTCTTTTATTGTTCCATATGAATTTTTGGATTGCCTATTCTATTTTTGTGAGGAATGAGTTTGTAATTTTGATAAGCATCTCATTGAATTTGTAGATAGCCTAGGGAAGTATTGTCATTTTCACGATGTTGATTCCTCCAATCCAGGAGCATGGGAGGTTTTTCCACTTTCTAAGATCTTTTTTATTTCCTTTTTCAGGATTTTAAGGTTTGCATCATAAAGAGCCCTCACATCTTTGATTAAGTTAGTACCTAGGTATTTTATTTTTTATGGGCTATTATGAATGGAGTTGCTTTCCTGATATCAGCCATGCTTTTCTCATTGTTGGCATAAAGAAAAGCCATTGATTTTTGAGAATTAATTTTTCCCCTGCTACTTTGCCAACGTATTGAATCAGCATGAATAATTTCAGAGTGGAGTCGGTGAGATTATTTAAATACAACATCATGTCATCTGCAAATGAGAGTTTTACATCATCTTTCCCTATTTGGATCCCTTTTATGTTTGCATCTTGTCTTTTGCTGTAGCTAGGCATTCTAATACTAAATTGAAGAGAAGTGTAGGGAGTGGACATCCTTGTCTCATTCCTGAGTTAAGAGGAAATGGCTTTAGTTTTTCACTATTAAGTATAATGCTGGATGTAGGTTTGTCATATACAGCCTTTATTGTATTGAGGAATGTTGACTGGATTCATAGTTTTACAGAGCTTTCATCACAAAGGGGTGTAGGATTTTGTCAGTGCTTTCTCTGCATCTATTGAGATAACCATGTGGTTCTTATCCTTGTTCTTGTTGATGTGATGAATTTTATTAATTTATTTGCATATATTGAACCAGCTTTGCATCCCTGAATTGAATGTTGTTTGATCATTGTGTATGATTTTTTGGATGAATTGTTGACATCGATTGGCCCAAATTTGGTTGAGGAGTTTTGCATCAATGTTCATCAAAGAATTGGGTCTACAGTTTTCTTTCTTTGATGAGTCCCTGCCTGGTTTTGGGATAAGGATTCTGATGGAATCATAGAATGAATTCTGTAATGAACTTTCTCTTTCAATTTCATTGAAGAATTGGGGGAGTATTGGTGTGAGCTCTACTATGAAGGCCATATATATTTCTGCTATGAATGTCTCTGGTCCTGGGCTTTCCTTTGATGGGAGGACTCTTATTGCTGTTTCTATTTCTATGGGCATGTTAAGTGATTTAACTCATCTTGGTTGTTTCAGCATGTTGAGATTTGCTAGAAAAAGGTGCATTTCTGCCAGGTTCTCAAAATTATTCGCATAATGGTTTGAAAAGTAATCCCTTATAATTTTTTGAATCTTGGTTGTTTCTGTGATGATGTTTCCCTTCCCATCTCTGAGTTTTTTTTGTTTTTTTTTTTTAATTTGGGTGAGTTGCTTTCTTTTTCTGATAAGATTTGCTAAGCGTCTGTCAATTTTGTTAATTTTTTTGAAGTAACAACTCTTTGCTTTGTTGATTCTTTCTATGATGTTTTTCGTTTCTAATTCATTTAATTCTTATTTAATTTTAATTTTTTCTTTCCATCTACTGGATTGGGGTTTATCTTGCTGCTCTTTTTCAAGGAGGTTTAGATTTCTTATTAAATTGTTGGTTTCAGATCTCTCCAATTTGTTGTTGTAGGACCTCAGAACTATAAACTTGCCTGTGAGTACTGCCTTTGTTTTGTCCCAAAGGAGCTGGTAATTTGTGTGTTCATTTTTTTTCAATATCACGAACATTTGCAGGTGATATTTATATTTTTTGACTTTTGCTTAATGTATGCAATTCTTTCTGCCCTCTTTCCCTCTCATTCATCTCTTCCCATCACTGTATTTGGGTTGCTTAGTTATTTATTTTTTCTATGTCCAGTGCAGCTGTTGGGCCCCTTTGTTGTATGTTGTTCCTTTTCCCACTTATTGTGTTCCTCCTCCTGGCTTCCCTCCATTGCGTGCATATTTCTACCGTCTACGTAGTCAAGAACATGGAGCCATTAATGGTGATACAACAAAATGAGTGGCTGTCCTCTGTTTCTCGAGTCCTCTTTACTTTGTCATACCTTCTTGCATTTTGGCTTTAGCATCCACGTATCAGGTAGACCCTATGCCGTTTTTCTCATTGTTCTTGGCTTACTTCACTCAAATAATTTGGTCTAGCTCCATCCATTTCCCTGCAAATACCATCATTTTGTCCTTTCTAATGGTTACATGTATTCCATTGTATATAGGTTCCACATTTTTTGGATCCACTTATCAGTTGTGGCTTATCTGGGTTGTTTCCAAATCTTGGCTATTGTGAACAGTGCTGCAATAATCATAGAGATGTGTATGTCTATGTATACTGGTTCCTGTTGTTCAGAGTAGATGCCTAGGAGTGGTATGGCCAGTTCATAGGACAGGTCGATATTTAGCTTTCGAAGGTACCTCCAGGCTGCTTTCCATAGTGGTTGTATTAGTATGTATTCCAACTAGCAATGCAGTAATGTTTCTTTCTTTGTATCCCTTCCAGCATTTGTCATTGGCTGAATTTAGGATGTGGGCCATTCTGACTGGGGTAAGGTGGTATCTCAGAGTTGTTTTTATTTGCATTTCCCTTACTGCCAGGGATGATGAACATTTCCTCATGTGTTTCTTTGCCGTTTTTATCTTTTCTTCTGAGAAGTCTCTCGTTAGCTTCCTATACCATTCCAAGATTGGTTTGTTAGGTTTGTGAAGGGTTGGGTTCTTGACTTCACCATATGTAATATAATGGATATTATAATATAATTGATATTAGACACTTGTCTGTTATATTGCTGGTAAATATTTTTTTCCCATTTCTTCCATTTCCTGGTAATTTCTATGATTCCTTTTTTTTGGCTTTTATAGTTTTCATGAAACCGACCCTCTATATCTTTGTTTAGGTTAATTCCTAGATACGTTATTTTTTTAGGTTATTGTGAATGGGGTTGTTTCCTTGATTTCCCTTTCTATTTGTACATTGTTACTATACAAAAAGGCTACTGACTTTTGTGGGTTAATTTTGTATCCTGCTACTTTGCCAAATTGGTTTATAACCTCTAAGAGTTTGGGGATGGAGCTTTAGGGATTGGTAATTTATAAAATAATGCCATCTGAAAAAGAGATAGTTTATCTTCTTCCTGTCTTATGTGGATCCCTTTAATGTCTTTCTCTTGCATTATTGCTCTGGCTAAGAATTCCAGAACTATATTGAAGAAGCGTGGATAGAGTGGGCATCCTTGCCTTGTTGCTTTTTTAGGGGAAGTGGTTGTAGTTTTTCCCCATTAAGTATAATATTGGCCTTTGATGTGCCATGTAAGACTTTCATTATGGTATGTCATGTTCCTTCTATTCTTATTTTTTCCATAGCTTTTAACATAAATGAGTGCTGAATTTTATCAAAAGCCTTTTCTGCATCAATGGAGATAATCATATGGTTCTTGACCTTGGATCTGTTGATGTGATGGATTAGATTTATTGACTTACATATATTAAACCATCCCTACATTTCTGGGATGAAGCCAACTTTGTCATAATGTATGATTTTTTTGATATGTTTCTGTATTCTGTTGGCTGCAATTTTATTGAGGAGCTTTGTATCCATCTTAATAAACCAGATTGGTGTGTAGTTCTTTTTTTGTCGGGTCTTTGCCTGGTTTGGGGATGATTGTGATATTCTCTTCATAGAATGAGTTTGGGATTACTCCCTCTCTTTCTATTTCTCTGAAGAGCTTGAGGAGTGTGGGTATTAGTTCCTCAATAAAGGCCTTATAGAATTCTGTAGTGAATCCATCAGGTCCTAGGCTTTTATTATTGGAAGATTTCTGATTACTTCTACTATCTCATTGTAGGTAATTGGCATGTTTAATTGATTTCTTTCTTCTTGGTTCTGTTTGGGAAATTTGTATTTCTTTTTTTCAGGCTAAAAAAAGTTTATTTACTGAACTGCTGCCCATACCATGTATGGTGGAGAAGCATGGCTTAAAAGGAAGGGAGGCGACCCACCTCTGTGCCAGGACTTATCTAGGCTAGGGAAAGGAAGAAGTGTGTCCAGGTGGGGGAAAGTTGTGGTCACACTGGATCTTGATGTGACCTCAGGGTCTGGGACCCTCATAAGGTCATATGGGAGGCTTGTGACCAGAGGTGGCTCAGGATGTGACCTAGCAGGAGGGGAAGGTGACTGCTTCCAGGTCTGCTAGTTACCTATGTAACAGATATTGGGTGGAAATTTAACCAAGAAAAGAGGGAGGTGTTCCAGTTCAGGCCTTACACTCCAGCCTTTTGATAATTATGAAAAAAGGGTGAAGATTCTCTATGGCTATTTCCTGTTTGCAAGAGGTATCAACAGTAGGGGTAAAAGGCTGAATTGAGATCCCATCTGAGAGAAGGCAGCAGGCAACAGCTGTCACTTGGACAATGAGTCCTATGAAGTCTATAGGAGGCAAGTCTCCTGGACGAAGTATGGAGAAGTCTCAGAGGCATTGAGGGACTGGAAAAAAATACTCGAGAGCAAATAAATGGCAAGAGGAAGGACTTGGGGCTGAAAATGTTGGTAGAAATATCCCTATCTACTTCTGACATCTGGCGACTGGGTAGAGAAAAGTCAAGTAATAAAGGCAAGAATACAAATTACTGTCCAGTTGAAAGGTAGACTGGTATGGACATTAGATGGGCAGTCTTCTTACTTCTATTGACCTGACTGTGGTTAATTTTGAAAGGGCAGGCACAAAGTGGCTGATGTGTATCATCTTCTCTTACTCCTTTCCATGTTCCTCTGTTCTACAGGCTGGCTGAGTCTAAGTGTCGTTGCTGGGATGGTTTGTCCTAGTTGGTATTCAAGGAGGTTTGAAATCAAGGCCTGGGCACTGTCCCTGAGCACTTCTGCTCAAGGCTAGCACTCTACCACTTTGAGTTATAGTACCACTTGCAGTGTTCGCTGGTTAGAGTTAAGAGGCTCGAGCCAAGCTTCCAGCCTGGCTTTGTGCAGGTTAGTTGAGAGATGTAGTCTTAGGGATTTTTCAGGCCGGGGTGGATTTGAATTGCAACTTTTGTCACGAAAACCATTTGTTATTTCCAATTAAAGCAACAAGAAGTTCAAATAGAATATGTAGAGCTTACCTGGTCCTTATCAAGAATTGACCAAATATTCTGCAATGACAAAACTTGTTAGATGGGAGACTCTTAGAACAGATATGCCCAATATTTTAGTATTACGTAGTCAGTAGTAAGCTAAAGTACAACACAAAAAACAGGCAAAACTCAAATCCTAATATTTTAGAGAACAATGTTTAGACATCTGTGATAACAAAGCACATTATATGGTTGGGCCTCAGTTACCAGAGTCTGTGAAAAGAGCAACTTGCTAGCAAGGCACATTTGAATAGATGGATGGAGGGGAAATAATTTTGGTCGAAAGGTAAGGATTCGAGGGGCCCAAATCCTCAACCCACCATTTGGTCAAGATGGCGAACTCAAGATGGCAAATTTCTTAAAAAATGCAAAGAAAGCCTGAACAAAAAAAATCAAGCCTAGTTTGGCTAGCCTTTTAGAGGGAACCTAGAATGGGTCCCCTGGACCCAGCCCATGTCGCATGCTTCATGGCACAATACAAATAGTTGTAGAAAAGAAATGGAGAGATATAGAAAGTTGGACATGATTAGCAGAGAGCAAAGAGATCCAGAAAGTGAACAGACTTCTGATCATTTAACATTGCAGAGGCAAAAATTGTCTAAATATGAGAAAAGCATAAAAAATTAGGTGTTCTGTCTATCCAGGGAGCACAGTAGGCATTTCAGAGGGGTTTCATGGCTTGGGCATGACTCGTAGCACCCTATTAAATGTGTAAGAGAGTGAGTCTGGTGAGTGAAGGAGAGCTGACCAGGCAGAAGCAATTTCCCTATTTCCCCTAGAGTATTGTAGAGAGAAATGGCCAAGACCCCATAACCAAGCATCCTCGGGTTCAGAGGTGACCAGCCTTTACGCTCTCTGGCATGGTGTCACATCTGAACAGAGATTGAGCAACAGAGAGCCGTAGAGAGTAGTTTCACTCACCAGAGAAGGGAAGAGGTGTGGACGTGGATGTGAAGGCCAGCAATGGTATTGGTGAAAAGTCTCACGTGGTGTCTCAATGCAGTTTAGTTCACGGAAAAGGGGTGGTTAGGAAATTCAAACATTTCCAACTCAAAACCCTCATCTGCGTCACAGCATCATATGTAAGGAATATTAAATAGGTAGGTTTCATTCGGTAGCCTATGAAGAAAATACCACACATTATTAAGGCAGGAAAAGAAGTTTATTTACCGAACTGCTGCCCCCACCATACATGGTGGAGAAGCAGGGCCAAAAAGAAAAGGGAGATAGCAATTTGTATTTCTGTAGAAATTCATCCATCTCTGCTAGGTTTTCCTTCCTTTGTGAGTAGAGTCTGGAATTATTTCCTTATGATTGTTTGGATTCCTGGATGTTTGTTGTAATTTTTCTTGTGGTATCTCTGATAATATTGATTTGGGTCTCCTCTCTTATTTTGTTAGTTACACTTGCCAGTGGTCCATCAGTTTTATTGATTTTTTCTTAAAAACAGTTATTTGTTTTATTAAATGTTATTTATAATTTTCTCAGTCTCTATCTCATTAATTTCAGCTCTTATTTTGGTTATCTCTTTCTGTCTAGCAACTTTAGGTTCAATTTATTCTTGTTTCTGTAGTAGTTTTCGTTATATCATAAGATTGTTTACTTGGTTTCTGTTTTCTTGGTATGTGCACTGAGAGCAATACATTTGCCTCTCAGGACTGCTTTCACTGGGTCCCATAGGTTTCTTTGTGATGTTTCTTCATTTTCACTGAATTGTAGGAACTTTTTAATTTCTTCTTTAACTTCTTCTGTGACCCATGTATTGTTCAACTTAGTTCAGTTCAATTTCCATGTGTTTAAGGTTTTTTCTACTTTATGTCTTGTTATTGAGAACTAGTTTGATTCCACTATGTTCAGATAGAATACAAGGTATTATGTCGATCTTCTTGTATTTGCTTAAATTCCTTGTATGAACTAAGAAATGATCTATTGTAGAAAAAGTGAATGCGTTGGCAAAAGTTAGACCCTGCTGGTGTGAATGCCTGTAATTGTAGCTACTCAGGAGGCTCAGATCTGTGTATTCAGGTTCAAAGCCAGACCAGGCAGGAAAGTTCACGAAGCTTTTCTGGGCTTTTTCAGCACCACACCCCTCGTCATGTCTGGGGTTGTTCACCACCTTTGCCACCATGGGCTCGGCTTGGAGGCTTATGCAAGCCTGTATGGAGAGGCGCTCCACCCCACCATGAGTCAGCTGTTAACCAGTGCTGCTGCCTCAGGCTGGGCTAGGCTGCTTATGCGGGCCAGTATGAAGAGGCATAAACCGCCATGGCTCTGGAGTTGTTCACTGCTGCTGTCCGTGCCACAGTTATCACTGGCCCTCCGGGCTGGTCTGGTCTGTTCCTGTGGGTTAATGCCAAGAAGCATTGTGCCCAGAGTCTGGGTAGTTTGCCACTACTACCAGCTGTTGCTGCTGCTCCAGATTAGGCTAGGCTGTTTACACCATCAAGACAGAGGTGCCACACGGCAAGTCTAGGGTTGTTCACCACTGCTGACCGTTGCTGCTGCTCTTGACTGGGTTGGGCTGCTTGCACCAGCCAGGCAGAGGTGCCATGCCAAGGGGTGTGAGGGGAATCTGTCTTCTGATATTTCGATTTGTATTCTCTGGGTTGGCATTGGACCTTGGGAGTCTTCTGTGAGCCTTGGGATGCTTGTGGGTGTGTGGTCCTCTGAGGGTCCAGAGCCAGGCCACAAAGCTCCACCACTTAAGCTGCTCAGTGGGGAGCCCATTACCAACAAGCGGTAGGAGAAGGATCTTCCCACTTTACTGTCTGTGTAGGTTTTTCCCTTTTCTTTTTTCACTTTCTGTATCTCTCTGAGTAATCGCCTTTTTTTGTGGGTCACTTGCAGAAACGGAGCATTGAAATCCAAAATCTGTATTTCGTTGGGGAGAGCTGTGATGCTTTCATGCTGTTCCATCGCCATCTTGGCCCATCCCCTTCGGGTGGAGTTTTTCTTAGGTGGCTGGTGGGCCTTGGTTACCAAAGGATAGGTCCATAAAAGAATATGTTGTAAAGCGTGCAGATTGTAGTTAGACATTTCTGTTAATATAGCCTTCCCAAATTTAGGAACCAAAGGGGGTGGTCTACCCTATAGTATTTCAAAGGGATTAAATCCTTTAACATAAGGGCTACATCATGCTCAAAGGAGAGCAAAGTGGAGGAGGCTCACCTAGCCATGCACAGTCTCTGTAATTAATTTAGTTAGTTTGCTTTGAGGGCATATTCATTCTTTGTAATGCCTTGAACTCTGAGTTCTATAAATGGATTGTAACTTCCAATTTATTCCCAGAGTGTTAGTTAATAATTGAGAACTTGGGCCATGAATGCAGGGCCATCTTTGGACGCCACAGCTAACGGTAAGACAAATCAAAGAATTATTACATGCCTCAGCTCAGCCTGAAACAGTGTCCATATTACTAATAGATACCAATACCTATACTTTCCAAGCTTTACCTCTGTGAAGTCCACTTTCCCAAATTCACCATCTGAGGTTCCTCACAAATGAATCCTTTCCATAGGTTCCAGCTTTTCATCATCTACCTGTTGGAAATTACCTACACATCTTACAAAGTATTGTCATGCTAAGGCCCCACTGGTTTTTAGAACAGTTTTAGGTAGTGGCCTCGGGCAATTTACCAGGGTGCAAATATCTACACGTAAACTGACCGACAGCTTGAGCCTGTATGTTTTTTTCACAAGTTCAGTGTCAACATTTCCACACTTATTACCACTGTTTTTGCTTCTTCCTTTAATTTTAATGACTAGAGATTGCACTTGTAGCTCCAGAGATCCCATTGGTTTTAGAGTCATCTCCCAAGCTACCTGATCAGCTCAGATGTCTCCCTGTATCTTAGGGTCTCTAGTTTCTTTAACTCCTGTACAGTACTCTGAACCATGGAGACTTCTTCCATTTTATTCTCCCCCTTTTCTCTCAAACTTGCTTTCAAGGGCTGGGAAGGTGGCTCAGTGGTAGAGCGCATGCCGTGCATTCCAGAGGCCCTGGGTTCGATTCCTCAGCACCACAAAAGCAAAAAGCAAAAAGCCGGAAGTGGAGCTGTGGCTCAAGTGGTAGAACGCTAGCCTTGAGCTGAAGAGCTGAGGGACAGCGCCCAGGCCCAGAGTTCAGGCCCCATGACCAGACCCAAAAAAACAAACAAACAAACAAAAAAAACAAACTTGCTTTCAAAATCCCACTCTCCTTCTCAATGTGCTCCTTAAACTGTAACTGTTTTTGCAGGGTCACAGGAGAGTTCCTTTGACTGGCCAACTGCTGCTCCTTGTCACAACACCTTTGATTGCTCTTCAGCTCCTCTCTTAAATTCACAAAGGTGCTATTGCGAGGTATTTTATCCCACCTCCACCTGTTCCATTGGGACATGATGTTTCTGCATTAAATTTATGGTGAAGATCTCAGCAGTTTTTTGGGGCTTTAATCTAGTACTTTCTCTTTCTTGTTTTCCACTTCAGTGTATTTTTGTGAGCGCTCTTACAACTGTTTGTTTAGCCCTTCTGTTTTTTTCCTAATGCTCTTTCCCTTTCCCCAAGATTCTCTATCAGAGCATGTGGTCCTTTAACTCTTTCTGAAGAGTAACAATCTCTTTCTTGAGCCTGATATTTTCCTGTTCACTTTTCTTGGCCTCATCTATGACAGCACTTCCTCGTCTTCTCTGCTAACCTCTCTTTCCTTCTCTCTCTGTTGCTTTGAATTTCTGGTGACAATTTTCAAAGCTTATAATCAACATGTACTTCAGCCTAATACATTCTTATATTAGATCCAGCTCATTTTTCATGTCCACAATTTCTTAATGCAGCATCAGGATCTCTTCTTGGCTTCACTTGTGGTTAGCAAGGATGGCAGTATTGCTGTCTTGTGCTTCTGTCGGCCTGTGGTCCCCTAATTTGCCTCATACTCATCCAGGCTAATGTATTTGAACTTCATTTGATTCTAAAAGTTTTCTAGGTTCCTTTTGAGGATTTTCTTCTCATTTTTCACTCTCACAAGTTTATATCTTCAAATCTTTTCTTCACGTCAAATAATTCTCCCTGTTTTCTCCAATGTGCTCTTCTATGAACTTTTAACGACTTTGTTGGTTTTGACAGGAACATAATAGAGATTCTGTCATTTATAAGCCTGTGTTTTGAGATATAAGTGTGTGAATTTTTTTTTTTGCCATATTTCTTCTTAAGTTCAGAGGGCTGCTTTTTAAATTGAACACAGTTGGAATTCAGAGCCCCACGCTCCTTTGCATGTTACTCCAGAGATATGAACACATTTTCCAGGTGTTTAATGTGATTGCATATCCTGTCATTTTCTATCTTTCTCCTCCTTTGTCATTCCTTTTCCCAATGTCCATTTTGCTTTCAATAAGCACACTGATCTATTCCTAGAAGTTCCCTACTGTCATTTGCAAATGTATTGTATTGTCTTTGCCAAGGGATTCTTGATCCCTATTCTGGTGCTACTATCAAAACTCAACTACCTTTCTTAGAGTCTTTTTTATCCAGGGTATCTCTGTTATCAAACACCTACTGGGCACCACTTGCAACTGAGAATACACCTTTCCCTCAAACCCTTCTAACTTTTGAAGCTTTCTTCTAATATCTGGGGCTGACTGGGTAACAAAGGCTATATTTAGGGCTCTTTGATTTTCCAGGGCTTCAAGATCTATAGGCCTATATGTCCTATAGGCTTCTGGGAGAAGTTCAAAAAAAGCATTAGGGTATTCACTGGGGAACTGTACCATTTCACTCAACTTAGATTGATGACTTGTCTTTCTAGCCACTGAGATATCCCTGCTAATCAAACACAGCAATAATAGGTAAGCACTTCCATACCTTGATCACTGTTAGTCTCAGCTTGGGTAAGTCTGTGGAAAGACTTGCTCCAAATGGTCTGGTTAATAGTGGAGCTACTGTCTGATCCAATGACTACTTTCAAGACACCGAGTAGGATTCACTCCCTTTTCTACCAAGTGAAAAGCACCTGTAAAATTTGCTGACACTCATTCCGGATGTGCTTGTTTGTGAAAATTACTGTCTCTAATGAAATAATGAGCTGCTGGTTTTTTTCTGTAAAGGATGGAGTTTGCTGTTTCCAGTTATACAGGTCACTAGATGTAAAGAGAACATATATTTAAAAGGGAGCCTGCCCCCCCATCTCCTTCATGGTCCTGTCTCAAGGGTAATAATGGTAACATACCACATTGTACCACCTCAGGCTGGTAAAAGTAACCACTTTTGGTATGGGAAGACTTAACATTACAGGTGCTGGTGGCAAAGAATAGGAGCGAGAGTACACCAATGCATCTTCCTCTGAGGGACTCTATAACCCTTGGGGAAAATATTTTTTGGATATAGGAACTTCAGGCCTTGTTCTCCCATCCTGAGAAAAGGAGTACACAAAGGTGCATTCAGGACACAGATAGAACTATCAGCATACACAAACAGGACAATAGCCACAGACACTTAACTTACATGTCCCATACCTCTCAATGTTGACCTCTACAGGAGGTCCCAGATTACAGAGAGAATGTCCCAGATTGTCTCTTGAGGAGACCACAGATGACCCATGGAAAATGTCACATATGTCCTCCCTAGGAGGCCCTAGATAATCTCTCTTGGAGGTTCCAAATGGCTCCCCAAGGAAGTGTCAGATGACCTCCAAGGAAGGTCCCAGATGTCCTCTCAATGAGGCTTATATTACCTCTCAAATAGCTCCCAGATGGCCACTCAAAGAGGCCATATATGAACCCCAGAGGAGGGTCCAGATAACCCTCTTGAGAAAGTCACAGATGACCTCCAGAGAAGGTCCTATGTAACTTCTCAAGGAAGTTCCAGATGATGTATGAAGACGGTCATACATTTCTCATCAAGATAACCCAGGCTGGCCTCCTAAAGAAGTTCCAGATGACCACAGGAGGTGGTCCTAGATTGCCTCTAAAGGAAGCTCCAAAGACTACTTTTGAAGAGGTCTCAGGTTGCCTCCTGAGGAAACCCCAGATGACCTCTGGAGAAAGTCCAAGATAGCCCCTGGAGAAGGCCCTAGATGACCTCCAGGGTAGGTTTAAGATGGCTTCTGTAGGAAGTCGCAGATGTACGCTTGATGGGATTCCAGATGGATTCCCAAGGAAGCCCTACATTACCTCTCAAGGAGTTCCCAGAAGCCACAAATGACCTCCAGATGGGGTCCCCAAAACAGACTGGCAAGCTTTCCCAGACGCACCCTTAGAGGACCCTAAATGACTTTTGTCAATGTTGGTCCTCCGGAGACAAACACTCGAGGAAGACTCTTAACCCTGAGGGTTGACACTTTCACCTATGGGGATTTTTCCCTGGGGCCAAGGCCTGATGCTATCCAAATTGATTTATCTTTATGGGGTTTCCAAAAATCAGGATCTCCGTAGTTCAAGAGAATCCATCGAGACACATTTAATATAATAAATGTTCTCCAAGCCACCAATCCCCAAAGTTACGATATCCAAAGCTCCAAACATCAAAGGGCAAGCCTTTTTCCCCCTTCCCTTTGTCTCTCCTTGGCTACGGAACTATACATCCTTCGATGTTTTCCATTTTTCCCTTCTACTACTTCTTTCTTCTCTTCAGACCTCTCCACTCTCCACACGTCTGAACTGCTTTGCCTGGGTCGTCAGTTTCCATCCTTCACCTCCTGCCCCCCCCTCAACTTCCTCTCCTCCAAGGTCTTTCCCCTTCTGCTATCACACCACTTCCTTCCTTCCAGGACATTTCCCTTTTTCTCTTTCCTTTTATTGCTCTGAACAAGTAGCCTATATAAAGTCTGTACCCCTTCTCTACACCAACTCCCTAACAGTTTTCAACTGTCACATCCCAAACTGCCCACAGCCCAATCACTTCTTAACAGCTCAACACGTGGTGATTAATGCACCAAGCCCTCCCACAGAATGCCCCAACTTCTTTGGTGGCATACTTTGTCCTCTCCAGCTGGCCAGGAGATGATGCCTGGCTGATTATTGGACCCTATAGATTATTGGGGCCCTGCTGATTATTACAGTATCCTCCTTGTGAACTAGTAGCAATTGAAATTGGAAATTTGATTGTAATATTTCAAACTTGTTGTAACATCACAAATCCATTTTGACATCATCATCAGCACGACATCATAAACTCACTGTGATAATATTGTCATTGTCACATCTTGATTCCATTGTGACATCTCAAATCTATTATGACCTCTTAGCTCCTTTGAAAAATCCATGCCCTTTTCAACAGCACAGTCCCTTTGTGTATCCATATCATTGTTGTTAACTGACAATTGAGATCAGAAATACCATTATAACATCAAAAAGTGTTTGTGACATCCTCAACAGTGTGACATCACATTTTCATTATGAGAGTATCAGCTCATTGTGATATCACCAAACTCAATGACATAATTGCATTATGACAACAATTCTCATTATGACATCATAGACACATTATGAATGCCTATTTTGTGATTTCATTGTATTTCAAACGTGGCATGAGAGTTGATATCAGAAACACATTTTTGTGTCTACATAACCATTTTGACATCAAAATCACTTTGTGATATCACAATTACATTGTGATATAACTAACACAATGAAATATCCCAAACATCTCCTGTCCTCATAACTTTTGTGACAAGCTAACATTGTGATATCTTAGACCTTTTTGCCCTCATAATTTTCCAACCTCATATTTCATGTATGACATGAGATACCAGAAATCCACTGACATCATGACCATTGTGACATCACACTGACAGATGTCATGATCATCGTGTCACATTGTGACATCACAAAAGTTTTGATGTCACAATTAGATGGTGATGCCATACAGGTAAGGGGTTACAATAGGTCTATGATGTGACAATTGGTTGGTGATATCCAAATGGCATAAAGGATCTCATTTGTCATGAAATCACAGAGAATACGAGTTCACAAATGGACTGTGGTATCTACAAAGGCATGTGTTGTCGCAAATGTGTTGAAGTCCTAGGAGGATTATGATGTCACAGTGTGACATAATGGTCATGATGTCTGTCAGTATGATGTCACAATGGTCATGATGTCACAGTGGATTTCTGATATTACATATCATAACTGAAACATTATGTTTGAAAACAGTTTATGAGCTCATAAAGGGACTAAGACATCATAATTGGAGCAAGTCATAAGACTTATGAGGACATTGTGGTCACACAGGCATCAAAGATGGCCCTGAGAGGAAGTTGAGTGGGCAGAGCCTGATTTGTTTAAGTTCAGTGTGTAAACAGCTTGTGGAAGCTTAGGTGCATGATAAGGCGTGACCTTTACAGTGATTGGTTGGTTCCATTTCCTCCCCTCCCACGCAGTCTTTTGCTTTAAAAAGGGCTTGCTCTGTGTTAATAAATGAGTCTCTACTTGACTTGAATCCCCTCTGCATCTGATTGTCTCTTAGGCTAAGGGAGGCTGGGGAACGGGTGAGAGGCCACACTTACCTTTCCTTGGACTTTGTCCTCCTTTTGTGGGACAAACGAAGACTTGACATCTGGCTCCCCACATGGGGTTCGAAAGGAAAAGATACTGGCTGAGGCTAAGCACTCTCTCAGGGTAAGTGAAACCCTTAGTATGGGTAATGCTATTTCACAGAAGGAGGAGGAGGAGGCAACATTAAGCCTAGAGGGAGTAAAGGAGGACTTGGGAAGTGAGAAAGAAATGGAATGGGACAAATTCCACTGAGAACGCACTGAAACACCCACAGTAGAAGTCAAAACGAGGGTGAAAGTTACAACCTATGACTTGGGTGCCCTTGACAAATCCTAGGTCCCCACACTATTCTCCTGATTTGTGGGGAGGTAAGGTGCCCTACGGGACCTGCAAGAGGGACCTGCAAGACCCGGACCCCTACCAACCATCCATAGAAGGGTCGAGGGCTGGGGAAGTAACCTATTTGGAGTCCTGACATTTAAGGGAAGTGCCACGCAGGAGTCCGGACCTTAGGCCACAGGATTCACTTCCCCAAGCTTATCCGGTCAATCTGGCACCAGGAGGTAATATGCCCTTGGAATGGTATCCATGGGAAGCTAAGAATCTGAAAAAGCTCCACAAGGCAGTGGTGGAGAATGGCCTGAACTCTCCTATTCACCTGTGTGTCTGGTGGGATGTGGCCAAAGCCCTCCTCACCAGTTCTCAGTTTATTAAATGATGTACCTTCTTTAAGGAGGAATGCAGAGTGCAGGCGGAGAATAACCGTCAGGTTCAATCCGGGATAACTATTACTTATGCCATGTTAACAGGGACAGGGAAAAGGTGCTCCACTGGCATCTAACAGGCCACAATACCTGCCCCGTACCATGACCAGGTGAGATAGGCAGGACTTGCTGCATGGTACAAACTGGATGATGGGCCACTGAATCCCCCATACCAGGAGTGAGACAAAAAACCTTGTGAGCCTCTAGATGAGTTTGTAGACTGAGTCCAACAGAGTATTAACCACAAGCTGCTGGCAGGGAACCTCCAAGATCAGTTTGTAAAGTTGCTGGTTTGGGAAAGGGTGAATGCAGACCACTGCATGGCCTGCACAGGATTTAGAGAGAGTTCCATGAGCAGATGGGTGGTGGCCTCACAGGATGTGAGAATGCAACAGCACCAGTCCCAATCATAACCTTTAGTTTTACAGGCTCAGACATCTGCAATGACTGAGGCTATTATCCAGGTGCTGGCAGCCCAAGGCCAAAGAACCTGAAAACCATCGGGGAGAGGGACTTGTTTTAAATGCGGGCAGGAGGGGCACTTTAAGAGGGACTGTTCAAAACAATCCCCCCCCTGCCAAATGGCTCAGGGGGTCCAAACCGCCCCCTACACCCTGCCCCAGGTGCAGGAAGGGTACCATTGGAAAAATGATTGTCGATCCAAATTTGATATAAATAGGAAGCTTTAAACTAGGGGAGGGACATCCTCCAGCCCCGTTAACTCAAGGAGGAATCCCCTCTGCTGTGGGGCCCAGGCAGCCTCATGGCAGGTTGACCCAGGCCCATAGGACCGTGACCCTGGAGGAAGGACTCCGCCTTAAAATGACTATTTTCATAGGCGGGAAGCAGTTTCACTGCCTAATTGACACGGGGGAAGATCAGGGAGGAAGAAGTGCCCTTGGACTGGAAGCTTGCGTCTGGACCCCCAATATTGGGGGTAGAGGGCAACTCCCAGACCAAAGAGACAGTTGCCCTTATGAAATGGACTAGCCCAGATGGAGAACAGGGAAAGATATGCCCTTTAGTGGCAAAAAAACTCACTGCCAATTTACTAGGGCAAGACATGCTAAGATAAATGGATGCCGTGGTCACTACAGACCATCAAGCATGCTATGATGATATCCTGGATGGAGAAGAAGCACAAAGGCTTAAACAGGATCTAGGGGATCCGCTCAGGTGCACTCCCAATCCTAAAGGCCCACTGCTTTCGAGTATCTCCCATTAGGTGGAAACCCAGAAGCGCTATCTGGGTGGAGAAGTGGCCATTGACCAAACCCAAACTTGTAGCCCTCCACTTTTTGGTGAAGGAACAGATAAACCTTGGCATGGATGTCCTTTCATTAGTCCTTGGAACACACTCGTATCTGTTATTCAAAAGGCCTTCTGGGACTTGGCGTTTATTCCAAGATCTAAGTAAGGTAAATGAAAGCATGGAGTTAGTAGGAACGCCGCTAAGAGGCATGCCCTGGACTCCCACTCTACCTTCAGAATATACCTTAGTTGTGATTGATATTAAAGATTGTTTTTTTCTATCCCCTGCATCCAGATGACTGTGAGAAATTTGTTTTCTCCATCCCTTCTCTTAATTTTTCCCAGCCTCATCGGAGGTTTGAATGTAAGGTGCTGCCACAGAGAATAGCCAATAGCAGGCCTTGTGCCAATACTCCTGTGCTGGGTTCAGACACCTCCCTTGCCTATGCCTACATGGATGATATAATTCTGGGCCACCAAGACCCGGGCCACCTGGAGGGCCTTCTGGCCCAGGTTCTAGCCATATTAAAAATGGGGGTTTACCATAGCCCTCAATAAAATTCAAAAGGTACCTCCTTTTAAGTTGTTCGTGTCCCACCTTACCTTGACTCAGGCCAGCTCCCTTAAGCCTTTGCTGGACATTCCAGCCATTCTGACCTTATCCCAACTTCAGAGCTTTTTAGAGGAAATAAATCAGCTGTTGGCATGGGTTCCTCTCCCTAAAGATAGTCTTGTGCCTTATTTGCTCTACTAAAAGACAGAATGCCCCAAGAAGTTATTAAATTTCAGACAGCCATCGGCAATATTATTGCAGTTCAAAAAAGCCCTGGATGAAGTTTACCTGAAGCAGTATTCTATTTTTGAGCCCATTTTCCTTTGGTTGTTTGCAGGTGTTACATTGATTTCTGCAGTTTTAACTCAAAGGGGGGAACCATTAGAGTGGGTTCATATTCCCCTGGGGGGAACACCTCAGGTGTACTCTCAGGCAGGCCAACTTGCAGATGCTATGGTCAAGGGAATGACCCAAGCCCAACGGCATTATGGCCTCGACCCTCTCCATTGTTTTTCATTTTCGGATGGTAGACGTTGAGTGGCTCACTCGAGGAATGCTCATCTTGCTCTCTCTGTGGAGGGGTTCCTAGGCCAAATTGACTGCCATTATGGGCCATCCAAATGGACCGTCATGTTAAGGGCGCTTCCCTTCAAAATGCCTTCTCTATTTTCTCCTATGACTCTTCCTGGTGCCCTCCATGTTTTGTCTGATGGAGGTAAAGCAAGCTCTGTGTATGCAGCCTTTGAAGAGCAACAAATACCCCAAGCCAACAAAGATTTCAAACTTGTCAAGGGTCAGCACAATATAAAGAAATGCTGGCCATAATTATGGCCCTTCATGACATTCAAAAACCCTTTAATTTGTATTCGGTTATCCTATATATGATTAACTTGTTCCCCCATATTCCCCAGGCACATAATAAGCTGGATGAAAACCCTATTTCCCCTCTTATGGTTACCCTTAAGGGTCTATTAGAAGGGCGAGGAGCCCCTATTCATATTCAACATTTGAGAGGGCATTCAAAACTTCCTGGGTTTCTATCTCTAGGCAATAATTGGGCAGACCAGTTAGCTACTGGCCCACAAGTATTAACGTTACAAGAGGCTACCTGTTTGCATGATTTCACCCACATTAACTGGAAAGATCTTCAACATAGATTTCCTCAGATTCCTGTAAAGGACCTCAAAAGGATAGTACATACCTGCAAAACATGCCAACCCTTCTTAAAAGTACCCCCGTTACAACCACCAAGGGTAAATCCCAGAGACCTTAATCCTGGCAAACAGACATTACTCATTTCCTAGCCTTTGGTAAGTTTAAATATATCTTTGTCTCTATAGATACCTACTCAGGAGCATGCTGGGCCACAGCACATACAGGAGAAAGAACTAAACATTCACAAGCACATTTTCTTCAATGCTCTGCCACCTTGAGTCTACCAGCACAAGTTAAAACCGATAATGGATCCTGTTTTGTTAGTAAAGCAATGTAAGAGTTTTGTGACAAATGGCACATTAGTCATACTACAGGATTTCCCTATAATCCCCAAGGCCAAGCAATTATAGAAAGAAACCACCAATGTCTTAAGGAGCAATTATTAAAACAAAAAATGGGAATTAGCCCCTATATACAGTTACAGCTTTGTATAGCTTTGTTTACCATTAACATTTTAAGTTTTCCAAAAAGGGCAACTGAATACAGATTTCAAAAGCACTGGGGACAACTAAACCTTAAGCCCCAAGTGAAATTCAGGTAGAAGGACCCCCTGACACAACAATGGAGAGTACCTAATCTGCTAGTTACCATGGGCAGGGGACTTGGATGCATTTTTCCCACAGAGGTGACAGCCTCCATTTGGATCCCTGCCAGGAACCTTAAAGTTTTACCCCTTTCCTCTATACAGGAGGATGCCTAAGTGTAAACTAACAAACAAGGAAAGAAAAATGGCTATGGTGGCAGAGGAGGGAAAGCAAGAAAGATAACTAACCATTCCCAAGGGCAATCAGCCCTTGAGAAGCTCTTGTGTTCTCTAACAATTGCAGATGGCGATACTCCAGCTGTTGGCTCTTCTGACCCACCCAGTCCCAGCAATGGCTATGGAATCCATCAACCTCAATGGGTGACCTGGGCATTGATCAGCACTGGCAATGCAGACATAGCTCCACAGGAGAAGCTGTCCCTTCGACTTGGTGGCTTGACCTTCATTTTGATCACCACCCTATGTCATTTTGTATGGACCATTTAATATTTCTGTAGGAGTTATTTGTTTTAATGCTACCTGCTCTAATATTCCTTTTACAAGCCCCACCTCTGGAATCTGAAATGGCAAAGACTGCTATCCCATCCCTGACTGTTAAAGGAGTGCTAATGACATTGCTTGGCCTGGGAATGCTTTTGCTGATGATTTTTCTACGCCTTCCTTGCATTATATGTGCACTGCAAACCTCTTAATACTTTAGACAGCCAGGCATAAATTTCCCCCAAGAGGAACCGCAGCCAGAGATGGGTAAGAGGGGGTGCCAGTCTGACCAACCTAAGACAGGGCCTTCAGCTTCTTTCTGAAGAAGTTCCCAATGAAGGGTAAGACAGACAAGAAAATCCACCCAACCTAAGTAGGCAAGTTCGATTCTTTAAACAAAGACGCGGTGTTGGGAGCCGGCAGTAAAGCTCAAAGGTCATCCTGACCCCTGTACTCGCTTGAAGGCACAAATCAACTGGCTTACTTGAAAGATACCAGGTGCCCAGGATTGCTTTGCTATGTCTGTAGAGTTTGTTTTAATTTTTCCTTGTTTTTTCTGGACTATAGTAGAATGGCCTGAGAGTGGGGGCCCACAAGGATGCACCGTGTCACATGTGTGGAATTCCCAATACCCAGGCTGCTCCCATGTTCTGAAGAGGACGAGATAATGACTGTTCTATATGCCCCGAAATTAATCAAACTGCTTCAGACATTTCTAACTGTGGTTGGGCTGATGTTTATTACTGTGCTAGTTGGGGATGTGAGGTAATTGGGACTGGCTCTTGTATCACGCACAAGGGCCCTATACTTGTCTGGTGAATCTCGCCCCCCAGACTTGCCTCAAACCCTCTGCATGGCCAATGCTATTCTTATCAATGTAATTCTGTTAGTATAACCTGTACAAAGGAGAGGGAAAGGATAACTAACTGGGGGGTGTATCTGCATTAAAACAAAAAGGGAGAATCTGTGGGGCACACAGGCAGCAAAGATGGCCCTGAGAGGAAGTTGATTGAGCAGAGCCTGATTTGTTTACATTCAGTGTGTAAATAGCTTGTGGAAGCTTAGGTGCATGATAAGGTGTGACCATTACAGAGAATGGTTGGTTCCATTTCCTCTCCTCCCACGCAGTCTTTTGCTTTAAAAAGGTCTTGCTCTGTGTTAATAAACGAGTTCCTTCCTGACTTGACTCCCCTGCATCTGATTGTCTCCTGGGCTAAGGGAGGCTGGGGAACGTGCGAGCAGCCGCACTTAGCTTTCCTCAGACCCTGTCCAGCTTTCGTGGGATGGATGAAGACCCGACAGAAGAGGGCAGGTTTGTGATATCACAGTGTGTTAGTGATATCACCATGGCACTGTGATGTCATAAACTAATTGTGATGCCATATATTTATGAGATCACAATGGTTTTCTGATATCAACCCAAATGCCACATTTGAAATAGAATGAACTAAGAGAATAGTGTCTGTAACATCACAATGACAATTTAATGTCATAATGCTATGAGGTCATTGTAAATTGGTGATGTCATGGTAATGAGGTAATGGTGTCATAATGAATATGTGTTGTCACACTGGTGATTGGGTCACAAAGAGTTTGTGATGTTACAATGGCATATATGAATTAAATTATCTTGTGTTCATAATGAGGATATGAGTACACAAAGGGACTGTGATGTCAAAAGTACCATATGTGTTTTCAAAAGTACTTAGGGGTCATGATAGCTTTATGATACACCATTGTGATGAGGTCACAACAGGTCATTGATGTCATAATGATTTTGTAATATCTCAAACATATGTCCAATTTCAACTGCTAGTATTTCACAATGTATATGCAAGTTCACAGAAGGAGCTTGAAGTCTTAATGGACATGAATTTTTTAAATTGTCATGAGGTCATATTGGGTTTGTGAATACACAATGGAACAGTGATATCACCATGGCAATGTCAACTCACTACATCATGACAAAATATTGTTTTGGTGCCACAATTAGTTGATGATGCTACATTGGTGATGAGGTCACAAAAGATTGGTGATGTTACAGTGTGTTGGGCATGTCACAATGACATGATGGTTCTCAATTGTCTTTAACTTACAATGAGTATATGAGTTCACAAAGGGACTTTGGTTTCTCCAAAATTATGTGTTGTCACAAATATATTGAAATCCTAAAAGGTTTGTGATGTCAGAATTTGTCACAGTGGTTATGAAATCTGGCAGTGTGATATCACCATGGTCATGATGTCACTGGAAATTTGTGATATCAAATGTCATATGTGAAATTTAATGAAGTCAACAAGAGATTATGAGGACAAAAAGGCCTAAGATATTAGAATTGCAGCATGTCACAAAAGTTATGATGACAGGATAGGTTTGTGATGTCACGGTGGGTTATGTGATATTGTGATATGTAGGTTATTATGATATCACAGTGACAATGTGATGTACAAAGGGATTGTAATGTCACAATGGTTTTGAGTTCACGATTTGTTTATGATATCAACCTACAGGCCACATTTTAAATAGAATGAAATCACAGAAAAGGCATTCATAATGTGTCTATGATGTCACAAGGATAAGGTGAAGTTCTAAATCTATCATATCATTTTAGTTTTGTGATTTCACAATGAGCAGATGTTGTCAAAATGACAATGTGTTGTCACAATTGTGAT
Source organism: Dipodomys spectabilis (assembly GCF_019054845.1). NCBI lineage: Eukaryota > Metazoa > Chordata > Mammalia > Rodentia > Heteromyidae > Dipodomys > Dipodomys spectabilis. Next base: position 1,678,751 of record NW_024870849.1, read on the forward strand.
GAACTCGCAAACTGTTTTTGATGTTAAAATGTCCTGTCATTCTCAATTGTCAATATTTCACAGTGGGGATTTGAGTACAAAAAGGGAATGTGATGTCACAAAGCTATGTATTTTTTCGAAGATATAGGAAGTCATAATAGATTTGGGATGTCACAATGTGATCCTGGTGTCAAAACAGCAATGTGATATCACAATGGTTTTGTGATGTCACACTAGTGATGAGGTCTTAATGGGTTAGTTATGTCACAAGTTTGTAATATCACAATTATTTGTCCAATTTTAATTGCTAGTAGACCACCATGAGGACACGGTAAAAACCAGCAGTGCCCCTATAATCCACGGGAACAGATAGTGGTTATGGCCTCTTGGTCTGGACCACCGGAGAGGGGGGTTGCATGCCACTGGAGTGGGCAGGACATGTTGCTGAAGGAGATAGGATGTCAAGCCCCACATGGTGAGCTGCCAAGAAGTGATTGGGCATGAACATTTGGGAAGTGATGATTGAAAACTGTTATGCAGGAAACATATCAGTGGGAGAAGGGCACAGCCTATATATAGGCTGCAGGTTCAGAGCAACAGAAGGGGAGAGAAAAAGGAGAAAGGCCTGGTAGGAAAGAAGTGATGAGACTGCAGGAAGGTAAAGACCTGGGAGGAGAGGAAATTGAGGGAGAGCAGGAGGTGAAGGATGGCAGCTGGCCACCTGGATAGGGCAGGGTAGGACTGTCAAGAGTAGAGCAGCCTGAAGAAAAGAAGGGAACGGTGGAAGGAAAAAATGAAAGACCTGAAATGTAGGACAGGTCTGGAGAGAAGGAGGATGAAGAGAAAGGAAAAAGCCTTGTACTTTGAAGTGTGGAGTTTTGGAGATCATTATTTTGGGGGATGGTTGTTTGTAGACCAGTTAACAAATGGCTGTCCTGCTCTTTGGAGTTGTGAGGGTTCATGGTTGAAGCTGAATTTAGCTCTGGGCATCCAGCCCAGGTCAAGCTAGTCACTTGTTACAAAATTTATGAGGACAAGACAGGTAATGATATCACAATGTCAATATGAGTTCACAAAGGGATTGTAATGTCACAATAGTGATGTGGTCACAATGGGTTTCTGAAATCAAACTATATGCCACATTTGAGATAGAAAGAAATCACAGAATAGGTAATCACATTGTCTCTATGACCTCACAAAGAATATGTGATTTCATAATGCTATGATGTCATTGTCATTTTGGGATGTCACAATGGGCTGATGTTATCCTAACAACAATGTGATGTCACTCTGGAGATGATGTCACAAAGCATTTGTAATGGTACAATGGCATTTCTGATATCAGTGGTCCTTTGCCCACAGAGAATATAATTATCCAAAGGGACTGTGATGTCACAAACACCATGTGCTTTTACAAAGGTGCTTAGAGGTCACAACAGGTTTGGTATGTCACAAGGTGATCGTGATATCACTGTGGAAATATGTCACAATGGGTTTGTGATGTCACAGTGGGGATAAGGTCACACATGGATAGTGATGTCACTATGAATTTGTAGTATCACCATTACATGGTGATATTACTAGATCACAATGAAGATACGAGTTCACATAAGGACCTAGAAGTCAGAAAGGCTATGAATTTTGTAAAATATTATGAGTACATATTAGATTGGTGGAAACGCGATGGGACAGAGATATCCCATTGGCAATATAATGTTTCCATTACATGAGGTAGTATTGTTTTGAAGTCACAAATAGTTGGTAATGCCATATAGGTAATGAGGTCTTATAGATTTGTGATTTCACAATGGGATGGTGATGTCACAATCTCATGCTAGGTGTCTAATCGACAATGAATATATAAGTTCACAAGGGATAATGATGTATCCAAAGGTATATGTTGGCACAAGTGTAATGAGTCTTAACAGGTTTGTGATGTCACAATGTGACTCAATGTTCATGACATCTGGCAATGTGATGTCACAGTGGTCATGATGTCATAGTAAATTTCTGATATCACATGTCATACCTGATGTATTATGAATTAAACAATTTATGAGCTGAGAGAGGCCAGAGATCACACTGGCAGCATGTCAAAACATTTATGAGGATAGGACAGTTTTGTGATATCACAGTGGGTTAGTGATATCATAATGGCAATGTGGTATCACCAAGGTATTGTGATGTCACAATGGTTATGTTGTCACAATCTATTTCTGATATCAACCCACCTGCCACATTTGAAATAGAATGAAATCACAGAATAGGCATTCCAATGTATCTGTGACATCTCAATGACCATGTGATGTCATAATGCTATGAAATCATTGTTGTTTTATGATGTCACAATGGGCTGATGGTGTCATAATGACAATGTGATGTTACACTGGTGATGATGTCAAAAAGGTTTTGCAATGTTAAAATGGCATGTCTGATCTCAATTAGCTCAAAATGATATGGGTACACAAAGGGCCTTTGATGACACAAAAGCCATGTTTTCAAAGCTTCTGAGGTCATAATAGGTTTGGGATATCACAATATGATCATGGTGGTACAATGGCAATGTGATATCACAATGAGTTTTTGATGTCACTGCAGTGATGAGGTCACAATGTGTTAGTGATGTCTCATCAAGTTTTAATATAACAATGACATATTCAACTTCAATTTCTTCTAATTCACTATGAGGATACTGTAATAACCAGTGTTGGCAGAATTATCTGTAGCAGCACATAATCATTGTAAATTCTTGGCCTGGACCACGGGAGAATGTAGAGAATGCCGCCAAAGGTGGAGGTGTCAAGCCTCACATGGTGAGCTGTCAAGAAGTGATTGAGCATTGGGCAGACTGGGAAGAGACGGTTAAAAATTGTTAGGCAGGAGACCCATTGGAGTGAGGAGGGGTACAAACTATATATAGGTTGCATTTTCAGAGCATGGAAAGGGGGGATAAAAATGGGAGCTACCCGGATGGAAGAAAGTGATGAGACAGCAAGAAGGAAAAAACCTGAGAAGAGAGGAAGATGAGGGAGAGCAGAAGGTTGGCAAGTGGTCAGTGGGGCAGAGTAGGGCAGGCCTGTGGAGAGTAGAGAGACATCAAGAGAAGAAGGAAGTGGTGGAAGGGAAAAGGGAAAGACCAGGAAGTATGAACAGTTCTGTATTGAAGGAGGGAGGAATGAAAAAGTAAAAAGCCTTGCCCATTGAGGTTTGGAGATTTGGAGATCATAATTTTAGGCTGTTGGTTTGCAGACCAATTAAGAAAGGGTGGGGCTTCCCATTGGAGGTCTGAGATTTGGTGGTCAAGGCTGCTCTTGAACCTGGGTATCCAATCCAGGATAAGGTAATCTCAGTCCCCTTTCTATTGTAAATTGTTTTATTATATTAAATGTGACTACATGGTTTGTCTCCTTGCCTTAGAGGTCATAAGTACACGAGTTCACAGAAAGAGCTTGAAGTCTCAAAGGCCACGAATATTCTAAGATGTGATGTGGCCATATAGGTTTGTAAAAGCACAATGGGACAGTGATATCACAACGGCAATACCACAATATCATGTCAAAATAATGCTTTGATACCACAATTAGTTGTTGATGCCATTCTCGTGATGAGGTCACAATAAGTTTGTGATGTCACAATGGGTTCATGATGTCAGAGTGGCATGGCAGATCTCAAATCTCATTAATTGGCAATGAATATATGAGTTCAAAAAGGGACTGTAATGTCTCCAAAGGCATGTGTTGTCACAAATGTGATGCCGTTCTCACAGGTTTGTGATGTCACAATGTGACAAAATGGTCATGATAACTGGCAGTATGATGTCACAGGGGATTTCTTTGTTTTTATTTTTTTAAATAAGTTATTTTTATTGTTAAAATACTGTACAGAGGGGTTACAATCACATGACTAAGGTAATGAGTACATTTCTTTTTTTTTTTTTTTTTTTTTGGGTCCAGTCGTGGGGCCTGAACTCTGGGCCTGGGCGCTGTCCCTCAGTTCTTCAGCTCAAGGCTAGCGCTCTACCACTTGAGCCACAGCACCATTTCTGGCTTTTTTCTTTTTGCTTATGTGGTGCTGAGGAATCGAACCCAGGGCCTCAGGCATGCAAGACAAGCACTCTACCACTGAGCCACCTTCCCAGCCCCCATGAGTACATTTCTTATCAAGCATTGTTGCCTCCGCATTTGTTTATCCCCTATCATCCCTTCCCTTCCATCTCCACAACTACTTGGCTCTTAACAAGGTGCTGACAAGGACTGTTGACAGAAGCAGCAAGTCACTCTTATGGTTCCAAAGCAGCACGGGTACTTACTCCTGGTCCAGGCTTCATGGGACAAGCCTGTTTTTTTGGCAAGGCCAATTTTCTCCTACTTTAGCTACACAAAATAAATACTCTTTGTACAATTTCTATCTGGGAATAGTTCAAAGTAGATTCCTTTTTAAAAATACATCATGGCCAGGTGCTGGTGACTCAGGATTGTAATCCTAGCTACAAAGAGAGGCTGAGATCTGAGGATTGATGTTCCTGCCTGGTCAGGAAAGTCTATAAGTCTCTTATCTCCAATTAACACCCAAAAGCCAGAAGTAGAGCAGTGGCTCAAGTGGTAGAGTATTGGCCTTGAGGGAAAAAGCTTAAGGACAGCACTTAGGCCTTGAGTTCAAGCCCCAGTACTGGCAAAAAAAAAAAAAAAAAATATATATATATATATATATATATATATTTATATATATGCATATATGTATATAAATATATTTAATACATTTATGAGATATCTTTTAATATAAGTATACATTATATGTATAAATATATTTATAATCTATATTATATGTACATGTGTGCAATCAAGGGTATAGTATAAATATAAACAACATTCTTCCCTATTCGACTACCAAGCCTCTGACCATGGATGGAATTGAAAAGTTTTAGGTTGTGCCTAAAACTTTTGTTGTCCTGACTAAAACAGCATCCTTCTTGATTTCTCTATAATTCTAATTGTTGGATAATATTTCCTCATATGGAGACAGTTTTTAGTCTTTAATGGGAAGGAAAGACAGTTCATTGTCAGAGATTTTTGGATTGTTTTTTCCTTGAGGGGCTAAAACTAGTTCTCTTGATAATTATTTTCCCCTTTATCCCAGCCTAAAGTTCCTTGATGAGTTCAACTCATATTCAATTTCTACTTCTCTATGATTATTTCTAGTTGGGACTATAATTCAATGAGGTCTGGACAATATTTTCTTATCTCTTCCCTCTTTCAACTATTTGTTACTCGTACTGCATCTCCAATAATTACTTTTGAGATTCATGCACTTTTTATTAATCTATTTTTTGTGAACACACTGTACAGAGGGGTTACAATTACATGGGCAGGTTAATGCGTACATTTCTTATCAAGCATTGCAGCCTCCTCCTTTGTTTACCCTTCACATCCCTTCCCAGCCTCCCCCCCACCCGATCCTCCCCGCTTCCTCCCCCCCCCCCCCCCCCCCCCCCGCCACCAACATTGTAAAGCTCCTTTTCGACATGACCACTTGTACTTCTCATTGTTGCAACAGGTCCACCTGTATCCTTAAACGACTTGTTTTTCCCCATCTCCTCTACAAGTTATACTGACATCAAATATAGTAAAAGCAGGGGTTATACTGTGGGGGAGGGACATACAAAGCTACAAAAAGATAATCTTATAAATGCATTAGAAACAAATGCATGAAAGGAAAAAAAAACATTAAAATACATTAAAAAAACATTAAGGATTCATTTTCCTAACATCACATAATCTGACCTTTTCCGCTTGACTCAGACATATACTAGATATTGCAAATAAGGGAAACCATGGCACCTATGTTTTTTGGGCCTGGCTTACTTCACTTAATATAATTTTTTCCAAGGTTTTCCATCTCCTAACAAATGGGGCAATGTCATTCTTTCTGATGGAGGCATAGAATTCCATTGTGTATATATACAACATTTTCTTGATCCTTTCACCTACTGAGGGGCATCTGGGCTGGATCCATATCTTAGCTATGGTAAATAATGCTGCAATAAACATAGTTGTGCTGGTAGCTTTAGTGTGGTCATGTTTGTAAACATTTGGGTAAATGCCCAAAGTGGGATTGCTGGGTCATAGGGGAGCTCTATGTCGAGTCTTTTGAGGAACTTCCATACTGCTTTCCAAGTGGTTGAACAAGTTTACATTCCCACCAACAATGAAGTAAAGTTCCCTTCTGTCCACATCCCCTCCAGCATCTGTTGTTGTTAGAGTTCTTGATTTTTTCCATTCTAAATGGAGTGAAGTGGTATCTCAATGTTGTTTTGATTTGCATTTCTTTTATGGCTAGGGATGTTGAGCATTTCTTCATGTGTCTATTGGCCATCCTTCTTCTTCAGAGAAGTTTTTCTTTAAGTCTTTAGCCCACTTATTTATTGGGCAGTTGTTTCTTTGAGGATTTGTTGTTGGAGGATTTAATGTTTTGAGTTCCAAGTATATTTTAGATATGAGACCCTTGTCTGTTGTATGGCTAGTGAAGATGTTCTCCCAATATGTGGGCTTTCTATTGATCTTGCTATCTATGTCCTTTGCCAATCAGAAGCTCTGCAACTTCATGCAATCCCACTTGTCCAACCTTTCTTTCATTTGTTGTGTTTCCAGGTCTCTATTCAGAAAATTTCGGCCTGAGCCAAGGAGACCGAGGATTTCTCCTATTCCATCCTGTAATGTTTTCAGAGTGACTGCTTTGACTTTGAGATGTTTGATCCATTTGGAGTTGATTCTGGTGCAGGGTGATATATAAGGATCTAGCTTTAGTTTCCTACAAGAAGTTAACCTATTTTACCAGCACCATTTACTGAAGAGGCTATCTTTCTTCCATTCTATTGTTTTAGCTCCCTTATCGAAGATTATATGGCTATAGGTCTATAGGTTTATTTCTGGGTTTTCAATTCTATTCCATTGGTCCTGAGGTCTGTTCTTATGCCAATACCAAGCTGTTTTGATTACTATGGCTTTATAGTAGAGTTTGAAATTTGTTACTGATATTCCTCCAGCAGTGTTCTTTCCGTTGAGGAGCGTTTTTGCTATTCGTGGTCTTTTATTGTTCCATATGAATTTTTGGATTGCCTCTTCTATTTTCTTGAAGAATGAAGTTGGAATTTTGATAGGTGTCACATTGAATTTGGAGATAGCCTTGGGAAGTATTGCCATTTTCACGATGTTATTCTTTCCAATCCAGGAGCATGGGAGGTTTTGCCATTTTTTAAGTTCTGTGTTGATTTCCTTATTCAAGATTTTAAAGTTTTCATCATAGAGGTCCTTCACATCTTTGGTTAAGTTAATTCCTACGTATTTTATTTTTTGTAGGGCTATTACAAATGGAGTTGCTTTCCTAATTTCAGCCACACTTTTCTCATTGTTGGCATACAGAAAAGCCATTGATTTTTTGGGGGGGGTTAATTTATCCCCTGCTATTTTGCCAAAGTTTTGAATCAGCTTGAGTAATTTGGGAGGGGAGTCTATGGGATTTTTTAAATACATGATCATGTCGTCTGCAAAGAGGGAGGGTTTTATTTCTTCTTTCCCTATTTCGATCCCCTTTATGTCTGCATCTTGTCTTATTGCTGTAGCTAGGCATGCTAATACTAGATTGAAGAGAAGTGGAGCCAGTGGACATCCTTGTCTTGTTCTTGAGTTAAGAGGAAATGGCTTGAGTTTTTCACCATTAAGTATAATGCTGGCTGGAGATTTGTCATATACAGCCTTTATTGTATTGAGGAATGTTCCTAATTTTTCCAAAACCTTCATCATAAAGGGGTGTTGGATCTCTTCGAATGCTTTTTGTGCATCTATTGAGATAACCATGTGGTTCTTATCCTTGCACCTGTTGGTGTGATGAATAATATTAATTGATTTGCGTATATTGAACCAGCTTTGCATCCCTGAAATGAATCCTGTTTGATTGTGGTGTATGATTTTTTGGATCAATTGTTGAGGTTGATTGGCCAAAATTTTGTTGAGAAGTTTTGCATCAATGTTCATCAAAGAAATGTGTCTGTAGTTCTCTTTCTTTGATGAGTCCCTGCCTGGTTTTGGGATGAGAGTAATGATGGCTTCATAGAATTTGTTCAGTAGTGAACTTTCTCTTGCAATTTCATTGAAGAGTTGGAGGAGTATTGGTGTGATCTCTCATTTGAAGGCCTTGTAAAATTCCGCTGTAAAACCATATGGTCCTGGACTTTCTTAGCTGGGAGGTCTCTTATTGCTGTTTCTTCAGTGCTTGATATGGGCCTGTTAAGATGGTTTAACTCATCTTGGTTTAGTTTTGGCATGTCAATATTTGTTAGGAAAAGGCCCATTTCTGTCAAGTTCTCAAACTTATTAGCATAAATTTTTGAGAAGTATTCCCTTATAATTTTCTGAATCTTGGTTGTTTCCATGGTGATGTTTCCATTCTCATCTCTGAGTTTATTAATTTGGTTGTGTTCTCTTCTTTTTCTGATAAGATTTGCTAAGGGTCTGTCAATTTTGTTAAGTTTTTCGAAGACCCAACTCTTTGTTTGTTGAATTTTTCTATAGTTTTTTTATTCTAATTCATTTAATTCTGATTTAATTTTAATTATTTCTTACTGTCTAATGGATTGGGGTTTAACTTGCTGCTCTTTATCAAGGAGGTTTAGATGTGTCATTAAATTGTTGGTTTCAGATCTCTCCAAATTGTTGATGTAGGAGCTCAGAGCTATAAACTTGCCTCTGAGTACAGCCTTTGCTGTGTCCCAGAGGAGCTGGTAATTTGTGTGTTCATTTTTGTTGAATAGTATGAACATTTGAATTTCCTTTCTAATCTCTTCCTTGACTCACTCATGATTCAGCAGTGTGTTGTTCAGCCTACATATGATACCGGACTTTCTTCGGTGGCTTTTGGTGTTGAGTTCTAATTTTATTCCCTTGTGGTCAGAGAGAATGCAAGGTATAACTTCAAAGTTTTTGAATTTAGACAAGTTTTCTTTGTGGCCTAAAATGTGGTCTATTTTAGAAAATGTTCCATGTGCTGCTGAGAAAAACGTGTATTCTGATGCTGCTGGGTGAAATGTTCGGTAGATGTCTGTTAAGTCTTGTTGATCTATGCAGCTGTTTAGTTCTGTGTTTTCTCTTTGAGTTTTTGCCAAGTTGATCTATCTAGTGTGGAGAGTGATGTGTTAAAATCCCCAACAACTAATGTCTTTGGATCTATATGGGATTTGAGGGAAAGTAGTGTTTCTTTGATAAATTTGGGTGCTCCATTGTTTGGTGAATAGATATTTAGAATTGTAATATCCTCCTGAAAGAGAGATCCCTTAATTAGTATGTAGCGACCTTCTTTATCTCTTCTCACAAATTTTAATTTGAAGTCTATTTTATCTGATATTAGTATTGCAACTCCCGTCTGTTTATCGGGGCCATTTGCTTGGTAGATTTTGTTCCAGCCTTTAACATTGAAAATGTGTTTGTGTTAAGGGCAAGATGTGACTCCTGAAGGCAGCAGATAGAAGGATCTTGTTTTTTAATCCAACTAGACAGTCTATGTCGCTTAATTGGAGAGTTCAGTCCGTTAATGTTCAGAGATAGGACTGAGATGTAATTGGGAGTTCCTGCCATGTTATCCACCTTCTTGGGGGCTGAGAAAACTGGGTTCCTCCTATGGTTCTTGGATTCTCAGTTTGGGTGCAGTTTCTTGGCCTTTATTGTGGTCTTGTTGGTTTTCTATGTGACATCTTTAAGAATCTTTTGTAGGGCTGGTTTGGTGGAGATGTATTATTTCAATTTTTCTTTGCTATGGAAGGTTTTTATTTGGCCTTCAGTTATGAAGGAGAGTTTAGCTGGGTACAGTATTCTTGGTTGATAGTTTTTTGTTTTTAGGGCATGACATACATCATTCCAGGCTCTTCTTGCTTTGATTGTCTCTGCTGAGAAATCTGAGGTGATTCTATTTGGTTTCCCTTTATGGGTGATTAATCTTTTCTCCTTGACAGTTTTAATATATTGCGAGAAGGGGAGGGACATAGAGGAAATGTGAAAAACTTAAAAATAAAAATGCTTAAAATATTATATATGTATAAAGAGGTAGTACTGCTATTAAGGAATTTAAGTCTCAGAGGTTTCGAATTGAGTGATAAATTTGTGGATTAAGTGTGTACACAATGGGGGATAGTGTCTACTAGTTTACTACAGTTTTATCTGAGGATGTGCAGGACAAGAGTTAAGTCAAAAAAAGAAGAACAAAAGATAGGAAAAGGTGAAAACGATAAGAAAGGAAGAAAAAAAGATCAGAAGTTCAGTCGAGCTAAACAAAAAACAAAAAGATAATTAAAAAAGAAAAAAAAGAGAAAGAAGACAAAAAAAGAAAGAAAAATGCACATTCATGTATCCCTAAAATAAAAATTATAAGAGGAAAAAATAAGTTACTGGAAAACAATTGTTTTTCAAAAAAGGCAAAAATTAAAGATTAAAAAAAGTTTTAGAAAAGAAAAAATTTTTTATATAAGGGAAGAAGAAGAAGAAGAAGAAGAAAGAAAGAAGAAGAAGAAGAAGAAGAAGAAGAAGAAGAAGAAGAAGAAGAAGAAGAAGAAGAAGAAGAAGAAGAAGAAGAAGAAGAAGAAGAAGAAGAAGAAGAAGAAGAAGAAGAAGAAGAAGAAGAAGAAAGAAGAAGAAGAAGAAGAAGAAGAAGAAGAAGAAGAAGAAGAAGAAGAAGAAGAAGAAGAAGAAGAAGAAGAAGAAGAAGAAGAAGAAGAAAAGTTCTTTGATTTTTTTTTTTGGGAGGGGTGGGGAAAATCCTGTATCTCCCTTGTGTCTGTAACCAGCCTCTTGTTTGAGGCTCTGGTCTGCTTGTGGTCCTGTGGCTTGGTTGGTTTCTTAAGTCAGTTTGTTCGAACAGGCAGAAAAATGCTCTGCTTTATCCAGGTTTTTGACATCCTCCTCCAAGGTTAGTTTAATGGGAGGCTGATCTGCTTTGAGAATCACAAAAGAGGGGGATGCAGTGATGGGGCTAGGTTCTGGGTAGAGTTGAGGCCTTTCAACAAATAGTAGCTTTTCCCTGGGGTTATTTTGTGAAAAACTCACACAGCCCAGCCTGGAGCCATTCTCAGGGTTTCTGTTTACTGAATTTCAATTGATTGTCTAGGCTGCTAGAGGGAGGGGCAGCCTCTGGCTCTGATTACCCAGTGAAGAAAGCCACTCCTAGGGCTGGTGCCCAAGCTGTGTGACTTTTCCCTGGGTGGAGCTGAGTCTGGCAGGTCAGTTAAGTTCTTGTGATCAGCTAAATGACTCATTTTATTCCAAGGCCTGAGTTGGAGCTAGCAGCTCAGCCGAGCTTTGTTGGTATCCAAGACGGGGATCTCCGGTACTGACGGGGGAGGGGTGGCCTTCCTTCCTCTGCTCCCTGAGGAGTGAGGACATCAGGCTTCTACTCATGCCGAGTCTTGGTTCCTGGGTCGTCTCTGGTCTGTGAACTGCAGGATGAAGATGTCTGCTCCTTGTCGGTTCTTGCTGGTGTTGAGTAGAATCCGCTAGCCTGCTGTGTCTGGCTCCTTCGTCCCGGACTCTCTGTGGCTCAGGTATGGTGCCCTGCAGTCGCTGCCGCCACCGCTGCCACCGCCGAGGCGGCTGCTGGCAAGCGCTCTGATGTGTCTCCTTGCCTGGATTTTACCTCTCTGCTGTCTCTCTGTTCTGTGATGGCACCCTTGGTGTGATTCTCTGGCTTAGGACTGTTCACTGGAACTCTAAAACTGCTTTCTATGCGAGAGCTTGTTCAGATTCCAGCTTCTCCTCTGCCATCTTCCTGGAACTCCTTCTTTTTCTTTTTTTCCCTCTCTCTACTATCATTCTGTCCAGTGCATTTCCCTCTTTGAGATTAGGATATGTTTAATTCCACTCTCCCTCACCTTCCCAAATCCCTCTAATCCTATTTTCCCCATATTTTTCCTAAACTTAATAATTTCTGGTTGTCAAATTCTCCTTTGCTGTTCTTAGGCCATTAAGACATAGTTGTTTGATGTTCAATAGATTGTATCTCTTGAACCAGATTGTATCTGCAGATTTTGGACTATGCAACTACGGACTTTGGTTGATGTTTACCTTAAAATAGTGTTCTAGCACAAAACTGGTTTTATTCTCATCCCAAATAGGCAGAACAAGCAGGAAAAACACAAGAAAAATGGCAGGGATCTCAACTCCTACTCATGACAATCAGGGGACAGAACAGATAATGAATAATCCAGAGGAGAGTTCCCAAAAAGCTCTATAAACACTACAGTTAAACAGGGTAAATAAAAAGAGTGAAAACTTGCAAAGGTCTCAGTGTGAGCATGATAGGGAGAGAGAGGAGCCAAACCAAAGTTCAATACAAGAGTCCTTGAGTGTGAGAAGCTACTCAAAGATTGATACAGGAATTGCGTGAGCAGATTGAGAACACTCAAAAAGAAAAAAAGGAATTGCGTGAGCAGGTTGAGATGAGTCAAAGAGATAGACAGGAATTGCATGAGCTGGCTTAGAACAGACAAAGAAAAAGGAGTGTCATGAACAGGCTGAGAACACTCAAAGACAACTACAGCAAATGTGTGAACATGAGGATGCAAATCAAAGAGAATTTCAGGAACTGAGAGATCGGGATGAGAATGGACAAAGATCAAAGGAGGCATTCATGGAATCCATAAACAGAGATCTGAAAGACATCAGTGAGACTGCAAAGGGAAAGTTCAGTAGAACCCAACAGAAGGAATGGGAGTGGAAGCAATCCATAACCAATCAACTCAGTGATTTGAGAATAAACATTGAACACCAAATTAAGGAAGTAAAGAAGTCCTTACAAGATCTAAAACAAAGTTCCAACAAAGAATTTGAAGCCCTCAAAGCCAATTAATTAGAAGGAAAAGAAATAAAAAACAAAGTAGAAAGTCTTGAGAGTAGGTTAGACCATGCAGAAGATCGAATCTCGGGGATTGAAGACAGCCTAGATATTATAGATAAAGAACATACAACCATCCAAGACAAATCCAAGAAATATGATAGATCTATTCAACACTTAGAAGATACCATCAGAAGGCCTAATCTGAGGATAATGAGGGTAGAGGAGAACCTAGAGACAGAAGTTAATGGTCTAGGAAATTTGTTTAACAGGATCCTAGCAGAGAACTTCCCAAACATGCAAAGAGAGGCCTATTCAGATACAAGAAGCTTTTAGAACTCCAAATTCACCAGACCAGAAAAGGACATCCCATGGTCACATTATAATCCATACAGGATCAATTCAGGCCAAGGAAATGTTCCTTAAAGCTGTCAAGGAGAAAAAAAATCAATCACCAATAAAGGGATTAGAATCACCTAAGATTTCTCAGCAGAGACAACCAAGAATACTGTACCCAGCTAAACTCTCTTTCATTATGGAAGGTAAAATAAAAATGGTCCATAGCAACGAAAAATTAGAACAATATATCTCCACCAAACCAGCCCTACAAAAGATTCTTAAAAGTGTCCTACACATAGAAATCCAACAAGACCACAATAAAGGCCAAGAAACCACACACAAACTGAGATTGGATTCAAACTGAGAATCCAAGAACAATAGGAAGTACACAATAGCTGCAGCCCCAAAGAAGGTGGATGAAATGGCAGGAACTCCCAAATACCTCTCACTCCTATTTCTCAACATTAACGGACTTCACTCTCTAATCAAGTGACATAGACTGTCCTCAGTACCACATAAGCAAAAAGAAAAAAGCCAGAAGTGGCACTGTGGCTCAAGTGGTAGAGCGCTAGCCTTGAGCTGAAGAGCTGAGGGACAGCACCCATGCCCAGAGTTCAGGCCCCACTACTGGACCCCCCCCCAAAAAAGAGCAAGATTCTTCTATCTGCTGTCTTCAGGAGTCACATCTTGCCCATAAAAGCAAACACATTTTCAGTGTGAAAGGCTGGAAGAAATCTACCAAACAAACGACCCCCATAAACAGGCTGGAGTTGCAATCCTAATACCAGATAAAATAGACTTCAAAGTATAATTAGTGAAAACAGATAAAGAAGGTTACTACATACTAATTAAGGGATCTCTCCTTCAGGAGGATATTACAATTCTAAATATGTATTTGCCAAACAAAGTACCACCCAAATTTATCCAAGAAACACTACTTTATCACAAATCTCATATATATCCAAAGATATTAATTATCAGATATTTTAAAACACCACTATCCCCACTAGATAGATCAACATGGCAAAAACTCAACAGAGAAAGTGCAGACCTAAACAACTGCATAGATCAACAAGTTTTCAGAGACATCTACCAAATATTTCATCCAGCAGCATCAGAATACATGTTCTTCTCAGCAGCACATGAAACATTTTCCAAAATAGACCACATTTTAGTCACAAAGCAAACTTGTCCAAATTCAGAAACATTGAAGTCATAAAATGCATTCTCTTAGAACACAAGGAAATAAGATTAGAACTAAACACCAAAAGCCACCAAAGAAAATCATGTAACACATGGAGGCTGAACTACACTCTATTTAATCACCAGTGGGTCATAGAAGAGATTAGGAACGAAATTAAAGTGTTCATGATATTCAACAAAAATGAGCACACAAACTACCACCTCCTCTGGGACACAGAAAAGGCAGTATTCAGAGGCAAGTTTATACCTCTTAGTTCCTACATCAACAAATTGGAGACATCTGAAACCTACAATTTAATGAGACAGCTGAGCTTCCTTGAAAAAGAGCAGCAAGCTAACCCCCAATTCAGTAGACATACAGAAATAATTAAAATTAAATCAGAATTAAATGAATTAGAATCCAAAAGAACCATAGAAAGAATCAACAAAACAAAGAGTTGGTTCTTCAAAAAAAATAACAAAATTGACAGACCCTTAGCAAATCTTATCAGAAAAAGAAGAGAACACATCCAAATAAATAAGAACAGAGATAAGAATGGAAACATCACCACAAAAACAACCAAGATTCAGAACATTATAGGGGAACACTTCTCAAAACTTTATGTTAATATGTTTGAGAACTTGGCAGAAATGGAACTTTTCCGAGCAAATATCGACATGCCAAAACTAAACCAAGATGGGTTATACCATCTTAACAGGTCCATATCAAGCATTGAAATAGAAACAGTAATAAGAGACCTCCCATCTAAGAAAAGCCCAGGACCAGTGGAATTCTACAAAGCCTTCAAATAGAACTCACAAAATACTCCTTCAACTCTTCAAAGAAATTGAAAGAGAGAGTGCACTACCAAATTCATTCTATGAAGCTATAATAACCCTCATCTCCAAACCAGGCAGGGACTCATCAAATAAAGAGAACTATAGACCCATATCTTTGATGAACATTGATGAAAAACTTTTCAACAAAATTTTCGCCAATCGACTTCAACAATTCAACAAAAATCATACACCACGATCAAACAAGATTCATTTCAAGGATGCAAAGCTGGTTCAATATACACAAATCAGTTAACATAATTCATTACATCAAGAAGACCAAGGATAAGAACCACATGGTTATCTCAATAGATACAGAAAAAGCATTTGACAAGATCCAACACCCCTTTATGTTGAATGTTCTGGAAAAACTAGGAATCCATGTAACCTTCCTCAATATTATAAAGGCTGCATATGACAAACCTACAGCCAGTATTATACTCAATGGTGAAAAACTAAACCCATTTCCTCTAAACTCAGGAATGAGACTAGGATGCCCACTCTCTCCACAGCTCTTCAATATAGTATTAAGATGCTCAGCTACAGCAATAAGACAAGATGCAAACATAAAGGGGATCCAAATAGGGAAAGAAGTAAAACTTTCCCTCTTTGAAGATGAAATGATCTTGTATTTAAAGAATCCCACAGATTCCACTCCCAAATTACTCAAAGTGATTCAAAACTTTGGCAAAGTAGCAGAGTATAAAATTAACCCTCAAAAATAAATGGCTTTTCTACATGCCAGTAATGAGAAAAGTGTGGGTGAAATCAGGAAAGCAACTCCATTCGTAATACTCCCCCCAAAAATAAAACACCTAGGAATTAACTTAACCAAAGAAGAGAAGGACCTCTATGATGAAAACTGTAAAACCTGAAAAAAGAAAATCAAAACAGAACTTAGACACTGGCAAAAACTCCCATGCTTCTGGATTGGAACGATCAATATCATGAAAATGGCAATACTTCCCAAGGCTATCTACAAATTTACTGCAATACCTACCAATATTCCAACCTCATTCTTCAAGGAAATAGAAGAGGTAATCCAAAAATTCATATGGAACAATAAAAGACCACGAATAACAAAAACGATCCTTAACAGAAATAACAGTGCTGGAGGAATTTCAATACCAAATTTCAAACTATACTACAAAGCTATAGTAATCAAAATAGCTTGGTACTGGCACAAGAACAGACCTCAGGACCAATGGAATAGAATTGAAAACCAGAGATGAACCTACAGACCTATATCCATATAATCTTTGATAAGGGACCTAAAAATAGAAGGGAAGAAAGACAGCTTCTTCAGTAAATCGTGCTGGAAAAATTGATTAACTATTTGTAGAAAATTATAGCTAGATCCATATATATCACCTTGCACCAGAATCAACTCCAAATGGATCAAAGACCTCAGAGTCAAAGCAGACACTCTGAATACATTACAGGATGGAATAGGAGAAACCCTAGGTCTCTTTGGCACAGGCCAAAATTTTCTTAATATAGACCTATAAACACAAGAAATCAAAGACAGGTTGGACAAATGGCATTGCATGAAATTGCAGAGCTTCCGCATTGCAAAGGACATAGCTTGCAAGATCAATAGAAAGCCCAGGGATTGAGAGAAGATCTTCACTAGCCATACAACGGATAAGGGTTTCATATCTAAAATATACCTAAAACTTAAAAAATTAAAACTCTCAACAACAAATCCTCAAAGAAACAACTGCCCAATAAATAAGTGGGCTAAAGACTTAAAGAGAAACTTCTCTGAAGTGCAGAGAAGCATGGCCAATAGACACATGAAGAAATGCTCAACCTCTCTAGCCATAAAAGAAATGCAAATCAAAACAACATTGAGATACTACCTCACCCCACTTAGAATGGCTGTAATTAAGAACTCTAATAACAACAAATGCTTGAGGGGATGCATACAGAAGGTAACCTTACTTCATTGTTGGTGGGAGTGTAAACTTGTTCAACCACTTTGGAAAGCAGTATGGAGGTTCCTAAAAGACTCCACATACAGCTCCCCTATGACCCAGCAATCCCACTTTTGGGAATTTTCCCAAATGTTTACAAACAAGACCACACTAAAGCTACCAGCACGACTATGTTTATTGCAGCTTTATTTACCATAGCTAAGATGGAACCAACCCAGATGCCCCTCAGTAGATGAATGGATCAAGAAAATGTGATATTTAAAGAAGTTTGAGAACTTGGCAGAAATGGACCTTTTCCTAGCAAATATTGACATGCCAAAACTAAAGCAAGATGAGTTAAACCATCTTAACAGGCCAATATCAAGCATTGAAGAGACAGCAATAAGAGACCTCTCAGATAAGAAAAGTCCAGGACCAGATGGTTTTACAGTGGAATTCTACAAGGCCTTCAAAGCTGAGCACACCCCATTACTCCTCCAACTCTTCAATGAAATTGAAAGAGAAAGTTCACTCCCGAATACATTCTATGAAGCCATCATAACCCTCATCCCAAAACCAGGCAGGGACTCATCAAAGAAAGAGAACTATAGACCCATTCATTTGATGAACGTTGATGCAAAACTTCTCAAAAAAATTTTGGCCAATCGACTTCAAAGATTCATCCAAAAAATCACACACCATGATCAAACAGGATTCATTTCAGGGATGCAAAGCTGGTTCAATATGAGCAAATCAATTAATATTATCAACAGTAGCAAGGATAAGAACCACATGGTTATCTCAATAGATGCAGAAAAAGCATTCAACAAGATCCAACACCCCTTTATGATGAAGGTTTTGGAAAAATTAGGAATCCAGTGAACATTCCTCAATACAATAAAGGCTGTATATGACAAACCTACAGCCAGCATTATACTTAATGGTGAAAAACTCAAGCCATTTCCTCTTAACTCAGGAACAAGACAAGGATGTCCACTCTCTCCAATTCTCTTCAACCTAGTATTTGAATGCCTAGCAACAGCAATAAGACAAGATGAAGACATTAAGGGGATCCAAATAGGGAAAGAAGAAATAAAACTCTCCCTCTTTGCAGATGACATGATCTTGTACTTAAAGAATCCCATAGACTCCACTCTCAAATTACTCAAACTGATTCAAACTTTGGAAAGTAGAAGGGTATAAAATTAACCCTCAAAAATCAATGGCTTTTCTGTATGCCAACAATGAGAAAAGTGTGGCTGAAATTAGGAAAGCAACTCCATTTGTAATAGCCCTACAAAAAATAAAATACCTAGGAATTAACTTAACCAAAGAAGTGAAGGACTCTATGATGAAAACTTTAAAAACTTGAAAAAGGAAATCAAAACACAACTTAGAAAATGGGAAAAACTCCCATGCTCCTAGATTGGAAAAATTAACATCATGAAAATGACAATACTTCCCAAGGCTATCTACAAATTTAATGCGATACCTATCAAAATTCCACCCTCATTCTTCAAGGAAATAGAAGAGGCAATCCAAAAATTCATATGGAACAATAAAAGACCACGAATAGCAAAAACGCTCCTCAATGGAAACAACACTGCTGGACGAATATCAGTACCAAATTTCAAACTCTACTATAAAGCCATAGTAATCAAAACATCTTGGTACTGGCAGAAGAACAGACCTCAGGATCAATGGAATAGAATTTAAAACCCAGAAATGTACCGACAGACCTATAGCCAGCTAATCTTTGATAAGGGTGCTAAACCAATAGAATGGAAGAAAGACAGCCTCTTCAGTAAATGGTGCTGGTAAAATTGGTTAACTACTTGTATAAAACTAAAGCTAGATCCTTATATATCACCCTGCACCAGAATCAACTCCAAATGGATCAAAGATCTCGAAGTCAAAGCAGACACTCTGAAAACATTACAGGATGGAATAGGAGAAACCCTAAGTCTCCTTGGTGCGGGCCAAAATTTTCTTAATAGAGACCCGAAAACACAACAAATCAAAGATTGGTTCGACAATTGGGATTTCATGAAGGTGCAGATCTTCTACATGGCAAAGGACATAGCTAGCAAGATCAATAGAAAGCCCACATATTGGGAGAAGATCTTCAATAGCCATACAACAGACAATGGTCTCATATCTAAAATATACTTGGAACTCAATAAATTAAATCCCCCAACAACAAATCCTCAAAGAAATAACTGTAAAATAAATAAGTAGGCTAATGACTTAAAGAGAAACTTCTCTGAAGAAGAAAGAAGGATGGCCAATAGACACATGAAGAAATGCTCAACCTCCCTAGCCATAAAAGAAATGCAAATCAAGACACTATTGAGATACCACCTCACCCCAGTTAGAATGGCTATAATCAAGAACTCTAATAACAATAGATGCTGGAGGGGATGTGGACAGAAGGGAATCTTACTGCATTGTTGGTGGGAGTGTAAACTTGTTGAACCACTTTGAAAAGTAGTATGGAGGTTCCTCAAAAGACTCCACATAGAACTCCCCTATGACCCAGCAGTCCCACTTTGGGCATTTACCCAAATGTTTACAAACAAGACCACACTAAAGGTACCAGCACAACTATGTTTATTACAGCATTATTTACCATAATTAAGATATGGAACCAATCCCTATGCCCCTCAGTAGATGAATGGATCAAGAAAATGTGGTATATATACACAATGGAATTCTATGCCTCCATCAGAACGAATGACATTGCCCCATTTGTTAGGAAATGGAAAGATTGAAAAAAATTATATTAAGTGAAGTAAGCCAAGCCCAAAGAAACATAGGTCCCATGATTTCCCTTATTTGCAATATCTAGTACATGTATGAGTCAAGCAGAAAAGGTCAGATAAGGTGATGTTAGGAAAATGAACCCTAAGATATGTATTTTAAATATTTTTTATGCATTTGTTTCTAAGGCAATTATAAGATTATTTCTTTGCTGCTTTGTATGTCCCTTCCCCATAGTGTAACCCTTGCTTTCACTGTATTTGATGTATAATTTGTGGAGGGGAAGGTGAAAAACAAGTCGTTTAAATAAGGATACAGGTGGACCTGTTGCAACAAGGGGAAGTACAAGTTGTCATGTCAAAAACGAACTTTACAACTTGAGGGGGGGGGGATGATTAGGTGGGAGGGAGGGAAGATGGGAAGGGATGGGAAGGGTAAACAAAGAGGAGGCTACAATGCTTGATAAGAAATGTATGCATTATCCTGCCCATGTAATTGTAACCCCTCTGTACAGTATGTTCACAAAAAATAAAAATAAAAATTAAAAAAAAGAAATGTTCTCTCTATCTTGTCCATGTAACTGTAACCCCTCTGTACAGTATTTTCACAATTAAAAAAAGAATATGTGGTATATATACCCAATGGATTTCTATGCCTCCATCAGAAAGAATGACATTGCCCCATTTGTTAGGAAATGGAAAAACTTGGAAAAAATTTTATTAAATGAAGTAAGCCAGGCCCAAAGAAACATAGGTCCCATGGTTTCCTTTATTTTCAATAACTAGTATATGTCTGAGTCAAGCCGAAAAGATCAGATAAGTTGAAGTTAGTGGAATGATCCCCAAGATAAGTATTCAAATGTTTTTTTTTTGTTTTTTTCATTTCATGCAATTGTTTCTATCATATCCATAAGATGATTTCTATGTTGCTTTGTATGTCCTTCCCCATAGTATAACCCATACTTTCACTGTAATTGATGTTAGTATAATTTGTGGAGGTGAAGGGAAAAATAACAAATCGTTTAACTAGGGATACATATGGAGCCATTGCAACAATGAGCTGTACAAGTTGTTATGTCGAAAAACAAACTTAACTTTGGTGGGGGTGGGTGGGGGGAAGATCGGTTGGAGTTATGGAAAGGGATGGGAAGGGGAAACAGTGAGGAGGCAACAATGCTTAATAAGAAATGTACTCGTTATGGTATTCTCACAATAATAATAAAAAAATTACGTTCAAAGCAGCACAGGTATAGTTCCCAAGCCAGATTGTCTCCTGCTTTGAACGTTGTGCCTTGACTGCCTTTCTCTGCCAGCTACTGAATCTCCTCCAGCTCTCTCTAAGGTGAGCACCACAGTGGAGGACATCATGGAGTGCAGAGATTGTGACCTCACCATTCCCATCCTGCCAGCTGTGAGCAGAGACGGTTCTCAGCACCTGTACTGGACTCTGATAGATTCAGAGACCTCAGGCTACCTCAAGGATCCTTTCTCTGCAACATAAAACTTGGGAGGGAGGGCGGAAATGATGGACCATCATGTCTGGCCCCATGAGGAGGAGAGGAGGCCCATTGAACCAGACACTCAGTTCAAGGCAACCTCATTCACACCTGAGTGGGAAATTGAGTGCCACAGAGATGGTCAGCTGCTGGACAGATATCTTTGAGAAGATAGGCATCCCAGAGGCCCCGGAATCCAGCGAATACATTGTGGCTCACACCCTCAGAGCCAAAATAGATAAGTGCAGTGGCACCAGAAGGCCAGGAAGAGGGAGGAGGGAGAACTGTGGGAAAGCTACATCAGGTTCTCCCCCAGAGAAGATACTTATCTGAATCAGATGGGACTTTTCTGTAGTATTGTCATAGACAGATGCTCATTTATTTTTCCACAAACAGTTACAGAGTGAGCCAGGCTTTGTGGGGCCATAGACAATGAAAGGTTCCAGGACTGGTTCCACAGAACATGAAGAAACCTTGGTTTGAGCTGGATGCTGGTGCTTCACACCTGCCATCCTAGCTACTTAGGAGGTTGAGATCGTAAGATTGAGGCTTTTGGCCCTGGCAGGAAAGCCTGTAAAACTCTTGTCTCCAATTAACTACCAAAAACAAAACGCCAGAAGGGGATGTGTGGCTCAAGCCATAAACTGTTAGTCTTGAGTAAAAAGGCTCAGGGTCAGCACCTAGGCTCTTAGACAGAGGCCCGGAATGACGCAATGAAAGGAAAGAGAGAGAGAGAGAGAGAGAGAGAGGAGGGAAGCACAGAGGGAGAAAAAGAGGAAAGAGGGAAGAAGGGAGAACATGCAAGCCTTGGTTTGGAGTCCCTGGATCAAGGGGGCCAACCATTAACAATCTCTGTGGAGACAGTTTCAGAGATTAAAGCCAGTATATAGGACCAAGCCACTGACCCCTTAGCAACTTCATGAATCCAGGAGCTTTGTGGCCACCGATTGCAGAGGAAAGCAGCCTCAGGTAGACCCTAGGGCTCAGGGTTTTTTTTTTATCATCCCCGGCCCCAAGGAGTTTATTTTCTGGTCAGATAAAAAGAAAGTGTCCAAGGGCTAGGGATGTATTGGGGTGAGGGAGTGTCAAGAGGGGGGAGGCAAGGGATAAGCAGGAAGATAAAGAGGGAGGATGATCCCAGGTCAGGTGTATCAGGACATTGGTGTCATGATCTTGCCTGACAACCTACACTACCAGTGATAGAGCCTTTGATCCAGCCACGCTGCTATTAAAAGTCCTGACACCTTGAGTTCACCGTTGATGACCTGGTTGTTGTTCACTGCATGTTGCCTGTGCAGTACATCATTGGGGGCTGGGACTTTCCAGGGCTCACTCTGAAGATGACACCTCCGGTGTTCATTCCTCCACCAGAGACAGAGGTAAGCATGCCACTGTCACAGGACAGCCTGGGAATGAGGGTTGGAGTTGGGACCCATGTCACCCTGAGACTTCATCAAGGGGGTGCTAGGGCCCCGTGACTGCCATTCTCAGAGGCAGAAGTGGGTCTCTTTGCTGGCTCAGTCTTTAGTCTAGGTGGCAGATCTGGGATTCAGAGAGGGCAGGCTGAAGGTGGGGCAGGGCTGGGAAGAGGCTGGTGGGAAAACCTGAGGCACTGAGCTCTGAGAAGTGTTGTTTCTTTGATAATACTCACAACAAAGGAACACCCTGGGATAGAACAGCCCTTTTCACCTTCCCAAGAGGGACCTAGAGACCTCCATTCTCCATCCCTTCACCAAAAAACCCTTTAGTTCCCATATCATGGGTTTGGATGATCTCACCTCACTGCCCAGTGTTGAGGCAGGACAATGGTTCTTTGATAAGGTCATTGGATCCTCAGTATGAAATTATACTTGAATGTCCTAATTTGGTGCATGGTCAGTCCCATCTAAGACTGCCATGATGTAGGAAAAAGAATCTAGAGAATCAGAGCTGGATAGGGTCTGTTCTGGGAGGCTTGAGTATTATGTGTTAGCTTTGAACTCCGGTGTACCCACCTGCTTCCCTTTCTTGGGTGGGTCTATGCTAGAAAAAGCTTGAAACTAGGGTGTGGGTCTTGTCTTTGATGCTCAAACCTAGCACTTTACCATTTGAGCCACAGCTCCACTTGCAGCTTTTTTGGGCGTTTAATTGGGGATAAAGTGTTCTCGTGAATTTTGCTGCCAAGGGTGGCATCCAACTGCAGTCCTCAGATCTCAGTCTCCTGAGGGGATAGGATGACAAGCATAGAAAAGTATCTTTGGCTGGGTGCAAGTAGCTCATGGTTGTCATCCTAGATACTCAGGAGCTGAGATCTGAGGACCATAGTTCAAAGTCAGCTTGGGCAGGAAAGACCCTGAGAGTCATATCTCCAACAAACCACCAGAAAACTAGAAGGGGTGCTGTGACTCATGTAGTAGAGTGCTCACCTTGAGCTGAAGAGCTCAGGGACAGCACCCAGGCCCTGAGTTCAAACACCACAACTGAAAAAAAGAAAGAAAGTAAAATATGTTTGCCTACGAAGATGTGGAGGTGTGTGTGGGGGTGCTGTGATAGAGAGACCAGGTGCTGACCTCACTGTACAGACATTTTTAAGAACTCCTCAAGTTTGCCCTGTTTGAAGCCACAGTAGGATGGGTGGTGCCTTACCAAGAACTCAAGGGGATGAGGCCTGTGGCAGGCAGGGGAGTGGTCGGATGGGTGCAGGGGTGGGATTGTTGTATCTGTATTCTCTCCATTGAAGGATGGATTTGGATGCTGGGTCTCAAAGTTTGAAGTCAAGGGTTGCAAGAAATTTGTGGCCTGATGAATTGGATTTCCTCTGGGTCTATGAAGGTGGCTGAAGCCGGGCGCTGCCGGTGCTCCCAACTGTCATCCTAGCTACTCATAAAGCTGTAAAGACCATGGTTCAAAGCCAGCTTGTGCAGGAAAGTCTGTGATACCTGATATCCAATGAACCACCAGAATACAGGACGTGGTGCTGTGGCTCAAATACTAGAGTGTTCATCTTCAGATGAAGAGCTGAAGGACAGCACCCTGGCCCAGAGTTCAAACCCCATGACCAACAATAACCAAAGAGGTGGCCTGATTTTTCCACATAGTAGTGTGTATGGTAGGAAATTCCATGCTGGGTTCTAAGACATTACAGATATGTGAGAGGCTCAATGGTGTGTCTACAGTTAGTCTGAGTATGATAGTGCAGGTTGGATGTGATCCTAATGGAGGGAGTTCATGATTCTGTTCTCAGGAACTGCTGAGGCCTTGGAATGTCCGTGTGTATCTGTGTGTGTGTGTGTGTGTGTGTGTGTGTGTGTGTGTGTGTGTGTGTATGTGTGTGTAATTTTCCCTCATCTTTCTCTCTCCCCTTTCTGGGTGCCTGCCTGCCTTTTTCCGACCTCAGATGGTGTCCCTCCTCCACACCGACCTTGGCTTTAGCACCCTATCAGGGTATACAATGAGTCCTAAATTGCCAGAGGCCTGTGTTCCAACTTTTCTCTGGGGCACAAGTCTGGCTGTCCCAATATTTGGCCGCCTCCAGGGAATTCTGGGAAAGCAGTGCCAGCTGACATAGGGTCTCCCCTGCCTCAGAGGGAGGGCCTCAGTCATATGATGTCCTGTCCTTTTCCTGAGATGGTTCTCTGACTGCACATACCTCTCAGCAGACTTGCAGTGGCTTGGAGAATGGGGGTTGCTGGTGGCTCTGGCCAACTCGAGCTTGACATCTGACTGAAGGCTGCTCAACCAAGGAGGATCCAGGGCTACATGAGAGGTGAGGCCAAGGTGGCTTGGAAGTATCTGTCAGTGTCTAGGAAATGTAAACGTACTTTATTGCAGGAAAGTTTATCTTCCAGCACCAGCTGAGGCTCTCAGGTCCTTCTAGACAATTCTGGATGCCCAGAATACAGGAGGCACAGACTTTAGATTCCAGGGCAAAGGAAATGGAGGATGAGGGACTGGTATGGCCAATACCTCAATGTTTTGGGGCATTAGTCTTGACCTGGCTATGCCCCCCCCCCTTGTGTAAGTTCACTTCTTAACCCAGTGTTGGCCATACACCAGCCACTTGTGGCAGTACTGTGGAAGGGGCAGGAGTAGAAGTGAGATTTAGGATGAACAAAATCGGGATTTATGGCCTGTGGGGGTGGCAAAGGGTGTCTTTAAAGAAAATCTTAGAACTGGAACTCAGTGTCTAGGCACTGTCCCTGAGCTTCCTTTGCTCAAAGGTAACATTCTACCACTTGAACCACAGCTCACTTTTCATCTTTTTTTACTAGTTTAGTGGAGATAAGAGTCTCATGGACTTTCCTGCCTGGGCTGGCTTCAAGCAGTCATCCTAAGATCTCAGCCTCTAAGTAGCTATGATTGCTGGTGTGAGCCACAGGCACATGCTAAGGATGTGTGTGTGTGTGTGTGTGTGTGTGTGTGTGTGTGTGTGTGTGTGTGTGAGTGTGTGTGTGTACCGGGACTTGAACTCAGAGCCTAGGTGCTATCCTTTAGCTTGTTTGTACAAGGTTGATGCTGTACCACTTGAACTACAGTAGCTCTGCTTCCCAGGTTTTGGTGATTCATTGGAAATAAGAGTCTGCCCAGGCTAGGTTTGAATCTTGATTGATCCTCAGGTGTCAGCCATGAGTAGCGAGGATGATGGGCATGAGCCACAGGTGCATAGCTGATAATGGCCTTTCTCCACATTGGACTGGAAGCTCCTGAAAGCTTTCCTTTATTTTTACTGTGCCAATACTGGGGCTTGAACTCAGGTTTTGGGCTCTGGTCTCTTAAATTTTTCCCTCAATGCTGGCACTCTACCACTTGAGCCATAGCTCCATTTCTGGCTTTCGGTAGTTTACTGGCAAGAAGAGTCTTAATAAACCCTGGGCTGGCTTTGACCCATGATCTCTGATCCCATTCTCTTGAGTAGCTAGGATTTACAGGGGTTGAGCCATTGGTGGCATTGTGTAGAAGGTTTTCTTAAGCAAGAGTTCTTCCCGGCATTTGCCCTGACTCCTCCATGCAAAGGAGGCCTGAAGGTCAGGAGCTGTGAAAATTAGGCTTCAGCCACAGGAAATGGCTGGGGTCCTTGGAGAAAAGTCAAAGCTAATATTCCCCCTGGGCCCGATTCTTGCCCCAACCTCTGCCCTACCTGTGACTCAATTACAAACCTTGACCACCCTTGAATGTTCTGCTAGACTTGTCTGAGGCCAAAGAATCTTCATTCCACCCACACTACCTGCTTTACACCACACCTCTGGACCTTTGCCCATGATGTGTACCTTCTGCCTGAGACTCTCTATCCTGTTCCACATCTTAGAACTCCTGTGGAATTTTGACGCTGCTTATATCACCTAGTGTATCAAGTCTTTCCTTCCCTTCTCCATCTTTTTTTAAAATATTGAGTTGCTAGAGATGGAACTTGTGCATGCCGACTGGCAAATGCTCTATATTGGTGTGTGTGTGTGTGTGTGTGTGTGTGTGTGTGTGTGTGTGTGTGTGTGTGTGTGTGTGCCATTCCTGGGGTTTGAATTCATGGCCTAGACACCATCCCTGAGATTTTATGCTCAAGGCTAGCATTCTACTACTTGAATCACAGCTCTGGTTTTTGGGTGCTTAATTGGAGAAATGAGTCTCATATAGACTTTCCTGCCAGCACTGGCTTGTAGTTATGATCCTGAAATTTCAGCCTCCTGAGTAGTTAAGATTACAGGGGTGAGCCACCAGCACCTGCCCTCTACCTGTCACCTATAACCTCAGCCCTCCTCTGAGTCCCAGAAGAGTATGTCTCACCAACGTCACTTTTTTTGCTAGTGTTGGGACTTGAACTCAGGGTCTGGGCTTGTTCCTGAGCTGCTTTTGCTCAAGGCTACATTCTATCAGTTAAGCCACAGTGCCACTTATGGCTTTTTCTGTTTATGTGGTACTGAGGAATCAAACCCAGGGCTTCATGCTTGCTAGGTAACCACTCGATCACTAAGCCACATTTGCAGCACAAGGCTCACTTCTAACAGGAGCTATGAGGGTGGGATTTATTTGCGTACCCTTTTCAGCACATAAATCACTGGCCATTACATATCTTTGCCAGGATTTGGGACCAGCCTGAGACTCGGCAATGAGGAATGATGAATGAGTGATAGCCATCATATCCCAGAGATCTAAGCTCACATTCTACAGATGGATAGAGAATATGGAGACAGAACCTTCCACAACTCCTACAGCCTGGGAACTGTGGCATCCCTGGAGGCAGTGGCTGGCTGCTAGATGTTCCAGTGGGACACCTCAGCCAGAACATAATGCACAGGTTGCATATGCTAGACCAGGCCTTCAGAGCTTCAGTTATTAAATGGCAGAGAAGGGTGCTTTGTTGAAGCTACTTGCTCAGACTTAGTACTCTCTGAAGGCTTGTCTCAGCTTTCCCAGGTTGGAGGTCTGGGCATGGGCAACCTGCTGAATGCCCATCCATGCATCATCAATCCAAACACAGAGACATGGAGTTACTGCCTTCTTTTTTTTTCTTTGGCAGGTCCGAGGTTGAAATATGAGCCTAGGCCCTATCCCTGATCTCTTTTTTCTCAAGGGTAGTGCTCTCCCCTTGAGCCAGGGCCCCAACCCATAGGCATATTTTCCTGTGATCTCTTAGAAATAAGAGTGTAGGGACTTTCCTGCCCTGGCTGAATTCAAATTGTCATTCTCTACATCTTAGCCTTCTGAGGAGCTAGGATTACATACAGGAGCCACTGACAGCCGAGCTTACTTTTCTTCTTCTTCTTTTTCTTCTTCTTCTTTTTCTTCTTCTTCTTCTTCTTCTTCTTCTTCTTCTTCTTCTTCTTCTTCTTCTTCTTCTTCTTCTTCTTCTTCTTCTTCTTCTTCTTCTTCTTCTTCTTCTTCTTCTTCTTCTTCTTCTTCTTCTTCTTCTTCTTCTTCTTCTTCTTCTTCTTCTTCTTCTTCTTCTTCTTCTTCACAATCTTAACACTTCAAAGTGTCATTCGAATGGTTTGCATTCAAAGTAAACTACCCAGCCCTGGAGTTTGAATGCCAGGACTGCCACCCACAAATGGAGGGAGATCCTGACAAACTAGTTTCTATTTATGTGAATGCTATCAAAGTAATATTTAAATTTGCAGTTAATTCATGATTCTATTTTAGAACACAAAAATTATTGGATTTATAGCTTCCATTCTAGCACTGTGGTATGATTCCCCTAATGGAAGGATATTGACTAATTTTTAATTAATGTTTTTATAAGTATTCAACCATGATACTTCATTCAATGGAGACATAACTTAATAACTAATAATTGGTAACTATATATATATGTTATTTAATGATATCCTCACATTCTCTCTCTCTCTCCACACACACACACACACACACACACACACATATATGCAGCAATCTACACATCTATCAATGTATATATTGGGCACTACTCTGGCTTGATCACAGGTCCTCAGAACTTCCTGGCAGCTCAGTTTGCCAGAGGCTGGTGTGCTAAGACTGTAACTCCATTTATGAATTGGCCATTGTAGGCTGTGAGTTGAAATCCCAGCATAGCCAAAAATTTATTCATGGATTAAGAAGCCACTTTTAACACATTTTTTTCCTGAAATAAAATCCTGGGTGTCAGTATGATGTATAATTCATATGCAAATATATCCTGTGTGATAGGATGTAATAAATGAAATGTTATATGGGTAATAATACTAAATAAATAAGGGTAATAAACGTATACTCACTAAACCCATGTATGTGAATAGATATCATATATGAATATTATGTTTTCCAGTGTTGGGGCTTCAGTTCAGGCCCTGTGAACTGGTCTAAATTTCTTGTCTTCAAGGAAGGTGAGCTTCCCCTTCACCCACAGTGCCACAGAGTGACCCAAACCCTGAGTTCAAATCCCAGGCCTGCCAGAAAGATGGTGCAAATTCCAATCCAGGGCCTTATTTTATTAAGTTTCTGCCCAGCACAGGCCTTGAACTCAGGTCTCAGCAATTTTGGAGTCCTAAGACCCAAGTACAAATATCAGAGTTGGCAAAAAATAAATAAATAAAAAGGAGAAGGATAAAATTAAGTAGTTCAAGAAGGTGGTTTTACACTGTTTTCCCTTTGCATTGTGACCATACTGGTCTAAATGACAAGGCCCAGAAAGTGGACATGACCATGCATGCTGATGTTTGGCTGGCCATTAGGGAAGCCATAGACAAAACCTCAACTTAGGCCTGAAGGTCAAATCCCGGGACTGCCACTAATGATAGGCGGGAGATTCTAAGAAATACATTCCAATATACATCCATACACATGTTATAAATTAGTGTATGAGTGTACTATATAATTATACACAACAATTATACTACATTGACTAATTTTCAATTAATACTTTATTATGTATTCCACCATGATACTTAAAAATGGAAGGAATAATTTAATTGTCAATAAGTGATAGTAATATAATATATGTAATTTCATAATATACAGACATCTTTCTCTTATTTTATATATGTATATATATATATATATATATATACATATATATATATATATATATGTATGCCAATGTACACATTTATCTTTTTATACACTTCTCACTCCTGGGGCTCAGTGGTATAGTGATAGTTAGTACATACAAAGCCCTGGATTCAATTCCTCATGCACATAAAAATCCGGAAGTTGTGTCTAGACTCTTACTCAAGACCCAGGATGGGCACCAAAAAAAGATTGAATGTTGTGACTGCAACTCTATAAAGATAGGACTTCGAATACCTCATCACAGAGCAAGCCGTGTGTCTGTTGCTGACAGCTGCCATCTAATCTGGCTTAGCCAGAGGTATACCACTACAACCAAGCTCCAATCCTTGCACAATCCTTGTACAAGAGAAACTAGGTACAGTGCTCAGGTCCTGAGTTCAAGCTCCAGAACTAGTGTATGCACACACACACACACACACTCACACACAGAGAGAAAGCAGAAGTGAAGCTGTGACACAAAATGGTAAAGCATTAGACTTCTGCCCTGAGCACCCAGGCCCTGTGTTCAACCCCAAAGCCTAGCCACCCAGGGCCCAACTAGGAGAGGTCAAATGTTTCAAAACCTGATGAGCTTCACCAGCCCTAGATGACAGGAAGTTTGTGATATCCAACAGGTGCTTGGATTTCACAAACTTCCAGAAACCTAGGAGCGGCATCATAGGCCCATCATCACCCTCAATGAAACATTTCATTAGATTCAGTGCCCTAATTGTCTGCCAGAAGGACTCTTGAATTATATTGAGCACTGTATCTGAACACCGGAATATAGTCTCACAAAGGCAGGATAAGTCCATAGAACTTGGACTGCCATGGGACATGACACAGATGAAGGTTTCCTGTCAAACCAGAGCACTGGGAAGAGAGATAGCTTGGGGTACAAAGAAGACTTTTTCACCTGACCTTCAGAGCCTGCCCACACTCCTCCTCACTAATTGGCCCAGATGGAGTTGTTTGATACACAGCTGTACAGGAGTGAGGCCTTTTGTGTGCCTGTCCAGAGACTTCTTTCAGCAGGCTTGGAATGCAGAGAAACTCTCAGGCTACACTGGGAGCAGTGAAGGGAGCCCTGGAACACGCAATGACATAAAAGCAGTAACTGTGTTATGAACTCATTGTATTGAATACAAATTTCCTAGTTTGGTGCCATTCATCATAGATGCTCTGGAGCTTCACCTATAGGAATGCATCCATACATACACAAAGACATGGAGGTGCAGGTTCTTTTTGAGGAGGCAGGTCCTGAGGTTGAACCATGAGCCTGGGCATTGTCTCTGAGCCCCTTTTACTCAAGGCCAGTGAATTAAGCTTGAGTCAAAGCCCCACATCTGGGTTTTTCTGTGATCTATTAGAAATAACAGTGTCAAGGACTTTTTTTATGCTGGTTGGATTTAAATTCAGATTCTCTACATCTCAGCCTCCTGAGGATCTGGAATTACAGTCAGCAGTCACTGGCACCTTCTTTCTTTTCTTCTCCATTTTTTAATCTGGACAATCTGACTTCTTGAACTTATAAGAGACTACCCAATGTTCTTTATAGCTGCTTTCTCTGAGAAGGATTTTCTCTCCTCATCTTCCCCTCTGGTCACAGGTTTGAAGCCAAAAGTGAGAAATGAGTGTCACAGGATTGAGGAGCAAATGTCCACTGGACATGCCAGTTCTGTCACTTAACATTGAGCTGCGGTGAATTTACTGTCTCAGGATGAGAGGACTGAAAGCTGGAGTGATCCTCATACGGTCTGCATTGCTCATTTTGCCTTTAAAGTTATCTAATAATTATGAGTGATTCGTGTCTCCTACCTTAATTATCTAGAGAACACTAGAAGCATCTTCATGTTTCTGTTTTCTCTAGTACCTCTTGACATTTAGTCTATAAGTTTGTATGGAGTGGTTCCTAGAGGAATCCCTGAGGAAAGCTACTTGAGGCCTCCTCAGGAGATCACCATTCCAAGCTAGTCCTTGAAGGAATTTCTGTGAGAATCTTGTCTCCAATACACCACCAGAAACCAGAAATGGAGCAGTGACCTGGAGAGTAGAGCTCCAGTTTTGAGAGAGAAGATCGAGCAGGAAATACAGGCAAGACCAGGCAGAAAAGCCTGGGACTTGCTTATGGTACAGGACTGTGTCTGTATATGATGCACATTGAAGCTCTCAGAAGCCTTTATTTACATTTTATTATAAGACCAATGCAGGAACAGTCACAAATCATTCAGGGTAAAAGAAGATCAGAGTGTATAGAAATAACCGGTATTCAGAAAATTACACTAGAGGACACAAACTGTATCATACTTAGGTAAAAACTACGATTAAGAAAAAAAGATGAGGGGATTGGGAATGTGGATTAGTGAGAGAGTGCTTGCCTAGCATGCAAGAAGTCCTGTGTTCTATTCTTCAGTAGCACATACACAGAAAAAGCCAGAATTGGTGCTGTGGCTCAAGTAGTAGAGTGCTAGGGAAAGTGCCCAAGCTTTGAGTTCAACCCAAGAAATGTCAAAGAGATAGGTAGGTAGGTAGGTAATTAGGTAAGTAGGTAAATAGATAGATAGATAGATAGATAGATAGATAGATAGATAGATAGATAGATAGGAACAATTCCCAGTCATGAGGCCTTCTACAGTGTGCCAGGCCACCAGCATTGCCTTCACACAACCACAAGGTAGGAAGACTGTCTCTGTCGCACTTCTCAGGCAGCAAAGGGCCCCAGAGCCAAGAAGACAAAGCCAGGTTCTAACTCATTTGCTTGGAAACAGAAGAGAAATGTCCCGGCCTCTACTTGGACTGGGGATTTGCATTAATGATGTGGAGAATGAAGGAAGGAGAAAGGACTGGCAGAAGTAGAAGAAGGGCCTTCAAAACTGACATATGGAGAGTCAAAAACCCACTCCCTAAGACCAGAGAGCAGGTTTTTTCTAGTCTCTTCCTCCCCTCTCCCACACTAAACTAACTCTCTCTATTGGTAACCTAAAGATAGCCTGAGGCTCCCTTCACCTGTGGAAGGAAGGTTAGTCATTGTTTGAAGAGGCTGAGAAAACCTTGACCCTGGTGAAATTCTAACAAATGTTTCAGGTTTCCCCACATTGTTGACTGTGCCTGGAATGAATGAAGTGGTTTTGCAGCTCACTTCCCTGTTGAGTGTGTACATTCTGCCTCCTAATCCTACAGGCCTAGGTCTCTGCAACTAGCCTGGCTTTTAAAACTGTTTTCTGTCCTTCAAATTCAGTGTTACACTGGAGTTCTTTGGGATAGCCAGGCTTGAATCCTGACAACTTCATTTGAACCTTGGATGGGTCAATGATGTTTCTTTCCTTCTATAGCTTGAGAACTCTAAGAACATTTAGAGTGAAAGTAACGTCTCATAACCAAGGAAACATAAGAAGCTGTTGAACATATGACCTTTCAAAAGTGGAAGTCAGAGTGTCATAGACTTTCCTGACCTTGTTGGCTTCACCCTGTGATCCTCAGACCTCAGGCTCCTGAGCTAGGGTGATGGGTGTGAGCTACTGGTGCTCTGCTAGGTTCAGAACTGTAATGACATTGATAATACAAGTCAACTGCTTATCTCAAAGGGCTTGGAGACCATATTAAGCCTTTCAACATTGGACCTTTCAGATCCCTTTAGCACACAGGGTTATAATGCTAGAGACAGAGAAGCTGGGCATATGAATGTGCTATACTTGAGCCTTAAGCCCTGATTCCAATTCTGGTGTACATCAGCGTTCATTTTCCAGAGAATGTTCTCCTAATTAGCAAATAGGAAAAGTACTTTGATTAACCCTTATTTTTACCAGTTGTGTGTCTTATATCAAGCCTGGACCCTGTCCCTGAGCAATTCAGCTCAAAGCTAACACTCTACCACTTGAGTCACAGTGCCACATGGGATTTTTTTTGGTGGTATCTTTGACATAAGAGTCTAATAGGCTTTCCTTGCCTAGGCTGTCTTTGAACTATGGTCTTCAAATCTCAGCATCCAGAGAAGCTGGGGTTCCAGGTGTGAGCCACCGCCATCTGGCCTATTGTTTTTGAGAGTCCTGGTGCTTCTTTTTTTCAAGGCTAGCACTCTATCATTTGACCCACTCCATTGCTTCTGGCTTTTTCTGAGTATGTGGCACTGAAGATTCAAATCCTGGTATTCATGCATGTTGAGCGAGATCTTTCCACTAAGCAACATTTCTAGGCTTACCCTTACAATTGTATCCCACAACTTGCCTGTCCTCAAGAAAAGGATTCTAAGTATAAATGATTAAAGAAATGCCTATAGGAAGGTGCTCAAAGATAAAAACACAAAGCTCATTCTTGCGAGATTCTCTAAACATGCAAATGCCTCCATTTAATTATGTATCATGTTTCAACACAAAAGTTTTAATGAAAAATGAGTCAATGTCCTAAATTATTGTGTATAATTTTATGATAGATGTGCAAAATATAATAAATATTATGTGTATAATAATACTAAATAAAATAAATAAATGAATGAATCAAATAAAAAATAAAATAAATACAAAATCAATAATAAAAATCATAATATGTAATAAACATACATATGTAAGTATATATCCTATATTACACATGTATAGAGATATCTTTTCCATTACAGGGCCTTCATTCAGGCCATGGGAACTCTAGCCTGAATTTCTTTTCCTCAAGGACACTGAGCTTCGCCTTCACCCATGGTGCAAATGAGTTACCTAGATGGTGAGATCAAATCCCACAAACGATAGAAATATTGGTCCAGTTCCAAGACAGTGACTTAATTTTTTAATGGAAGCAGTTATGTTTATTCAGTTACATACTGAACATTAAAAACAAAGCAGTTTAGAATTTTGTACAGCTATTCAGACGTCCTTCCCTTACTCCCAAAGTGCTTCTCTGAACACTACATTGTTTCTTTTTTTGTACATTTTTTATTGTAAAAATGTACAGAGGGGTCACAGTTACATGAGCACGGTCATGAGTATATTTCCTATTGAGCATTGTTGCCTGCTCCTTTGTTTTCCCCCTACCATTGCTTCCCTCCCATCTCCACAACTACTCCCCCTGCCAAGCTCAGTGACTTAACTTTTTAGTTTTGGCTTAACACGGAGTTTCAACTCAAGTAGTGGCAAATCTGCACTTTCCTCATGTTGCTACAGACTTACCAAGATCCTGAGGTCAAATCACAAGCTAGGAAAGAAAACAGAGAAATTCCAAACCAGGGAGCTTTATTTTCTTTAATTTAGTTAAACAATTAATTAATTTTTTCTTTTTTTTTGGCCAAACATGGGGCTTGAACTCAAGTCGTGGCAACTCTGCCTCAGCTTGGAGCACTCTAGGCTGGGTGCTGCCTCGGAACCTGTATCCAATCCTGGAATTGTAGACCCAGAGGGCTTGCAGGAAAAAAAAAAAGTGGGATAGCATGAAAAGTGGCAAGCTGCAGAGGGCTGGGGGTTTTATATTTTTTTCTTTGCACGGTGACCATCCTGAGTCTGAATGAGACAGACGGCTGCAAAGTGGAAATGACCTGCCATATCTGAAGGCTGGCGTGCTATCAGGGAACCCATAGGCCAACCTGTCAACAAGTGTGACACCTGTTTTCCTTTCCTGGGAGAGTCCTGGGTGTCAGGCATGATTGAGAACACATCTACAAATCTAGATGCTATGTGATAGGATGTAAACAATATAATACATAGTTAGGTATCATCACAGTCAATAAAATAAATGGTAAATAAATGAGTAAAACAAAAATATAATGAATAACCACCACAAACATTATATAGGCTGAACATCTGTATGGAAGTTCAATCCTATCTTTAAAATGTATTTAAGTCGTACATTTTCCAGGGCTGGAGGTTGAATTCATGCCTAGGGAACAGGCCTGACTTTTTGGTCTTCAAACAGGGTGAGCTTCCCCTTTCCCCACAGTTCAACAGAGTTACCTAGACCCTGTGTTCAAATCCCAGGCCTTGCAGACAAAAAAAAAATGCCATACATTCCAAGCCAGGGAGCTTTATTAGCATTTTTAATAGGTTTTTAAGTTCACTTCGTCTTTATTTGATACATTTTGATTTTACAACACGAGTTTTTCAAAAAATGTGTTCAAACTTTTACATTTCAGCATAGCACATTGGTGTTTTTATTTTGACCATCTGCCATGAAGAGTGAGAATGAAAATAAGGACACTATTTCTCCCTAGATGGTCGGGACAGTTGAATTTATTTCTATTTAGAGTTATTTCTATAATTATAAACTCTCTGAATTTGTGTTATGTTAGTTTTCCTCAGCTCCTAACACGAAATACACTAGGGGATTCCTGATAGCAGAAAAGGTTGGGTTTCTGAATAAAAATTCACTTCTGTGAGGACAGTAGGTAATTGTAAGCATTTTGGGAATAAACTGGATTGTAAAATGAAAAACAAAAACATTGGGACTGGGATGTAGCTCAGTAGTGGAGTATTTGCCTAAAGAGCATAAGACTCTGGCAGAAAAGTTTCCTAAAGCTTAGAATGTTAGAACTTTATGATCTGTATGAACAAACTTTTTTTTTTGGTTGTAGGCCTGAACTCAGGTGTTATCACTGTACTCTTCAGTTCAAAGGGAACGATCTACTGCTTGAGTCACAGTGCTACTTCCGGTTTTCTAGTGGTTTACTTGAGATAGGAGTCTCACGAACTTTCCTGTCCAGACTGGCTTTGAACTGCCAATCTCAGATCTCAGCCTCCTGAGTAGCTACGATTATAGGCATGAGCCACCTGTACCAGGCACGTAAACAAACTTCTTAAAGATTGATTCTGTGAAAAGAAACTTGGAATACAATTTTAGTATAAATAACTTATAATGCCATGGTTAAGGCACTAATTCAGAAGTATTTATTCATTGGCTGGTTTCTTAGTTTATTTAAAGGTATATTATATATATATATATATATATATACACACATTATTAATATATATATACATATATATTATTAAAAACATAGATTTTAAGTGTATGTAAGAGCATATGTGCTCATATAGTTATACAACTGCACAAGCTTCATTTTTTTTCCCCATTTGGTTGGTACCATAAATTAGGTGGGATTTTTGTACTGATGTTTTGTTCTCTGTTTTTGGAAGATTTCTCTCCCTTTTATCCCTCTGCCCCCCCCCCCCCCTGCACTTGAACTCAGCTTGCTCTTTCTTGGCTTGGTTGTTCATAGCTGATTTTCTATCACTTCAACCATACCTGTAGCCGGGCTTTTTCCAGTTAATTGGAGATGATTTCTCTCAGGCTTTTCTGCCTTCATTGGCTTTGAAATTTCATCTTCCAGTTCTCAGACGCCTGAGTAGCTAGGATTACAGATGTGAGCCATTGGGGTGCCTAGGAATAAATTAGACTTTGGTTGGTGTATTCTTTCTGTTGTTCTAAGCATGGGATCATCTACTATAGAATTTCTGTGAATGTCCTGGGTATGAAGTAAGATATATAATACATATGCAAATCTGTATAGTTCTCATAAGATGTAATGAATTTAATACGTGTTATAAGTGTAGTAATAGTCAATAAATATAATGAATGAATAATACAAAAATAAATACACTCAAAGCAATATGCAAGTAAACATAAATATGTAGATATTCATCATTTTTTCAAATGTGGATGAATATTACTTAACAAGGCTGGGGATTGAATTCAGGCCTAGGGAACAGGCCTGAATTGCTTGTATTCAAAGAGGGTAGTTTCTCCATCCTCCACAGTGCATTAGAGTTTCCCAGACTCCAAGTTAAAATCCCAGGCCTGGAAGAAAAAAAAATGAGCAAGAATTCCAAGCCAGGGAGCTCCATTAGTATTTTTATTTTTTAAAAAATTTTTAAATTTATTTTATTTTATTTTTTATATATTTTATTACAGTTTTATTTTATTTTATTTATTTATTCATTTATTTTGTCAAGCACGGGACCTTGAACTCAGGTTGTAGCAACTCTGCCTCAGCCTCCATCATCCTAAGCTGGGATGATGCAGCTTCTGATCCTAGGCCTCAGGGGCTGACAGTAAAACAAATTGAAAACGGCACCAAAAAATTGCCACAAATTGAAGACAGTCGACAGTTTCTCGGTTTTCCTTCCTTGCATGGTGACCATCCCGGGTCCAAATGACACGGCTGCAACCTGTAGGTCACCTGGCATTGCTGAAGGCTGGCTTGCTGGCAGTGAAGCCATAGGCCAATCTGGACACGTAGGCCCTGAGTTTGAATCCTTGTCATGCCACTTACAAAGGGCTGGAGAGCCTAAGAAACTATTGCCTGTCCATAGGTACACCAGAGGAATGTGATCAATGTCATGGTTGGATGAGCAGTTTGTCAATTAGTCTAACAGAAAATTAAGCCCAGTATTCACAAGATGTGGATTGATTTTATTTTATAGTTTCATAGTTTAGTATGCATTGAAAGATTATGTGTGTGTGTGTGTGTGTGTGTGTGTGTGTGTATGTGTGTGTTTTGTCAGTAGTGGGGCCTGAAATCTGGGCCTGGGAACTCTCTCTCAGCTTTTCAGCTCAGGGCTAGTGCTTTAACATTTGAGACACAGCACCATTCCTGGCTTTTTCTGATCATGTTGTGCTGGGGAATCGAACCCGGGGCTCATGCATGCAAGATAAGCACTCTCCCAGTGAGCCACCTTCCCAGCCCCTAAAAGAATACTATTGATTAAATAGAATTCTCACTACATACCTGTGAATCACTAGGAACGTAGTATATGTCATTTAATACTAGAAAGACATCACTGGCAGTATCTAATTTTCTAAATATATATTTATTTGTATACTACTGTCTGCATAGAAAGGTTTTGCTATTTTGACCAAACCTGTGTCTCGATCCCAGGTCCTGGGATCCACCTCGCATCTCAATGTGCTAGAGGCTGTCATGCTGACAAACACCCATTCATGAATAGGGGCTTCTAGGCCCTCAGTTCAGGCCCCAGCATTGCCAAAAATGTCTTCTTGGAGTAAGATTCAAAGTGTGATACCTGTTTTCCTTTTCTGTGCAAGTGCTGTGTATCAGGTATGATGTATATAATATTTCTGCAAAGCTAAATGCTATGGAATAGATTTGAATGAATGTAATAAATGTTATAGGAGCACTCACAGTCAGTCCATAAATAAATGGTAAATAAATAAATGAATAATAAAATATCATGAATCATTCTAACAAACACGATATGAACTGAATATATGGATGTAAGTATAAATCATATAATAAACATGTCTATATATGTTATGTTCTCCAGGGCTGGGGCTTGAATTCAGGCCTAGTTAACAGGTTTGAATTGCTTGTCTTCAAGGGAGGAGAGCTTCCCTTTCCTCCCTCCTCCACCCCAGGCAATGCATCAGAGTTACCCAGATCCCAAGGTGACATCCCTGGCCTGGCAGACAACAAAATGGCATGAAATCCAAGACAGGGAGCTCCAGTATATTGTTAATTAATTAAGTTATTTATTGCTAAGCACAGGGCTTGAACTCAGGTGGTGCAGCCTCTGGATCCACAGCCATCCTGGGTCCTAGGCCTTGGGGGCGGACAGGAAAACAAAATGGAAACACCACCCAAAAAAGCTACAACCACAGAAGGTCAGCAGTGTCTGTTTTTCTTCCTTGCACGGTGACCATTCTGAGTCTGAATGACATGGCTGTAGGTCACCTGGCATTGCTGAAGGCTGGCAGGCTGGCAGCGAAGCCATAGGCCGACCTGGACACTAGGCCCTGAGTTCGAATCCCGATCATATCACTTAAAAGGGGCTGGAGAGCCTA
The DNA here is from genome assembly GCF_019054845.1 of Dipodomys spectabilis. Taxonomy (NCBI): domain Eukaryota; kingdom Metazoa; phylum Chordata; class Mammalia; order Rodentia; family Heteromyidae; genus Dipodomys; species Dipodomys spectabilis. The sequence goes on from NW_024870849.1 coordinate 1,718,375, forward strand.
AGAAATTATTGCCTGTCCATAGGAACACCAGAGGAATGTGATCAATGCCTTGGTTGGATGAGTAGTCCATCAATGAGTCTAGCATAAAATTAGACCCAATAATCCAGGACACGGATTGATTTTAATTCATAGTTTATTATGCATTAAAAGAATGCTATTGGGGGCTGGAAAGGTGGCTCAGTGGTAGAGTGCTTGCCTTGCATGCCTGAGGACCTGGGTTTGATTCCTAAGCACCACATAAGCAAAAAGAAAAAAGCCAGAAGTGGAGCTGTGGCTCAAGTGGTAGAGTGCTAGCCTTGAGCTGAAGAGCTGAGGGACAGCGCCCAGGCCCAGAGTTCAGCCCCCACGACCAGACCCAAAGCAAAAAAAAAAAAAAAAAGAATACTATTGATTAAATGGAATCCTCACTAAATACATGAAAATCAGTAGGAACGTAGTATATATCATTGAATACTAAATCGACACCTCTGGCAGTACTTAAATACCTAAATTTATATTTATTTATATACCATCATCATCATAGAAATTTACTGCTATTTTGTCCAAAACTGGGGCTTGATCCCAGGTTCTTGGATCCACTTGGAAGCTGAATGGCCTAGAGGCTGCGGTGCTGACGCTCACCCATTCATGAATTGGGCCTCTCAGGCCTTCAGATCAGGTCCCATCATTGCCAAAAATTTCTTCCTGGTGTAAGATTTCAAGTGTGACACCTGTTTTCTTTTTCTGTGCAAGTTCATAATATGTCTGCAAAGTTACATGCTATGGAATAGATGGGAATAAATGTAATAAATGTTTTAGGTGCACTTACAGTTCATAAAATAAATGCTAAATAAATCAATCAATAATAAAACATAATGAGTCACTCCAACAAACACAATATAGACTGAATATATAGATGTAAGTATAAATTATATATTTAACATGTCTATAAATTTTTATGAGGTGTTGAATTCAGGCCTAGGGAAGAGTTTAGTTCATGCATGATTCTCATAGGAAGTGATAGGCAAGACGTATGGCACAAAGATTATTTTTAATTAAGAGTTCATGAAGTGTGACAATAAGAATCACATTCAGGAACTGGAGACAATGGGAAAGATCCAAGAATCAGTACTCACATGTTAGATAGGATTCCAACACAGCCCGCCACATCTCCTACTCTATCCAAATAGGTATTTATTAGCATACTAGCTTCATGAATGGATGAATATTGTGCCGCCGGGGATTGATCTCAGGTCCCAGGTATGACTTACCACCTTCGTTGCTCACAGGCCAGTATCCTCACCTAGACCCTTTTTCCAATTGGGCCTGCTAAACTCTTAGTTCAAAACCCAGTACTGCCAAAAGATGAAATCTGATGTGAGAAGCCCATCGATCCACCTGTTTTCCTGTCCTCTGAAAGTCCTGGGTCTCAGGGAGGATGGAGAATTCTATATAGGCAACTCTATAGCCATGGGAATAGGTTGTCATCTGTGTCAGCACAGTTATGTCTGTCATCATACTCAATAAAACACAAAATGCATCCATGACTAAGACACGCAATAAAAAGAGTGACTACACTGAACACATGATGCATGCCACACATGTATGTAAATAGAGATCCTATGTGTAAAATAGGTGGGTATATTATTTTTGCCAGTGCTGGGGCTTCAAATCAGACCCTGCAACCTGGCCTGATATTGTAGTCTTCAAGGATGGTGAGCTTCCCTTTCCCCCACAGTGCTATAGATTTACCCAGACTTGAGTTATAGTCCCAGCTGTGGCAGAAAAATGGTGCAAGTTCTGAGCCAGGGTTCTTTTTTATTATTATTATTACCAAGGAAAGGATTTGAACTAAGTTTGTGGTAACTCTTCTTCAGCTTCAATCATCTTAGGTTGGCGGGCTGCCATTTTCCCATAGCCGATTCTGGGATCCAAGGCCCTGGAGTTTTGCAGGAAACCACACACACACACACACACACACACACACACACACACACAGAAAATAAGCCGAGGGATGGATTTTTTACATTTTGTTCCTTTCCACGGTGACCATACAGGGTCTTAATGAAATGCCTACAAATGTTTCTTCACCTTGCAGTGGTGAAAGCTAGTGGGATATTGGGGAAGCGATAGGCCCATGCAGCAATGTAGGCCGAGTTCGAGTCCTGGTCCTGACACCTACCAATGGGGAGAATTCCCAAGAGACTCGTTCCTGTGCATCGAAATACCAATGGAATGTGAGCAAACTCATGATTGAATGAGAAGTTTCTGCGTGCAACAGACTAGTCTAAAATTAAACGCAATGATCCTAGGATGCTGATTGATCTTAATGAATAGTTTATTAAGCATGAAAAGAATCCTATTCCTTCATTGGTGGCATAGTAACTACATAAGAGTTGGTAGGAACATAGTTGATAGGTAGATGTCTCTGGCACTCTATACAAATATATATATTTATTGGTATACTATCACCTACCTATCCATGTATGGCTATTTTGTCCACCTCTGTGGCTCAATCTCGGGGTCTGGGAACTGCCTGGCAGCTTCCTAAGCTAGAAGTTGCCGTGCTGACACACCCATTCATGAATTGCATCTGCTAGGCCCTGAGTTCAGGTCCCAGCACTGCCAACAATTGCATCGTGGAGTAAGAAGCCTAGTGTGACACCTGTTTTCCTTTTCTCTGAGAGTCCTGGGTGTAAAACTACCTTTAACTTATGAAGAGATGACTGCTGTGTGCCGTCCCCCCACCACCCCTTACCTAAGGGCTCCATCTCAAGTCCTGGGAAAGGCCTTGCTCATTAGTGGCTCACAGGCTGGTGTGCTCACATGGACCCATTTGTCACTTGGGTCTGCTAGGCCCCGAGTTCAGATCCCAGCAGTGCCAAAATTCACCCAATCGTTGCACCTGTTTTCCTTTCCTGTGCAAGTCATGGGTCTCAGTTAGAATGGAGAATGCATGGGCCACCCTGTGGCCGTAGGAATAGGTTGTTATCCATGTCAGCTCAGTTATACTTGTCATCATATACTAAAGAAAATACATGATACATCCATGAATAGCATACAAAATAGAATAATTCCACTAAATGCACAATGTAGTCCACACACAGATGTGAATATATATCCCATGTTTAAATGATCAAATCAGGACTATTGTGGCCTCCCTGGAGCTTGATCTCTGTTCCTGGGAAAGGCCCAGTTCCTTAGTGGCTCACATGCTGGTGTGTTCACCATGACCCATTCACCAATTGGGCTTGCTAGGCCTTGAGTTCAAATCCCAGCACTGCCAAAAGATTCACCTTGATGTGAGAAACCAATTGATCCACCTGTTTTCCTGTCCCATGAAAGTCATGGGTCTCAGCAAGGATGGAGAATTCTATATAGACAACTCTATAGCCATGGGAATAGGTTGTCATCCATGTCAACACAGTTATGTCTAGCACCATACTCAATAAAATACACAGTACATACATGAATAACACACAAAATAAAAAGAATAACTACACTGAATGCAAGATGCATACCACTCCTGTAGGTAAAGAGAGATCCTATGTTTAAAAAAGGTGGGCTTGTTATTTTGTCCAGTACTGGGGCTTCAAATCAGGCCCTGGACCAAGCCTAACACTCCAGTCTTCAAGAATGATGAGCTTCCCCTTCCCCCAAAGTGCAACAGAGCTACTCAGACATCAGTTCACATCCCAGCACTGACAAAAGATTAATTCTGTTGTCAGAAGCCAGTCGTTGTACGTTTTCCTCTCCTGCGAAAGTACCGGGCCTCAACTAGGATGTAGAATGCATAGGCAACCGTATAACCATTGGAACAGGTTGTCATCCATGTCAGCACAGTTATACCTGACACCATACTCTGTAAAATACACAATAACTCCATGATTTAGACACAAAATAAGGAGAAAAAGTGCACCGAATGCAAGATGCTGTCCACACATGTATGTAAATATAGATCCTGTGTTTAAATTATGAATTTCTTATTATTTGGCCCTCCCTGGTACTCGGTGTCAGGTCCTGGGAATGGCCTATCTCCTTCATTGCTCACAGGCTGATGACCCTTGACCCTTTCCCCAATTGGGCCTGGTAAGCTCTGAGTTCAAATCCCAACACTGCCAAAAGATGAATCCTTATGTGAGAAGCCCATCGATTCACCTGTTTTCCTGTCCTGTGAAAGTCCTGGGTCTCAGCTAGGATGGAGAATACATAGGAAACCCTATAGCCATGACAATAAGTTGTCATCCATGTAAACACTGCTATATCTGTCACCTTACTCAGTAAAATACACAATACTTCCATAAGACAGACAATAATGAGAAGTACACCAAATACAAGATGCTGTCCACACATATATGTAAATATATATCCTATGTTTAAATTATGAATTTATGACTATCGTGGCCACCCTGGGGATCAATGTCAGTTCCTGGGAATGGCCTAACTCCTTTGTTGCTCACAGGTTGGTGTGTTCACCGTGAACTATTTGCCAATTGGTCCTGCTAGGCCGTGAGTTCAGATCCTAGCACTACCAACAATTGGGTCATGGAGTAAGAAGCCAAGTATGAAAACTTTTTTCCTTTTCTCCAAGAGTCCTGGGTGTCAGGCATGATGAAGAACACATCTACAAATTTAGATGCCATGTAATAGGATGTCATCAATGTAATAAAGGCAATGGGTGTCATCACTGTAAAATCAATAGTAAATAAATGAATAAAACAAAAAGTACAAGGAACAACCACACCAAACGTGTATGGACTGAGCATCCATAGGTAAGTACAAATCCAGTCTTTACAATGTATATAAATAGTATGTTTTCCAAGGCTGGAGCTTGAATTTTGGCTTAGAGTACAGGCCTGATTTTCTTTTCTTCAAGTACAATGAGCTTCCCCTTCTTCCACAGTGCTGCAGATTTACCCAGACCCTGAGTTCAAACACAAAGCCTGGCAGATAAATGGAGCGAATGCAAGCCAGGGAGCTAATTTCTTTTAATTTTTTTTGCTCAGCAGGGGGCTTGAACTCAGGTTGTGGCAACTCTGCCTCAGCTTCGATCATCCTATGCTAGTGTGCAGCCACTGGACCCACAGCAGATCCTGGGATCCTAGACACCCAGGCCTTGTGTGGCAAAAATATACAGAAAAATGCGGTGAGATGGCCTTTTTATGTTTTCTTCCTTTGCACGGTGACCCTCTTAGGTCTGAATGACACTATTGCAAAGGGTACTTCACCTTGCATTGCTGAAGCTTGGCATACTATTGGGGAAGCCATAGGCCCATGTGGCAATGTAGGCCCTGATTTCGACTCCCCGTCCTGACACCAATCAATGGCAGGAGATACTAAGAGACTCTTTCCCATCCATGGGAATAACAAGGTAATGTTATCAATGTCACAGTTGAATTAGTTGATCATGAATGATGCTCCTATAAGATTAGACGCATCATTTAAGGAGAATGATTTTATTTAATATTTATGAAGCATTAAAAGAATACTATTACTTACAGGAATGCAATAATTTCAAGATATTGATTGATTTAATTAATAGTTTGTTAAGAATGAAAACAATAACATTAATTTCATGGAGGCATAATAAATACCCAAGAATTGGTAGGAATGTAGTCTATATAACTAAATAATGTATAGACATCTCTGGCACTCTATAAAGATATATATTTATTAGCGTACTACCATCTGCATGTCAGTCAGTTCTTATTTTGTCAACCACTGGGGCTCAATCTCAGGTACTGGGAACTGCCTGTCGGCTCAATTTGCCACAAGATGGCATGCTGACACTCACCCATTCATGAATTAGGCCTTGCAGGCTGTGATTCAGATGCCAGCATTCCCCAAAAATGGATCGTGTAGTAAAGAAGCTGATGGTGACACATGTTTTCCTTTTCTGTGAAAGTCCTGGGTGTCAGCTATGAAGTGCAATATATATACAAAACTATATCCTATGTAATCAATGTAAGCATTGTTCTATGTGTCATAATAGTCAATAAAATAAGTAGTCAATACATGAAAAAAAAATAAAATGAATAACTACATTGAATGCAATATGGAGTCAACATATGTATATAAATATAAATCAGATATTTAAAATGTACACAAATAGGATGTTTTCTAGTGGTAGACATCGAATTCAGGCCTAAGGAGCAGACCTGAATTTCTTGAATTCAAGGAGGCAAGCTTCCCCTTCCCACACAGCGCAACAACAGTGTTACCCAGACCATGAGTTCAAATCCCAGTCCTGGCAGAAAAAATGGCATCTCCATGCTATGTGATGCCCAATTCTTAGGTATTACATTTGTCCTCCATTTAATGAATGTGATTGTTTAAATGCTTCATAAAGTATTAATTATAATTGACGAGTGTCCTATAATATAATTGTGCATAATTTTATCCTTGAACCATTCAAGAACTACCCATTTAATCATGACATACATCACATTCCATTGGTAATCGTATGAATAGGAATGAGTTTCTTAGGATTTCCTGCCATTTGGAGGTGGCTGGAGCAGGATTCCAACTGTGGGCTCCAGCTCCTACCACTTAAACCTGAGGATAGGGAACTCACAGGTCTGTCCAAGAACATCAGTAAGACCAATGATTAGGCAGGCACCAGTGGCTCTCAGCAGTCCTCCTTGATACTTACAAGGCTGTGATAGAATCATGGTCAAAGTCACCCTAGGCAGGAAAGTCCTTGAGACTCCTGTCCAACTTGTGCCAACAAAATCAGAAGTAAAGCGGTGTGGCTCCATTGGTAAAAGGCTAGCCTTGATCAAAAGCAGCTCACAGACTGTGCCCAGATCCTAAGTTCAAGGTCTGGGACTGGGAACAAACAGACATACATAACAATCTGTGCAGCCATCCAGCTAAAGCCGGTCACCCTCTTGTCCCCAACTGGATTGGACATAGTTCCTGGGAAAGGAGCTGCTCTCATCTTGACTTCACCCATTCTGCCTGCATCACAGGATTCCAGCAACACCCCCATTCTTTCATGGTTCTTTCTGACCAATGCGATACAAGAATGATGGCCACACCACATTCCATGCTGCCCAGTAGCACTGGGATTCCCTCTGTTGGTTGACACCACTACCAGCAGTTGAGAAAGGTAGAGGTGGCTGAATGGTGAGCAAGAGACTTGAGGCCTAGGAGGAGAGGCCTTGCTCAGGCCCACCATGTGCCTGCCTGTGCCCCGGGCCCCTCCCCCCATTCCCAGTGGCACAGCATTTCAAAACTGATGCTGCTGGCTCAGACACATGTTGCCTCTTGGATTCCTCAAGCAATGGTGCAATGGTGCGCCACCAGCCAGCTTTTGGCCCTGACCTGGTTCTGGCCACCCTGTCCTCTGCTCTGGGCCTGAGTGTCTACCATGCCACTACCATTGCTGCTCACCCCACCTGGAGCCACTGCCAACAGCTTTTGCCAACAGCACATGTTAGTGGAGGCCACACAGACCCACACCCTGTGACCCCATATCACTCCTCCTCCTTACCAGGACCTGCGCCTCCTCTGTGCCCCACAGTCTGGCCCACCCCCTGCCACAAATGTGCCCCAGGGGTGGGGGTGAGTGTTGACCCAAGGATCCCATCCCCATCCCCAGTGTCTAGTGTCCCAGGAAACAGGGAGATGCATGGTTGGGTGAGGAGCGGGTGCCACAGTGCCCCTGGCCTGGAGCAGTGGGAGCCACACAGCCGCACATCTGCTCCCTTCCTCTCCCTGGTGGCTTTAGTCAGAGGTGGGGAACAGCATATCCACACCTGCCTTCTGAGGTCTTTTCCTTTTTTCTGGGGATGGGAGGTGTTGGATACAGAAGATAGACCCCTCTTGTTGTGTGAACCCTTGTCCTCTGTGCTCGGTTATCCTTTCACCTGAAGACGGAGACAGAGAGAGAGATCATCTTTCTCCTGGTATAGCCTGACTGTGCTCAGGTGAGTGATCAGTTGGCAAATTGCAGGTGCTGCATGGATGAGTCTTCCGTCACCGGTCTGGATATGTTTGTGTGTGTGTGTGTGTGTGTGTGTGTGTGTGTGTGTGTGTGTGTGTATGTGTAGAAGTGGGTTGTAACAAGGAGGCTGAATGCTTTGGTAACTTCTATCTGCTATCTTTGGGGCATGCATGGGCTTCATAGCTGAGGTCTGAGGGCCTGGAACGGTGAGATGCTTCAAGGGGACACAGCACTGTTAAATAAAAAGAACAAGAGATCTGTGTACCCTGGAGCTGTGTACTCCCTTGGGTCTGGTTGGTGGCAGTGGGAGCTTGGGAGGACCTAGAAGTGCAGCCTGCAGGGTCTGGCTTCCCAGAGGGACAGAGAGTATGACCAACACTTAGTAAAGATATGAGTCCTGCTATTATGGAGTGCAACAGCATAGGTCAGAGTCTGGGTCTTCTCATCATGACGTCTGATGGGTGAATCCAACCCTATTTTAAATCTTTAGCTGTGATCTTCAGATCTCAACCTCCTGAGTACGTTGGATAATAGGCATGAGCCTCTGGCACTGGGACTCTGCTTCTTTTTGGTATGATAGGCTTTGACCTCAAGGCCTTAGGCTTGCCAGTCAGGTCTTCTACCAGCTTTTCTGTCTTGGGCATTTCTGAGTTGGAGACTTAATATATGCTCAGCCTGGGGTGGATCACAATCCTCCTATCTGTGACAGGCATGAGCCACCAGGCCAGGTACTCTATAGTTGGGATGGTAGATGTGTAGAGCCATGCTCAGTCAATGGTTTAGATGGATTGTCCCAAACTCAGTACATGGCAGCCCATTTTTGACCACAGATGAAGCTCTGGATTGGGCTTCAACCAATGGACTTCAATCTCCTCATGGGACAGTTGTGAGGAAACAAGGGATTAATACAGAGGGATCGCTGGAGCAGGGCCAGGCACAGAGAGAGGGGCCATCAGATACGGTTCTTGGCAGTTCTGTAAGTATATGACAGGAAGATACCCAGAAAGATCTCAGATGGTGTGTATTATTAATGTTGTGACAGGTATGGGATTATGAAACAAAACATGACTCTCTTTCTTTAATACTCAATCCTCATCAGGAACAGGATCCTTCACTTTGTTCAGTTTTGAAGCTGGGCATACTGAGGCACAGAGAACCTGGGTGGCCTACTCATCACTCCCAGCTGACAGGAAATTCGGCCTGACTTCTCTGCCATGCTCCCTAGGACAATGGGTATTATTCAGTCTACTTCTTGTGGTGGGAAGTCCACTTCTTTTCAGTTGTGAGGCTTGAACTTTGGGCCTGGGAGAGCTCCCTGAGCTCCTCAGCTCAAAGCTAGCACTCTAACACTTGAGTCACAGCACCACTTCCAGTTTTCTGGTGATTCTTTGGAGATAAGAGTCTCACAGGTGTTCCTGCCCAGGCTGGCTATAAACCACAATCCTCATATCTCAGCCTCCATTGTACTTAGGATAATAGGCCTGAGCCAACGGCACCTGGCTTAAGTGAAATTATGGCCTTCTTTCTTTTTTTCTCTCTCTCTCAGGAACTGATTGAGTGGGTGCTAGAGGAGGTGGCCCAGAATCCCCAATGTGTTTGGAACCAAGGTTCCTCTCTCATTCTGGAGGTGGGCTGTGGGTCAGGAGCTGTCTCACTCAGTCTGTTGTACCAGCTCCATGAGGTAAGTCCCTCTGTGCCCTGGCTAGACCGTGATAGTTATTCATTGTCCATTTAGCCTTCCTGGATTTAGCACTGTGTTCAATGCCCTTTACTAGCAAAAATTTCAGGCTAAAATTATGATACATAGTTACGGAATGAAAATGTAATGCCATCTTAAGAGAGTCATTTAGGGTTCTGGGAATGCAACTTCATGGTATGGTGATTGCCTAGCATGCATGAAACCCTGGGTTCAATACCTCAGTAACACATAAACTGAAATAGAAACACTGGAAGTTGTCCTGTGCCTCAAGTGGTAGAGGATTAGAATTGAGAAAAAAAAAGCTGAGGAATAATTCCCAAGTGCTGAGTTTCAGCCCCAGGGCTGCCAAAACAACAGCAACAACAACAATGAACATTTAGTTAGTAAATGCAAAATAGAGAACCCAAACTTGGAATATATAATTGTTCCTTCCATACTGATACTTGACAATAGTCCCTAATTCATGTACTTTACCTATGTTAGGATACTGTGTTGAAAAAAAAAGTTTTGTTCATTACATCAGGGCAGTTGATGCCAGGAATGTGCTTAGATGTTAGGTGAAGACTAATTTTTGAAATTCAAAGATTCCAGGCTTTTGAGTGGGATTACTGCTAATCACAATGAGAAGGGTAGTCTAAGTGAGATTTTGAAAACTTTTTGGCCATTCATGGCACCAAAAAGGCAGAGGCTAATTAACAGCTGTGACAGAAGAGAAGGAATAAGTCCAGATGGAAGGAAAAAAATGCTAGTAACTAAGATATATCAGAAATAGTTCTAGGGAACCATTTTTGGTTATTGAAGAACGAGTTATCAACTAGGCTTATTCCTCATTGCCTTTAGCATTCTAAATCTATTAGGCTAGTTCTTAATCTCTGTGTGATAAATTTATCTCCTTCTATGCTGTTCTTTCATATCTGACCTCCTTTGCTTTCTAAAAATCTGTCTTTCTATATTTCTCTATGAACATTTCCTAATACTAAATACACCTATACAGATGTCACAGGATGCTAATGTAAGGGTCCCATAGCTCATGAGTCATTAATGTAACAAAATGGAAAAGGAGGACATATTTATTGCTACCTCAATTTTTCTGAAAATCTGCAATGTCATCATTTGGTTCAAATTTCCATTCTTTGTCTACATAGTGTTATTCAGTGCAAATAAATGCAAATATGAGCCGGGTGCTGGAGGCTCATGCCTGTAATCCTAGGTACTCAGGAAGTTGAGACCAGAGGGTTGTGGTTCAAATCCAGCCCGGTCAGGAAAGTCCATGAAACACTTATCTTCAATTAGTCACCAGAAACCAGGAAGTGGTGCTGTAGCTAAATTGGTACAGCACTCAAGTTGAGCTGAAGAGCTGAAAGACAGTGTGCAGGATCAGTGTTCAATCCCTACAACCAACAAAAAAGTGCAAATATGGCTTTAAGTTTCCCCCAAAGGAATGATGAAGTCAATAGTAATCTTCCCAAAGGATTCAGTGCATCTACTTTTATTGAGTTATTTAAGTTATGACTGAACATATTCTCTTCTTTAAAAATTGTCAAATATTAGCTTTATAGTAAACTTCATCTAATATTTCTTGGTTCAAAAGAGAAGTCCATACAGTTGATGTCACTTAGCTTTCTTACTCTCTTAGTTCAAAGCCAACCCAGGCAGGAGAGTGTCAAACTCTTATTTGTAATTAAACACCAAAAAACCAGAAGCGGAGTTTTGGCTCAAGCAGTAGTGTACTAGCTTTGGGGGCAGGTGGGAAAGAAAGACAACTATTCAGGGACAGAGTGCAGCCTCTGAGTTCAAGCCCCAGGACCAGCACAAAGTAAACAAACAAGCAAACAAAACAAACCCTGGGTATTTCTTTGGGACTCTCCTTAAAGAAGTAGTGGTCTGAGAAGAGGCTTGTTTTGCTGATCATACTCATTGGATCCTGCTTTTTTGAAATATTTATTGCTATGGAAAACTCAGGACCAGACTAAAGGAATTGATAACTGACTCCTGCAACAAGAGAATCATCTCAGGAGTGAAACATCCATCCATAAGACACTTCAAAAACCTCCATATCTTTGTTTCTTTGCAGTAGAACACTTTTAAAACAAAGTTATTTCCTTTTGTTCTATGCTGGCCTTCAAATGGCATATTGTTTCCTTTGTAATACTCTCAACCAGAAGTTTACAGACAAGTTTTATATGAGTAAAGAACACACTCAAAAATTTCAGGGAGAGAGTTTCCTTCAAGCCTTGGATTCTTTTCTTGTACAGTAAAAAGGAAAGCAAAAGTTAACTTGAACTTTGTCATTCCTCTATGTTCAATTCCTCTCCTGAGATCAATTTCCACATCTAGTAACAGTTACTTCCATTTACTTCCAGTATCCATCTATGGTGCTGCTCCAGATAAAGTGAATGTTTTCTGGCTTCATTGAAATAGCACAGGGACACTTTTGGACATGAGGTAACACGTGTTTCAGAGACAACTTAGTAAAGAGAAAATATGAAATGTAAATTGCTTATGAATATTTTATTCATGAGTATATTTTGTTCAAACTTCTTAAGTGCTCTGTAAATTAAGGTTAATTTTAAATGGGAAGAAGGTTCCCAGATCATTTTTTGTGAGTGTATGTGCTGTGCATTAATTTCCCAAGTGTCCGTGAGTTAACAGTAAGAAAAACAATAGCAATAATAGGATAAAGAGAAGTTCTGTGTTTATATATAAGGGTTCAATAAAATATACAAGATTCTGCAAATAAGACAATATTGAAACAATAAATCCAAGTCCAGTATGTAGATTTATGGGAGTGATATAGAGAAAGCATTACTCCTAAGTGGAACATGAAGCATGAGGCCACTTCCTTTCTAAATCAAGCTTGCTAATCCCATAAATTTGTAAAAAGGAGAATGGAAGAATGATTCTGTTTCCAATGCAAGTCATATATGAGAAAATGGACTTAACTGGAAAAAATGAGTCCATCTTGAGAGAATAGGAATTATAGTAGCAATGAATCTGTTGGCTAAGATCACATTTCTTTTTCTTTCCTTTTCTTATATTCTTTTTTGTAGTTGTTAGTCGTGGTACTTGAAATCTGGGACTGGGCACTGTCCTTCTGCAACGAAGCTCAAGGCTAGTGCTCTTCCACTTGAGCCACAGTGCCACTCCAAGTTTTCTGGTAGTTATTGGAGAAAAGAGTCTCCAGGACTTTCCTACCTGGGCTGGCTTTAAACCCCAATCCTCAGATCTCAACACCACTCAGCTTAGGATCACATTTCTAACAGTGTACACTCAGGATATATAATGTATATGTTCATGTATCTTTATATTAATTCTTGAGTTAAAAATCTGGGCTACAGGTTAGACTTTACACTCACAAAAGTGTTTGTAGTTTAAAAGTTGATACTCCTGGGAAAAATAAAACCTAAGAATGTAAAGGAGTCTGAGAAATTCAATTTGCATACAGCCTGGGCAGAATAGGCTTTGAGAAACTACCTATAATTAAACAGCCAAAAGCTGGAATACCAGTCATGAGCAAGATTGCTGAATAAGAGCTTGAGGTTTTTGCATACATACAGACAAACATACACATACACACAGAGGAACATATATGTGCACACAAAAATACACAAGTGAAACAACTCTCAGAATATGTAGAAAAGTTAGAAAACGATAGAAAATATGTCCTGAGTAAGACAAGAATCAAGTGATAATTTTTAAAATTAGAAAGCCCTCAAGTGAACTTTCCCCCCAAAAGTTGAGAATATTACATAGGTAGGGATCAGAGATAGTAAGAGAGTCAAGCAATCATTATTAACGGGATAGGATCCATGGAGCAATGAATCAGGGAACTCTGTAGGTGCATATGAAAAATGTTCATATCTTGTGTCAAATGTTAGAACATCTTTGAAAATAGTACATAAACAGTGTGAGCAATCAATCTAGTGGATATGTTCATAGGAGAAGTTCAGAATTGCTAGTCTGTTTCTAGAGTAAATAAACAAACTATGGCAGGCCAATGTGATACAAGCCTGAAATTCTAGCACTTCGACAGCAGATTAGAGAATGGAATTACCTGGACCAGGTAAAATAATTTTGTCTCAATAGAACAAACCAAGCAACAAGAAAGGAATACACAGTTGGAAGTTTGGTCTAATTTTGTCATTATGTTTTGAGAAGTCGTTTCCTATTGAAATGCAACTCATATATATCCTCACTTGTGTTTTAAATGCTCTCTTCATTACAGAACATTCCTAGCTGCAAAATGGCTCATTATTCCCATTCAAAAATTTGCAAAAGTAAGTAATCACCATTCTGTTGGATTCCAAAGAAATGTTGAAGGATTACAAAAACTTAAGCCTGGAGAAATAGCAAAGTTCATCTAATGTAGGACTTTGTAGACCTTGCTAAATTGGAATTTAGATTTAAAATATATATTTTGGTTTTGTTTGTAATTTCATATTCTATAGGATACTACAAAATTCTTTTTAAGTAGAGGGATTAATTGACAAATTCACAAAT